>NC_136291.1:6844641-7402141 GCF_964198595.1 Lampetra fluviatilis | reverse complement strand
TCGTATAGAAGTATACACTTCACAAGTACACACAGTACATTCCTGTACATGTAGCTTTGGCATTTTTTGTATTTAACATATTTAGTACATCATGTACATTTGTTAAACGTTTTTTTTGTCGCTTTAATATTTCTACATTTGAATGAGAGGCGACGTGGGTGCCGCAGGAGGGTGAACAGCATTCTGGACGGGGTTCTAGTGTTGCCCCCCCTCACACCCCCACACCCCCACACCCCCCCGATTCAGGCTTGCAAACTAGCTGCGACAGTTGTGAATAAACCCGATTATAATTACACAACAGCAACAACAACCACCACCATTCAGTCACGAAGTGGCGGTGACGTCTCCACAGCGCTTGTGCCAGGCTATGTGCACGTTGAGGCCACGTGAAGTGTCGACCGCCCGCTGGCAGGAGGTCACGGGTCAGACCCAGGTGCCACACGGGTCGACTGACTGAGATGACTGTCCGATGCACCACCTGTGCCCCCTATTGTGCCAACTTGCGGCGTTTTGCCGCCCGGCGCTCCGCTCGTTGTTGTGGCCTCGCCACACACACACCTGTTGTGGGGAACAAACCAAATAAAACTACTACCCCATCGTTTGATTCTTCCGATGATGGAAAACTGCCAGCAACTGTGGGAATGAATACAGCAGCGCAATGATCATGGACCTCTGCATTGGATGCAGTAAAACCGTGGCCAGACTAGGAGGTGGGAGGGGAGCACTGACTGATCTGGTTAGCTGAAAGGTCTGGCTGACTGCAACAACAATCAAAGACAGCCCATTTGATGAACTGTACGCACTGCTAATTAATAATAATTACAACAATTTATACTGCTATAGCTACTTTACCCTATACGTTACACCTAACATTACAAACACATCTAAAATGAATTTATATCAATCTTACATGCATTTATTCTACTCTGGATATTAAAAAAGGTAAAATTAAGATACAAAAATAGGTAAATTACAGTATCCGTACTCTGCTGTATGTGATTATGTATAGTATTTACCATTGAAACCTGCAGCCCGAATAGCGGTTGTGTGGAATTATGTTATTATTTATCCGACCTTCATCTTCTTGGTTCTTTCGGTAAAGTCACGTAGAATGGAAATAATAAAATAATAAAAATTAAACATAATAAAATAATTTTCAGGACGTTTCGGCCACAACGCAAGCAGCCACAACGCAAGCAGCCGAAACGTCGTGAGAATGATTTTATTATGTTTTATTTTTATTATTTTATTATTTCCATTCTACGTGACTTTACCGAAAGAACCAAGAAGATGAATCCCTGCAGTCACGAAAGCTTTAAATCGAAATTTATCTGACCTTGTTTCGTTAAATTCGAAAATCTGGCTATCCGGGGTTTAACTGTGTTCTGTCTTCACACATTAAAACAAATATAAAGATATAATTTAGGCCATCAGCCCAATCACTTTCCAAACCAAAATGATCCAGTCGTAATTATTTGAGCAAGCGAACTGTCGGCAGGTGTCGACATTCTTGGTCTCATCACCAGAGTCAGGTTTGTTGAACAATTGCCAGATGTTATTGGCAGATAGCTCTGAATTTAGGTTGAAATTTCGATTTAAAGCTTTCGTGACTGCATGGATTCATCTTCTTGGTTCTTTCGGTAAAGTCACGTAGAAGGGAAATAATAAAATAATAAAAATAAACATAATAAAATAATTCTCACGACGTTTCGGCCACAACGCAAGCAGCCGTCCTCAGGTGAAGAACAGGTCTGTCGGGAAGACAGCGTCTGAATGAAGAACAGGTCTGTCGGGAAGACAGCGTCTGAATGACGCTGTCTTCCCGACAGACCTGTTCTTCACCTGATGACGGCTGCTTGCGTTGTGGCCGAAACGACGTGAGAATTTTTTTATTACGTTTTATTTTTATTATTTTATTATTTCCCTTCTACGTGACTATACCGAAACAACCAAGAAGATAGTCCAGAAAGCGAGGCAAGCATAACCTGGTGCAGTCGCTTACCAGGATTTAACCGTAGCCCCATGGGTCTGGGACGAGGGGTTGATGTTGGTGCCACCAGTAGGGCTTGCAATTGTCACGTTCCTTTGATGTTCAACCACTATCCCAGGCATTAACATTCAGAGCATTTTCTGAGTTGGGGAAACGCATTATCACTGTGACATTTTCATGCTCGATCCCTGCATCTCTGTTGCCGTGCTGTGTCGCGTTGCCTAACCGAGGGGCTGAATGCATCATGGAAATCTCATGCCGATCCAAGATAGGAGTGCTTATGATGGCCTCTCTCTCTCTATCCCATCTTCTTTCTCTCTCTCTCTCCTGGAAAATAATTCTTATCGTGAGCAAGCAGAGCTCGGGATTTTGCAAAGCCTTTCTTTTTTTTTGCAAAAATACGCGGCACATTAACACCGCCGACAAATGTGCCCACTGAAGTCACATGGGTGCTGAAACGGTGTGGCACCTTTTCTTTTACACACGATTGCCTTAACCTCGCTTCCTGTGTTTGTTGATAATATCAAGGGGGCCTTATGGAAACAGCATGGGGCTAATCGATTGTCTCAGCCGTGGCATCTAGTGCGGCAAACAGAGCGAACCTCTCAAATACAAAGAGCAAAAACATCTCACTTTAAATGGCTCCCTTTACAAACTCTCATGCTCTTCTCCGTAAGCTTTGCAGATGCCACTTTGTTTTTTTCCCCCACGAGCACTCTCAACATTTGTGAGGTAGTTTTTACATTTATATAAAACCTGCAATTGTGATATAAAGTATCATGCCTATTAATGTTGTATATGACTGTAGGCATGGGACTGTATTATTCAAGTAAGTTACATATACAACTAAGTCACAAAACCTTAATCTGGATGGATTAAATTTTAGAAATACTTATCAGTATTCCCATGATTCTGGAATTGTGAGTTAGATTCATGGCGGTAACATCAGTAGCGATTCATATCTCGTTCTGGACCACCTCTCCTCCCTTCACAAACGCACGCTGCCCAGAGTGGTGAGGTATAGTCAAAACACCGAAGTGGCGTGCGGGAATTCTTCATCCAGCAGAGGATCAACAAAGCACCGTCCGGTTATATTGGCTTAATTTTAATAAATTCGTGAAATGTTGGACTGAAGAGGCAGACGCGTCTTACTGGTTTGGTGAGCAAAGCTGTTCAGTTGGTAACACATAAAATGAGAAAAATAACAGAAGGAACATTTTGTTGGCATTTCGGGGCAGTAGCCAATGTTCACTGTTTTGTTTTAAAGGGCCCACTGAGGGTGGCCAGGGACACGGATGGCAAGCTGTTATCCCTTGTGCGGCCACCGGTGATCCCTTTTAAGCCAACTGCAATGATGCGGTTTGTGCCTCGCCACACACCTTTTTGGCAGCTCAACCGCTGGGTGCTGACTAAAATTGTGCCCAGGTGAAATTTCACGAGCCAGATGAGTGGCTTTAATAGAATGTAATTTCCAAAAGCTTTTTTTTAATGCGACAGTGATGTCCGTGTGATGTTTTTATGGCTCTATCCCAAATCAACAGTTACCTCGTTAATTCTACCTATTTGCCTGTGAATTTGTAACCCTTTTTGCAGCCCCTCTGTTATTGCATTCCATTGCTGAAATTAGTTCTGATCTGGTTCCACTTGTGCTTGTCAATGGCTGAAAGCCAACATTTAGGGGTCACCTTAGCTTTTTTAACGACTGTTTTTAAAATGCAAGCAAGTGGACGCGCACGACTTTTTGCACCGGAGGCAGTGTGTCTATTGTTGGACTCTGCCAAATGTGAATTAAGAGCATTTATGTGTTTGTTTGACGCAACCATAGAAGCAAATCTTTACTTAGAAACATATATTGGCTCAATCACTCGAGGGCATCAGATGGAGACGGTACTCCTGATGGCTTGGCCCTCCACTGGCCATCCACACAGAGCGTCATCATCAAGGAGATCCAGGCAGGACCTTAGGCCCCACCGACAACTCTTGCGAGGCCCCCCAAAATGACGGAACTTGAGGACCTCTCCGCACAATGAGCTGTAGCGTTAGTCGCTACATAAGACTTTATTTCAGCATTGGACCATGTGTCTGGAACTTCACGATATATAGCAGACGCAGCCGCAATGAACTTAAAAAAGATAGGATTTGAGTGCAGATACCCTCGAAAGGACATATCTCCCGAGTTTTATCAACACGCGCGTGAGGAATTAGACCACGCTACTCATAAGTGAGCGACAAGTGTACGGTCTCTCACCTATGAATCAGGTTGCCATTAATTACTCAAGGATGATAAGCTGGATTTCGGCACCGTGCCTCCTGCTGATATGCACACGGTGCGCAAGGTCCTCATTTCAAAGACTTCCCACTCCCCCTGAATTGACAGCTTGAGCTCCCCTGACTGCCTGGACAAATCCTTGAAAGGACAATCCCCAGTGGCATCGCAACCGTTCCCTCTGCCTCGCTGGAAGCCGCTGAATGGATTGCTAACTGCAACATCAAACTATAAATGCATCCCCGGCCATATGAAGAAGAAGGAGCATAGACCATCATGCAAACTCCGGTCATCCTCGTAGCGGCTTTTGGCTCGTCATCAAACAAAGAAGGTCACTGCATCGCGCGCTTTCAGATGCGCTTCTACGGCCATCTGGAACGCTCTTCCTTCCGATATTAGGAAGCCACTGGAGCTATTCTGTTTTAAATCTAGATGGAAAAAACGATTTATTTAGTGTTTTTTGTCTTTAGTTTGTTGTCGTTCCCCCACACCTCCGATAAGCATGGTTGGCTACTTACGGTGCGAAAGAAGTTCAACATACATACAAGAAAGAAAAATTGAGAAAATCCACACTCTTTCTGCTGGGAGAGATCAGAGCTGCAATCTGTTGACCTACTTGGACAAGTTGTTTCAGGCTCCACTTCAAGAGTTCTCCATCCTAAATATTGCAACTGAATAACTTGACCCATGCTGCTGTGGATCTCCCAGTGCCTCCAGTTGTGTTGACATTGGCTTTGGCGTAGGGCTATATGCATGGTTGTTTGTGTATGAGTTCCATGACAATGGGGCATGAGTTCCATGAAAATGAGGCATGAGTCCCATGACAATGGGGCATTAATTTGATGACAATGGGGCATGAGTTCCATGACAATGGGGCATGCGTTCCATGACAATGGGGCATGAATTACATGACAATGGGGCATTAATTTGATGACAATGGGCATGATTCCCATGACAATGGGGCATGCGTTCCATGACAATGGGGCATGAATTACATGACAATGGGGCATTAATTTGATGACAATGAGGCATGAGTTCCATGACAATGGGGCATGCGTTCCATGACAATGGGGCATGAATTACATGACAATGGGGCATTAATTTGATGACAATGGGCATGATTCCCATGACAATGGGGCATGCGTTCCATGACAATGGGATATAGATTCCATGACACTGGGACATGAATTCCATGACAATGGGGCATGAATTTCCCGGCTAACACCAAAAGCACATACATCGCTGTGCCATGCGAGTCAATGTTTTCTCTTAAGTTTCCGTATGTTTGTATGTATGTTCACTTTCTTTCGCACTGTACGTAGCCTACCACGCTAATTGGAGGTTCTCTTTAGTCCCGAGGTGGTAACACAGGCCGAGATGATTAACACTAAATTGTTCACGGAATGGAATAGACTGAGCCAGAGGCATTCCTCTTGTAACAGAGGGAAATGCAGGTCCTATCAGGTCCTCCTCTCGACACAATATGGGAAAACGCAGAACATATGAAGACTCCTTCAGACAGCAAGAGCTGTCCTCACGAACACGACTGTCAGACACTGTCTTTCTGACAGACCTGTTCTTCACCTGAGGACGGCTGCTTGCGTTGTGGCCGAAACGTCGTGAGAATTATTTTATTATGTTTTAGTTTTATTATTTTCTTACTTCCCTTCTACGTGACTTTACCGACAGACCTGTTCTTCACCTGAGGACGGCTGCTTGCGTTGTGGCCGAAACGTCGTGAGAATTATTTTATTATGTTTTATTTTTATTATTTTCTTACTTTCCTTCTACGTGACTTTACCGAAAGAACCAAGAAGACGAATGTCCCTGTCTCTTTCCCAGCAATCGCTTCACAATGGCGTGGGTGGCTACTGTCCTGCTACAATCACCTTCTTCTTCAGGAGATAATGAATGTTTCTACCATGAATATTATTTTACGAACACAATGCAGCCACCGAACACTCCATCCAATACGCTGTGGACATCAGAGGATTTTCGTTTTTAATTTTTGGGTTAGAAGTTTTTCCTGTTAATCATTTTTCCAAGTGGCTTCCTGCTGCTCATTTGATGTGGCTGATCTGGCATTTGATCGTTTTTTTTGTCACAGGTCTGTTATTGGTTAGCTCTGTGATTTTTTAGACAGACGTGTGCACAATTCGTCAATAGTCACACATTGGAAGGGTCATATTGGAGAGGGTACTTAAGTTCCGGTATGCTGCTATTAATGTACTCTACCTTGTTAGCATGGGAGAGGGTGCATGGACACGCAATCTCCCATGCTCTATTTGGTAATTTTAAAAAAGTAATAACGTTTAGAAAAAATATGGGGTTTAGTCCATATTTTTTGTTGTTGCATTAGCGCAGAGTTCAGCTATTGTTCGTAGTGGCATTTGTGTCTTAGTATGATAATATTCAGGGCATAAATGCCAAACCAATATTATTATGTTCTAGAAATAAAGCTGTTTCTGAGCATTTAAGCAGGCGGCGGTATTGTTCGTTTTTGCTTGTTTGTGTTGAAAAATGTGTTTTGCCGTGATGTTATGAATTTTATTTTAGATTTATTCAAAGAAGCAAAAGAACACTGAACACATTCTGAATTAAAAAAAATAAGATTTCCAAAATGTTAATTACTCAAAATAAAACTCCACAAAAAGTCCCCATGTGAAATTCTGGAGATATGTTTTACACTAAAGGCTTTGGTTTTACACAAGGGTAATACATATATAAACAAAAGCACAGAGTGTCGAGTTAGCTAATTTTGACTTAATCAAAAACATTTAGAATTGAGCACAATGTTTATTTTCACCCACTAATTTGAGCCTCTTTTAATCACATAATTGGTTTTGGCATGACATTTTCATACATGGTCTGCTATGTTTAATACAATTTTCTAAAATGTGTCTTTGAAATGAATTAAACGATCCCTCCCCCCCCCTTTAAAAAGACCTATTTTTAGTTGTACATGCTGCAGAAATCTAAAGACTTACAAATGGCCCAACCTGAGCAATTAGGTTCAATGCAATGTTTGAAGTTGTGAACATCAATAAACCTGCAACACAAAACATCAAACACCCTGCTTGCATGCAGTTCACAAAGGCCTGAATTTGATTCATATAGCTTTAAAGCAAGGCCTTTTGAAACAATCCTGCACGATAGCAGAGCATATGCGGGTGTGGGCTTGTGAACAATTTCATTTGTAAATTGAAAATGTCCCCCAACGTCTATTTTTCATTGTTTTTTCCTGTGTTTTCCTCATTAGCAGAATGTTGTTGTACTTGGAATTTGTTTGTTACAAATAATGATTAAATTTCCTTGAAGGAGTTTTCTCGCACAAGCGTTGAACAAACAGCAAAAAAACAGTGACACATCTCATCTTCTGCTTTCATGTGGCGTGCCGCAGAGATAAGCAACTGAGTTTTGGAGGGAAAAAAATCTGATTAACCCACGGCATGGCAATCACGTGACAACGACACAATTCTCACTGTTAATTTAATTTAGATTTTGAGTAGTTTAAGTTGAATCTTGACTTAAAGCTTTCGTGACTGCAGGAATCCATATTCTTTGGGTCTTCCGGTAAAGTCACGTAGATATAATTTATTATTTTTCTATCTACGTGACTTTACCGAAAGACCCAAAGAGTAGTTTAAGTTGATTTACATGTGCAACGACTTTACAAGGGAGAGCTGTGGTGCGTGAGCAATGCAACAAACCGAAGACAAAACAACATCGAGGGCAGTAGAATCCTTAAGGAATGTTGCACAACGAGCAGCATACGACGTATTTAACGGTCACCAATAAATCGTGCGCGAATGAAAAAAAACACCCAGTGGAAGTATAATGTGAGAGCGAGAGGCGCCAAGGCTGGGTACGGATTAAGCGACGGCATGGGCGTTATGCACACGTTGTAGAGATCGTAACGCTGGTAGAAGACTCAAGGGACACGAGATGGGTGAACGGCAAAGTTTAAGTAACCTTTATTTGTATTGGAAGTACGGCAAATAATACGCACAATAAAAACATCTGAAAGGCAACACAAGGTTATGGGAAACCAATATGTCGACGATAGTCATATCGTGAAATGTAACATCGTATCTTGTCGTGAAAAATATGTCGCGGCAAACCCTACTTGTAACATGGCAAAACCAAACGCAGGTAACGCGTTTAATATACAATTGGCATGTGCCACAGGCAGATGTCTTACACGAGAATACAGTGAGATGAGTGGTGGAATAAATGCCGCTCTACACTATGCAGCCATATGAACAATATACACTCAACTATAAACTATTTTCTATCTTACCAGGCAAGGCCCACTGAGCTATTTCGCTCCTTTTCAGAAGCGAACTGGCCACAAAATGTTAGCTCAACGACGTCGCTCATCATCATGCGGAAATGTAGAGCAGCCAAATACTCTCAACACGACCCGGAGAAAAATCCACAGGACCACGGGGAGAACATCCATTTATACAGACACAATTTCAACCGAGAGGAAGGTTATAGACTCAGCAATTATTGGAAAGATGTCATCAACCACTTTGGGTCGTGACTTGACTTGTGTTTTCTTGTCAATCAACTTCCACCGTCAGCAGTGTGGTGTGTGGAGCGGGGTGCAGGGATTTCCTGGTGGCCCTTTGCTGCATTGGCATTGCTGCTGCATTGCCATTGCTGCTGCTTTGGCATTGCTGCTGCTTTGGCATTGCCGCTGCATTGGCATTGCCGCTGCATTGGCATTGCTGCTGCATTGCCATTGCTGCTGCTTTGGCATTGCTGCTGCATTGGCATTGCTGCTGCATTGGCATTGCCGCTGCATTGGCATTGCCGCTGCATTGGCATTGCCGCTGCATTGCCATTGCAGCTGCATTGGCATTGCTACTGCATTGGCATTGCCGCTGCATTGGCATTGCCGCTGCATTGCCATTGCAGCTGCATTGGCATTGCTACTGCATTGGCATTGCTGCTGCATTGGCATTGCTGCTGCATTGCCATTGCTGCTGCTTTGGCATTGCTGCTGCTTTGGCATTGCCGCTGCATTGGCATTGCCGCTGCATTGGCATTGCTGCTGCATTGGCATTGCTGCTGCATTGCCATTGCTGCTGCTTTGGCATTGCTGCTGCATTGGCATTGCTGCTGCATTGGCATTGCCGCTGCATTGGCATTGCCGCTGCATTGGCATTGCCGCTGCATTGGCATTGCCGCTGCATTGGCATTGCCGCTGCATTGGCATTGCTGCTGCATTGGCATTGTTGCTGCATTGGCATTGCTGCTGCATTGGCATTGCTGCTGCATTGGCATTGCTGCTGCATTGGCATTGCTGCTGCATTGGCATTGCTGCTGCATTGGCATTGCTACTGCATTGGCATTGCTGCTGCATTGGCATTGCTACTGCATTGGCATTGCAGCTGCATTGCCATTGCTGCTGCATTGGCATTGCAGCTGCATTGCCATTGCTGCTGCATTGGCATTGCTGCTGCATTGGCATTGCTGCTGCATTGGCATTGCTGCTGCATTGGCATTGCTGCTGCATTGGCATTGCTGCTGCATTGGCATTGCTGCTGCATTGGCATTGCCGCTGCATTGGCATTGCTGCTGCATTGGCATTGCTGCTGCATTGGCATTGCTGCTGCATTGGCATTGCTACTGCATTGGCATTGCAGCTGCATTGCCATTGCTGCTGCATTGGCATTGCAGCTGCATTGCCATTGCTGCTGCATTGGCATTGCTGCTGCATTGGCATTGCTGCTGCATTGCCATTGCTGCTGCATTGGCATTGCTGCTGCATTGGCATTGCTGCTGCATTGGCATTGCTGCTGCATTGGCATTGCCGCTGCATTGGCATTGCCGCTGCATTGGCATTGCTGCTGCATTGGCATTGCCGCTGCATTGGCATTGCTGCTGCATTGCTGCCCATGCTGCTAGTGCTGCTGATACACTTGGGCTACGTCCATCTCCAAACCTTCATAAACAGTTTGCCTTTAGAGGATAACCCCCTTTTCCTGATGACGACCGCTTGTGTTGCGATCGAAACGTCGTGATAATTTTATTTAAAAAATTTCTATCTACGTGACTTTAGCGAAATAACCAATGAATATGATTTTTTGCAGTCACGAACGTTTTAAGTCAAAATCAAAATTTACAGGTGTCAGGGTCGGGATCGAACCTACGAGCTGCTGTATACCATGCTCTTTGGTTCTTTCGGTAAAGTCACGTAGGTAGGAAGTTAACATTGCGCTACAGTGGAGCCCCTATTTTATTAAATGAACATAATATAATTATTTTAAATTAACATGCCATGACACTGCCAATCGATGTGCAAAAAAAATAAGTTATTTTAATTAAAATGAATTCAGATCGCACATGGCTAAGAATAACGTGTCACAACTCAGCGTGCATATCAACGCAAATTGTATGTGAATGAAACCAATTGGCTTCACTAATGTGTATAATCAGGGCAGGTGACAGGACCAATGCAGTGATTACATCGAGGGACCGCTTATGCGTCGGCCAAGACGACTGGCAACTGAAACCGTAGGGAAAGTCTGTGATTGGACGACAAATCTGGTCTCATTATTGGGTAAAAAAAATACATCTGTGGAGTGCCAGCAAGTCTGTTTCTTTCCTCACTTCTGAGGGGGCCGTAGTCACACTTCCTTATGCATCAGGAGATTAAGCAAGTGTGAATAAAACTACAATTCATTTAAAATATACCATTTTACCCTGGAATAAAGAACATATCCTAATCGAGCTCATGCACAACCTTCAAACAAAACACTATAAACCCAATCCCACCCTGTACTTCATCTATAAAAGATCCATTGACTCCAGAATAAACTACTCCTAAACTGAATTTCGAAAACAATCAATAAAATAAAAAAATAAACTATAACCATGCTAATCCATTGCCCTCGAAGCGAGAAAGTGCTAAGGTCAAAAGCCATCATATGCCCCGGGGGCCCTGGGTTCCCCTTCCACCTGGGGGAAATTCTGGGTCGACCGACAGAGATGCAGACCACACTGCGGAAACTAGCTTTGTCCTACTCGTAATGGTTCCCTGTGGTGATTGGTTAGATTACAGACATACATTAACACGTAATTTCCTAAAGCTATGATTAATTATGCTTTCCATACTATATGTATTTACTAACTTATGTTTAGTTATATTTAACTGATGTACTGTAATTATATTAAATGTGGTGGCTACTGACTGATTCGGTCAGGAGTCTACTATTTGTGCGCTACTGTGTTAAATAATAATCGCGTGTATACAATAAACGTATGCAGGTATTTCCTACGCAACCAATGAGCCACACGGCGTTCTGAGAGTGCGAATTCTCAGCAGCAATGATTTAAGACTCTGAACCGGTTTCATCAGCGGAGTCTGCCCTGTAAAGATCGGCAGTTTACCAGAATTGATTCAAGCAAATGTGGTCGAACAATCCCCATGACGGGAAATACAAACGCCTGTACATTATTACACTGTATATTGCATTTTTTTTGCCGAAGCGTGTTTGTTTTTAAGTGCTTCTCGTCATTTTGGAACTCTCATAAAAAAAAAAACGGCAATTAAATAACGGCGAGTTTCTCGGTCGACTCGTACAACGTTGACCAGATGTGCTGGAAGAGGTGAGCGCCCCAGGTTTGGGTTTGGTACTCGTTCGCAAATCGGGAAAGTGGCATATTAATCAACCGCGGGGTAAGCATAATGGCAGTTTGAAAATAAACCCGGTTACAACTTATGACCCCCAAGGGGCAACGGAAGGCATGTTGGGCTAGAATTGGCTATGTTGGTCCCTCAAGGGGTTTAAATTCGGCATGTAAGAAGGGGGCCCTGAATAAATTTCCATGAAGTTATGTCATCCTATAAATAAGACTTCAGATACTCAATGGCTGCAGCGTGCGCGGAGACTCAGAGAGACACACACACACACACACGTGAATTTTTCCAATATAACGTGGGTGTTATTCATGTCCCTTGACGCCCACATTATATTGGACTTTTACTGTCGGTTTTTTTTCATCCTTCCAATCTCTAAACAATTGTAAGCCTCGTGGCGATGTAACAGATTTGGAGAAGGGGCTCGCTCGCGTTTGGTAAGAATGGTGAGAGGTGCAAGACCTGAAAAATGTTGTTTCAAGTGTTGGTGTAATCGACGTGGCACGCATCAGTTGAAAGTAGCGGAGCACGGAATTCCACGTGCACGGCTTGCCCCATAAGTGTGCGGGGTACACTCAGGGTATCTTGGGTCAGCGAGCAATCTCCGAAAGGGGGGCAACTTTTGTTGGGAGCGGATTTGTATGGTGTGCTCAATGGTGGGACTTATATTTGTGGGAAACTCTGTGGCACCGAGATAATTCTCGAGAAAGAGGCTTTTAAAACCTGGAGTCAATTCTGCTCCAGAATTCATGCACGATTTTTTTTCCGAGGAAAAACGAGTTCATCAATTATATTATTTTGTTTGAGTCGAGTCAATTTAACCATTTATCCAGGCTCTGGGATAGCCACGTCATTGTTTATTTTCCGCACCTCCGATTTAGCACGGTTGGCTACGTACGGTGCGAAAGAAGTTCAACATACACACATTATGGAATACATTGGGTAAAGCCCACTGAGCCATATAGCTCTTTTTCAGAAGTGACCTGGCCACAAATGATAGCTCAACGAAGTGGTTCATCAAGTGGAAATTTATAGCAGCCAAACACTCTAAAACGCGTTTCTAAATGAGGATAGCAACACCAGAGGCCCGGTGAAAAATTCCACGCCACCACGAGGAGAGAGAGACACGCAAACTCCAAATACACAGCAGGCGTCAGGGTCGTGAATCGAACCCACGACCTCCTGTATACCAGGCGAGGTAGTTAACATCTCGCCACTGCAGATATTGAGGCCTACTTTCCAAGCTGGTGACTTCTACAATTCATGACTGTTTCTGGAGGACTCGACAGCTATTAATTCGCACCTCCGATTAACAAAGTTGGCTACGTACAGTGCGAAAGAAGTTCAACGTACATACATAATCTCTGCGTCGGTGAAGCGTCTTTTATGCATCCCACATGGCATTGTGGGAGATTGGTGGGGGTCCGAGTTATGTTTACCTTGCGTGAAGTGCTTAATCTCCAGGGTAATCTGTGACAGAGCTAACGAATCCCTAGGGATGCTCCAGTCTAGGCGCCAAGGATTATCGACCGGTCAACCTCCATTATCAAGGAAGCAAAAAGCAATGGGGGGGGGCGGGGGGTGGGCTAGCGGGGGATGGGGGGCACGATCGTAAAGGTGAACGTCAAGTCTACATACTTTCACAGATTTTTTTTTCCAGGAGACGGTATTCAGAAATTAGTTTCTTCTGAATGCAATTTCATGAGCCATAGACACGCGCGTGTGTGTGTGTGTGAAGCCACTGTCTCTGATGATTTCACTGGTGTGAAGGATTTTCCCAGGGCTAATTAAATGAAACTGTGTAAGAGAATGCTTTGAGCTGTTCACTTGCAGTCCACTGAGTATGTTTTTTTTACGACCTGGGGTATTTGTCCAGCCAGGGGACCGTGATAATATTCTAATCCCCCCGTATTATATTATGGTTCTCCAGGGGTTGGTTAAGGAGGGTTTGAGTAATCTCCACAAGCACGCAGATGCCAAAAGGTGGGGGAGTTCTAAATGTTAATGAGGGTTTATTTGCTCCCCGTTAAGTAAACTCCGTAGAATGACACATCGCTCCTGTGGGTGCGTTGTAAGAACTGGCTCCGAAGTCAAAGTGCTCGCGCAGTATGGAGCACGGCACGTGGGTGCTCTCCGATGTGCGGTTGGGGTTGAGCCGCGCGTTGTTCGGCTCCACGTGTGACGGGTCCACCCCACGGCGCGTGGAGCCGCTCGGCACGTGGAGTGACACGCCGAATATCGCACTCGACAATCCCAAGATACATCGCAGGGCTACGCGGCGCAAGTTGCGGAAAACTTGCACGGTCGTGTTAGCCAACGTCCGAGCGAAATACTTGGCCAAACCGCGCAATTGCTTGCGTGGGGACTAAGTTTTTTTCGAGTCATCAATTAGCGATTGTTGCTTTCGATTACTGGAATCATCGGATGACGCACAAAATGGTTGTAAAAAATAAAAGTATCACTTCTGTTCACACATGTGCCACTGGACGGGAGGTTATGGGCTAGGCTTAGTGATGTCATCGGCATCATCAGCCACACCACGCTTGGGCGTAGTTCGTCGGGACAGCCACCAGTTTTAAACGGACCTAAAAAAATTGACCACAAAAGAGTGGTCTCGAATAATTTATTTGTCAATTCATTGACTTTAAGAACCAATCAGTTCCTGCTCTGGCTCGATTAACATAGCAATATTCACACACAAATGGGAGATATCACAGTGATATTGTTAATTAGCACAGATTATACATTTCCTGATGAGCACGTACTTTATGAGTGTACCCCGAGGGTCAGAGGTCGTTGATGAATGTGAAGTATTGGACAATGACGGCAGGAAACTCCTTGACGGGAACACACTTCTTTTATTAAATCTTGACTTGTAACAATACAACGCGTGGCCTCTCTTCTTCACACCGCACTTCTCTTGACTCAGGATTCTGTGCTGCCGGCTCTCTGTGCCTCGTGTAGACTCCGCGCCTCGGCTACACTCCTCTCTCGCCTCGTGTAGACTCTGCGCCTCTGCTACACTCTCCTCTCTCGCCTCGTGTAGACTTTGCCTCTCTCTCGCTGGCTACACCGTATGCATACTCGGCTCGTGCAGACCGTTCTCTCTCGCTGGCTACACCGTATGCATACTCGGCTCGTGCAGACCGTTCTCTCTCGCTGGCTACACCGTATGCATACTCGGCTCGTGCAGACCGTTCTCTCTCGCTGGCTACACCGTATGCATACTCGGCTCGTGCAGACCGTTCTCTCTCGCTGGCTACACACTACACATTACCCAGCTCGTGTAGACCGTTCTATCTCGCTGGCTACACACTATACATTACTCAGCTCGTGTAGACCGTTCTATCTCGCTGGCTACACACTATACATTACTCAGCTCGTGTAGACCGTTCTATCTCGCTGGCTACACACTATACATTACTCAGCTCGTGTAGACCGTTCTATCTCGCTGGCTACACACTATACCTTACTCAGCTCGTGTAGACCTTTCTCTCTCGCTGGCTACACACTCTCCATTACTCTCCTCTCCGGGCTCTATCTCTGCACCTTCCTCTTCATTCTTAGATGGTTCCACTTCTGCCCCTTGCTCCTCTGTGCATCACCTTATATACCCCTTCTTCCCGGGAGACGGAGCGGATGCGGACCTCAACGTCGGCACCGCTCCTCCGTTACCCAATCCCCACGCGCTATCCCCACGATCCGGTTCCGCTCAGCGCGTGTTTCCACTCTCCGACCAATCACACCGCGCTGCTACCCGATCACTCCCTCTGGGCGCGTCACCGGCACACAGCCAATCAGCAGCACTACCCCCACCCGCGCACTGACGCCTGCTCCTCCCCGTCAGCGCGCGTCACCACACACACACCCGTACATACGCGCTGGCACACGACATATACACCCAGCGCGTATCACCACTACATCACCCCCTCCCACATAGCTCGCAGCCGGCCCGGCTGCTAACAACAACCAACCACGACGATAAAACGACAACCAACAAAAAAAAACCCCATAACCCCCCGAGTGTGCCCCGTAACATAACACAACAACAACAACAACAAGAATAACTATGTACAGATTGACAATGAACGCGAAAAGTCAACAATAACACGATACGAGCAAATTGGAAACGAACGCGCCCCACGTCCCTGCGACTACACGCAGTGACGAGGCGCTCCAACTGCTCCGACTCCTCACGAGGCAGGTCATGCAAAGTAGCACGACCTGGCGCGAGTCCGTCTGGCTGGTCCATCGTATGGGGCGGGACACTGACGACCGTCCGGCGGTTCCGGCCGCTCCAGACGGCGCGGAATGGGCCTGAAAGGGCCGGCCCCGCCGCGGAGATCCGGCCGCCGGTGATCGGCAGCTGTCAGTTCCGAGACACCTGGGAGCAGATCAGGCGACAATACGTGTGGATCAGGCAGAGACATTTCCCCCTCTGGGTCGCCGGTCACGTCACACGCCCGGCCATCACGACACAAGGGGAGGCCATATGGAGGCGAGAACGGTTTCAGTCGGGAGGGGTGAACGTACCACCGGCGCTTTCCCCACTTTATCTGAACGCACTGGGGCCGTGCAACGCGCACGACCTCCACGGGTCCCCTCCACGGTCTCAACAATTTAGGCGACGTAGCCAAGGGTGCCTGAGGGCAATGCAGCCAGGCCCTGTCACCTGGTTTCCATTCGTGCATGGACACCTTCCGTGCCCGCAACCGTTCATTAGCAATTTGGCGAGCCCGCGAATTAAGCCGTGCGGCCTCCCTCGCCTCTGTCAGCTTATGAATATTAAACTTAATATGTTCTGCCAAATTAGAATTAGTTCGTGGAGCGGACAGGCCAAGTTGCGTTTCTATTGGCGGGTCAGCTTCCCGACCGTACATCAAATAGAATGGGGAAAACCCCGTAGCTGCATGGGGGGCCATTCTATACGCGGCAAGGACTCCCGGGACCTGCAGGTCCCAATCTACATGTGCCTCGCACACCTGCTGGCACAGCATGGAAGTCAAGGTTTTGTGGAGTCTCTCCACCATCCCGTCAGTCTGCGGGTGGTACGGGGAGGTACGCACCTTCTTGGTACCCAACAGATCGCACACCTCTTGCAACAATTTACTCGAAAAATTTTTACCTTGGTCGGTCAGCAGGCGTTCGGGAGCCCCCTTGTCCAGGACATAGCCCTGGACGAAGGCATCCGTCACAGCCGCTGCCGACTGGTTAGCGAGAGGCCACGCCATAGGCCATCGGGTAAAGTATTCGACCCCCACTAACAAATATTTATTCCCTCTCGGCGTGACTGGGAAGGGCCCCAAAATATCGAGTGCAACGAGCTCGTTGGTACGCGAGACCTGAATAGATTGCAGCGGTGGATTAGCTGCCACGGCCGGTGGTTTACGCCTGGCGCACTCAACGCACCCCTTCAGAATATGCACCACATCACTTCCCATTCCCGGCCAGTAATAGTCACGCTGAAGCAGGGCAAGCGTCTTGTTAACTCCCAAGTGCAAGAGGCGTTCGTGTGCCGCCAAGACAACCCTCCCCCTCACAGCGGAAGGCACCACGAGTGCGTTCCGCCGGGACAAACTGTCCCATTTCAATAACACGCCCCGCTCAAGTACATAGGAGCCGGTACGCTCCTGGTCCCCCTCGGGACCCCCAACCTTGCGGCGCAATGCTAGCAGCGAGCTGTCCGCCATCTGGAGGCGGCCCCATTCGCTGAGCGACAGCGAGAGCAGCGAGTCCCGACCCTGAGAGGCAGTGGAATCATCCCCACTCGGTGCGCCCGCTGTCGCAGCCAGTGCCCCCATCTCCCCCGCAAGCGTCGGTTTACAGCGCGCCGATCCCGACAAACACGCGCATTCATCACAAGGCAACAACCGCGACAAGCAATCGGCATTCGTGTGTCGCAACCCCTTACGGTACGTAGTCGTAAAATGATAGTCCTGGAGGACTTCCAACCAACGCGACAACTGGCCCGAGGGCTGGGCGACCCTCAATGAATACTGTAGCGCCGCGTGGTCCGTTCGGACTGTAAAGTGACGACCATACAGATATGGCCTAAACTGCTGCACAAAAAAAACAATGGCAAGCAGCTCGCGACGGGTGACACAGTAGCGCTGCTCCGCCGGAGACAACACCCTACTACCGTAGGCGACAACTCTTTCGACACCCCCAACGACTTGGGATAGCACCCCCCCAATGCCCGTGTTGCCAGCATCCGTGTCCAGCAAAAAGGGACTGGCAAAATCGGGATAACACAAGGGTGGGGCACCCACCAAGGCGTCCCGGAGGGAGCGAAACGCGGCCTCCTCCTCCGGTCCCCATTTGAACTTCACTCCCTTCGCCGTTAGAGCGTGCAAGGGTTTTGCAATAGTGGCGAAGTGCTCAACGAACCGCCGATAATAAGAAGCAAACCCGATGAAACTACGCACGTCGGAAACGGACGTAGGTGTCGGCCACGAACCGACACAATCCGTCTTCGCGGGATCGGTGGAGATCCCCGAAGAATCGACAATGTGACCCAAGTATCTAACGGACCTACGAAAGAGGTGACATTTGGCCGGTTTAAATTTCAACTTAGCCGATCGCATTCGCAAGAACACCCCTCTCAATCGCCGGAGGTGTTCCTCAAACGTTTTACTGAAAACAATGACATCGTCCATATAAATCAAGCATGTATCCCACTGCAAGCCCGACAAAACCAGCTCCATAAGTCGCTGAAACGTCGCTGGAGAGGAGTGAAGTCCCATGGGTAACCGGTTAAACTGGAACAGCCCCCCTGGAGTCCGAAATGCTGTCTTAGGTTTCGACTCTTCGTCGAGCGGCAACTGCCAAAACCCCGATAACAAATCAAGAGTCGAAAAATATCGCGCACCAGACAATGCATCGAGGGACTCATCCATCCTGGGGAGCGGATACGCGTCAGCCACAGAGATCTTATTCAGGCGACGGAAATCAACGCAGAATCGCAGGGATCCGTCCTGCTTCTTAACCAGCACAATAGGCGCTCCCCACGGGCTAGAGGAGGGTGAAATAATATCGGCTTCTAGCATATCGTTAACAGCCGACTGAACATGTTCCTTCTCCACGGGACTCAGTCGGAAGGGATTTAGCCTGACCGGCGCCGCATCGCCCGTTTCAATGTGATGGTGCAACAAATCCGTGCACCCAATGTCATACTTATGTTTACTGAATACATCAGAGAATTCAATGAGCAACTCGCGCAGCGCACCCAACTGCGCCGCTGACAAATCGTCCGAGGCGGCACATAACGAATTGACCCACTCAAGGTCTTCCCTTGGCTCAACGTTCCGCGCGGGGCTCGAGCCCACCTGCGCAACCAACCCATCATCCCCAGGAACCTGCGCCGCGTGAGCCAGCACGGTGCCCTGCGGGATGACAGCTGGTCGCGACCCCGCATTCAAAACCATCACAAACGGATCCCTGTCAGCCCGCACCAAAGTGTGAGCCACCGATAAATCAAGACCCCCGACAGCCTTGTTAGAAGGACCCAAAAGCATACTCTGTCCCGAAGCCTCCCTCACCCATGGTTTTCGCAACCGGAGGGGAATCAACATCTGTGAACCCGGGGGCACTTGCACTGTCTGCGTCGCCACCGCTTGTATTGTAGCGCACGCCGTCCGAATGTCAGTAGGGCCCGTCAAAAATGAAATCCGGCGACCCGATGGCAGTTCAATGCATCGTTGATCGATAAGAATTTTAATGGGCATTTTAGCCAAAAAGTCAGTGCCCAAAAGACACGGAACTGCCAAAGAAGACGAAACGAAAACGGGTCCCGATAATTTGATATCTCCAATGCAAATGGACGCCCTAACCTGACCGATAATGCCCAACGATCCCCCATTAGCGGCGTAAAATGGCACATCCACTGGAAGCAGCGGACGACATTGGACTGGAAGAATATTATAAATGAGGTCCGATATAATAGTTGCCGATGCCCCCGTGTCCACTAACACCCTAATCTCAACCCCATCAATAGATCCCGTAACAACGGACGAACCCGCCGAAGCAGCCACAATTCTATGCCCCAATTCCGCTCATTCAATGTCTCCCTGGTCCCGGCCGAACCCCCCTCGCCGAACCGAATCCCCGAACCCTAACCGGCCCTCCTCCGCCGCAACGCGGCGTCCCATGTGTGCCGAATAAACAGGCCGAGCGTGTGAGGTGCCGCGACTTGCCGGGGATTGTAGAGATGACTTGGGCTCTCGGTCGTCGTCCAGCCGAGTTCCTATGGCGCGCTGCCGCGGAGCGCGGCACCCGGACGCCACGTGGCCCCGGAGGCCGCAGTTATAGCGCGTGACGAGGGTCGGAGTAGATCTTGGTTGCTCCGACTTTCGGCCCGATCGCAGAGGCGACCGGGCCCCCGGCCTCCAGTCCCCTGGTCGTCCCGTGGCGAACGCCTCCTCTCGTGGGCTGACGACTTGGGGTTCGGCGACCACCAACCCCGGGGCTGCGACGACAGCAGCGTTGCAACCAACGCCTTGCTTCCGTTGTAGGGCCTCGTGCGCTTGAATACTCGTGGCGACTCTCAAAGAAGAAATATCAATGTCGTCAGCTGTGTTGATAGGGACCCCCAGGTCCTGCGCCAACTTGAGCAGCTGCTCCAAAACCATCGCGTCTTGGCCCTCCTCGTCCATCCGAGGGAACGCAGCATCAGCAAGAGCCAGCAACGCCGTGCGATAGGCCAGCGCGGTCTCCGTGGCCGCTTTCCGTCTTGCGTAGAACTGATGGCGGCATGTAGAGGGAGGCCCGTAGACCCTGGCCAACAAACCCAGCGCATCCTTCAGCGTGGAGCGGTCCGACTTCCGTGCAGCCCTGAAGGCCGCGAGCGCATCGTCGTCCAGCATGGCGGGCAATGCCCGCAGCGCCGTAGCATCGGACCACGCTGACATCTCTTGATGCGCCAAAAACCTTCGCTGAAATTGGCCCCAGTCTCCGCCTTCCGCCTTGAAGGCTGACAACGTGGGCAGGCGCTGCTGAAAAATGAAGTCATCCGCCTCGTGGTTCCTCTCCGCCTGTTCTTCGGTGTCTAAGATGGCGGCTCCAGCAGCAGACGTAAGATGGCGGACCCCCTCGCGCGCTGATGACGTCGATGCGCGCGCTTGGGAACCCACCACCACGTGGCGCTCGCCGTTCCCGCCAAAAGTAGGCCCAGGCGCAATGGCGGGAATCCCCCATTCGTTTTGGCGGGAATCTGCGGGGCGACCTTGTAAAATGTCCCCCACCGTCCCCGCTCCTCCCGACGAGCTGATCTCCGCCAAGATGGACGCGGCGGCGAGCAGCAGCTCCGCCAGTCGGGAGTGCGCCTCACGAAGCCCGGCGTCTGTCCCCGGTCGCTCGGCCGGCGCCGTCGACGGACCCTGCAGCGTGGGCAAGTCCTCTTCCTCACCCCCCGCCACCAGCGGCTCCGAGTCGTCCAGGTCTTCCCCGCGGTCAATCCCGTGGGTCCTACGGGTCTTCCTCGTCTCCATACTTGGAAGCCCGTTTCACTTCTGACGCCAGATGAAGTATTGGACAATGACGGCAGGAAACTCCTTGACGGGAACACACTTCTTTTATTAAATCTTGACTTGTAACAATACAACGCGTGGCCTCTCTTCTTCACACCGCACTTCTCTTGACTCAGGATTCTGTGCTGCCGGCTCTCTGTGCCTCGTGTAGACTCCGCGCCTCGGCTACACTCCTCTCTCGCCTCGTGTAGACTCTGCGCCTCTGCTACACTCTCCTCTCTCGCCTCGTGTAGACTTTGCCTCTCTCTCGCTGGCTACACCGTATGCATACTCGGCTCGTGCAGACCGTTCTCTCTCGCTGGCTACACCGTATGCATACTCGGCTCGTGCAGACCGTTCTCTCTCGCTGGCTACACCGTATGCATACTCGGCTCGTGCAGACCGTTCTCTCTCGCTGGCTACACCGTATGCATACTCGGCTCGTGCAGACCGTTCTCTCTCGCTGGCTACACACTACACATTACCCAGCTCGTGTAGACCGTTCTATCTCGCTGGCTACACACTATACATTACTCAGCTCGTGTAGACCGTTCTATCTCGCTGGCTACACACTATACATTACTCAGCTCGTGTAGACCGTTCTATCTCGCTGGCTACACACTATACATTACTCAGCTCGTGTAGACCGTTCTATCTCGCTGGCTACACACTATACCTTACTCAGCTCGTGTAGACCTTTCTCTCTCGCTGGCTACACACTCTCCATTACTCTCCTCTCCGGGCTCTATCTCTGCACCTTCCTCTTCATTCTTAGATGGTTCCACTTCTGCCCCTTGCTCCTCTGTGCATCACCTTATATACCCCTTCTTCCCGGGAGACGGAGCGGATGCGGACCTCAACGTCGGCACCGCTCCTCCGTTACCCAATCCCCACGCGCTATCCACACGATCCGGTTCCGCTCAGCGCGTGTTTCCACTCTCCGACCAATCACACCGCGCTGCTACCCGATCACTCCCTCTGGGCGCGTCACCGGCACACAGCCAATCAGCAGCACTACCCCCACCCGCGCACTGACGCCTGCTCCTCCCCGTCAGCGCGCGTCACCACACACACACCCGTACATACGCGCTGGCACACGACATATACACCCAGCGCGTATCACCACTACAAATGTAAGACAACACTGTCCAGGACGAGGAGGTTATTTCCACTCACGGTCGTCATTAACTCGAAAAAGCCAAGGGTCACAGGACCTGGGAAGAAACAATCCCACCTTAGTCTTCCCCAAACCCCCGCACATTCAATTGACCAATTAAACGATACAACACCCGCGTGGCGTTCACCGAGAGTTGCTGTCAATATCGAGGAGTGGGTTCCGGCTACTGTACATGGCGGACACGTAGGTGACTCGCGCATCTTCAGCACTCAAAGGTGTGCGTGTTGTCACATTCCTGTGGAGGTCAATGCGGGAGTGAGCAATCAGCGGGTCAAGCGGCGAGGCCTTGAGAGTAGACGCGAATATCGGGGGTCAGGGGTACGTGGGTTGATTTCATCAGGGACGGGATGAAAACGCACGACTGTTCTCCAGAAAGGTTACCTCGAACAACCGAGAGGAAAATATCAATGATCGCCGTTGTCGAAGGCAAACACAGCCTAGGCAGAAGCCATCGCACTCTTGAAAAAATATCAATGCAACTCGTTTGGAAAAAGCAATATTGAGCAAGGCACAATACCCGGTTCACGTGCGCGAGGAAAAGCAAGGATGACGTGGATGGATAACATTAAAGCGTGGACGAGGCTCACGCTGGAACAGACAATGAGGATAGCAGAAGACGGAAGCTAGTGGCGAACTATTGCCCGTGGTGCGGCCAACCCTCGGATGGAGGATGGCTGAAGACAAGACAAGATCCCCTGGTAGGGCTGACTCTCGTGGGAAGCCGTTCAGATAACTCTCTACAAAGGCATATTCTTAGGTTTTTTTCGGTAAAGTCACGTAGGTTAAAATTTAAAATTAATATTTTTTTATTTTACTTTTATTAATTTAAATTTTTTACCTACGTGACTTTACCGAAAAAAACCTAAGAATATGAATCATTGCAGTCACGAAAGCTTCAAATCTAGAATCTCTACAAGGCAGCACACAAAGAGCAGAGGTGGAGGCCAGAGTCCACTCGAAGTCCTTCAAGAGTGATCCCACAAATTGCACGAATTACAGGTTGAACTCCTTAGACTTGTAATAACACCACGCTTTAAATACGTAAATACATCAGCAGACTGCGGTAAGTCAGTGAAGACAAAAATGTTCACAGACTGCTACAAATTACGCAGCAATTCCTGGATCTGCGGAGCGCAAATTGCATCTGCCAGCTCAGTGATGTCTTGCCGATGCCGATTGTTATGTGCCGCAGCTTTGCTGGATGCAGAAGCAACCACCCAGCTTCAGAAGGGGGTTGTTTGTTTGTTTGTTAAAAATGGGTTTTGTTGGTGAATCCATGGAAGTAACGAGGAGCAGAGGCGAGGTTAATGACGAGCGCCTTCATTGCCTTGATGCTGTTGTAATCACCAACTTCTGAGCAACCTTTTTATAAATGTGACCACTTTCATTGAGGGTAAGTCCCGAATACAGCTCAACTCTGTACTGCTTCATGTACAGTATATTGAATAATCCTTAGAAGAGTTATAACCCCCCCCCCCCGTGCCCCCCCCCCACTCCCGTGCCCACACCCTACCCCTAATGCATTGCTACTTTCAACCTTGGTTATATGTGACCAGTTGGAAACACCTAAACTGCTTAGACAGAGGACACTTGAGGTCAAGGGCCAGTCTCCCAGGACCCGAGACTGCTTTCTTGCTATGGAGAGGGTATCTGCAGCGGCAGGGCCTCTCTCCTTGATGATGATGGTGATTATGAGACGGTGGCGTTGAGTGGCACTTGCTCCCCATTTCGCTCGGCGCCTCGAAGCAAACCCACTCTAGGTGCCTGAGCGGTGGCTGACTCAACTGATCTCGTGAGTGAAATGGCGCGTGAAATGTCTGCAAGATGAGAGACGCGCCCTCCGCGCATCTGTTGATGCCACGCTCCGCCTTCTAAACGATTCGTGGCTTCCTCAGCCACAGCGAGTCGCCACCGTTCCACTTTGGATCTCTGTGACGTACGGTCTTATTACGGAGCTCCATTATCTCTGCTCCGTGCACCCCGGTAGCCTGGGAGAGGTTTTTTTTCTTGGAAGCCTTTTTAAGGTCGCAAACTCAATTAAATTGTCCCGGTGAAACTGTTCCGACTTCTGAATGTTGTTTTTGTCAAACTTGCAGCTATTAAAATTTCATCTTGTATGGAAGGGTTTTTTTGTGGGTTTAAACAGAACTCTTTTAATGCCGTGCAGGAGGCTTTGAAAATGTCGTGGATTTGATGTGGTGACATTATACTGGTAGGAACGAAGTGGACCAGACCACCAATAGATTATATCGTCCGTCCGTCCGTCCGTCCGTCCGTGTATCAACATCGACCCCTACTGCAAACACTTGGCAGGACCCTACAAAAACCTTTTGACTCAGTGGGGCTTTCCTGGCTTAACAAGTGTAATAATACATTATGTTTATATTATTTGGTTATTCGTTCCTACCAGCCCACCCCGCAGGGTCCTGTTTGTCAGAGAGCATGCGATGGCTCTTAAACTAGCACAGTTTAAAAGGGTCGAATCGGTTTACAAATCATAGCCGAGGGAGTGCAAGTCTCTACTAGAAACCTGTGGTCACACGGACACGAGTGGGTATGTATGAGGATGATTAAAATCAGCTCCGTAAAGAGCCCGGGCGAGAAGGGCTCACGATATGGTGATGTCATTGGAAGTCACATAATTACGATCTTATCAAACCAAACACGCTCAATACATTTGTAGTGTCAGCGAGTCGGAGACGAGGTTTGTAGAGGCACCTTCTTTATTGAACACCCACGCTCTCGCCTGCACACTCTCCAGTCGCCAGTCTATACACAACACTAGCTGTCTAACACCGACGGCGCTGACGGAGACAGCCAACAACGATCTAGCAGGGTAATGTCGAGCGAAGACGGCAGCGATGATAGCGACGATGGCGGCAGCAATGACGAGACGATCCAATCTCAGAACCGGCAGCCTCGAGCTCCCCACTCTCGGCCCCTTTTGTGCTACTTCTCGAACCCACTAGCGGGTTCCAGGGGCTTTCAGATAGGGCCATCCGTTACCCTTGCCCCAGTTCCTCCGCCCTGCCGACACACCCGCTCACATGCTCACCGGCGTGTGTACTGTTTGTCCACCACAGTTGCCGCTGCTGACCACCAGCCGGCGTTATTACACTACACGTTCATGCATTGTTTGAGCTGTCGACTGCACACATAGGTTAGGTGACCGAAAAGGTTAGCAAATGTCCTCGCTAGTGCGTGGCTTTTTTTTAAGTTGTAATGTACACTGCTCTTCTTGGGTTGGACCATGTGTTGCTTTGGCGTGTTGTCCAACGTTTCGCTCCACGTCCTGGGATCTTCTCCGGGAACTGAACTACTCGTCTCGGCACGTGGTGGGAAACGTCGCGCATGGTGCTGAAACAATATTTGGACGCGAGAATGACGCTTGCTCGCTGCTTCGAGGGGATCCACTTTGGAAATGCCATCGTGTGAACGTGCATCGCTTTGTGCTCTGCGTTCGCTTGCACATTCATGCGTTTGAATACGCACACGTGGCTTAGTGAAAGTACCATAACTCTGCCTCGCCAGAATAAGGCAGTACAGAAAGTGAACTAATCGCTCCTTTTTTACACCGTTATGGGGATAGAGTAATTGCCTCCTCCCGCGTGGGTTTGTTCTGGATGCCCCGGGCCTCCCCCCCACCCACCACGTGTAATAAACAAACTCATTAACCGGCTATAAAAACATCTTAAAATAAAAAAAACCCAAAGGAGTATTCTTCCCGAAGTCATTCGACTCAAGTGTGGCTTTTCTGGATAAATAAGTAAAATAAGTAAATTATTATAATTATAGTTTGTAAACAACGACTGTGTCATCTTCTTGGTTCTTTCGGTAAAGTCACGTAGAATAGAAATAATAAAAATAAAACATAATAAAATAATTCTCACGACGTTTCGGCCACAACGCAAGCAGCCGTCCTCAGGTGGAGAGCAGGTGAGACTCTGTCTCCTCGACAGACCTGCTCTCCACCTGAGGACGGCTGCTTGCGTTGTAGCCGAAACGTCGTGAGAATTATTTTATTATGTTTTATTTTTATTATTTTATTACTTCCCTTCTACGTGACTTTACCGAAAGAACCAAGAAGATGAATCCCTGCAGTCACGAAAGCTTTAAATCGAAATTTAACGACTGTGTCGTTGTTTAAAAACTATAGTTATTACAATAATAATGATTTGTTAACGACGAGCTGTCGGCGTCGTCCGTTGCGTGACGCTGGCCCAGCTTGGCTGGGCGTGCTCGCTGGCAACGGGGCGCACGGGGGAAGCGCCACGCTTCACGTGGTGGCCAGGGACGGTCATTCATCTGGAAATGAGCATGCTCGTCTGGCAGCATTGCTTTGCGAGTATTGATCTGCATGCAAGGCACTCTCGTGCCAGGGGAATAGAGAAAAGTGTTGGGATGGACTCATGGATGAGTAAATAGATGGGGTGTTTTTACACCTTCGCTAAAGACCTTTTTTTTCGTATTCTTCTTATTCAGACCTGGGATGACTAATTCTGAAAATAACGGTCACTGTCAGGCTTTGATGCTTTGGCCAATTGCCAAAATCTATTTGTGTTTTTCTTATTTGTGAGGTTGGGATCCATCCATCTGTGATGAGACTTGAAGCGTGCTGTTGTAATGTTTACGATGCGGTGTGTATTGTATGGTGTGTCTCTGTGGTTCGCGATGCAAATACTGTAGCAGGGAAGGGCAATTACTAGTAAATGCCCAATTTTATATCTTTTTATTTTACTGTTTTAAAAATGTATTGTAAAAAAAATATCTGGCATGTGTTTCCTGAAAACACCACACAATAGGCACATTTAATATCTCTTTGAAAAACGTTTCTGTTGAAGATTTTTCCAGTATCTTAAATCAATGATGGTATTCTCAGAATAATACAAAATCCAATATTTATGTCTGAATGTATAATGCATAGGAAATGTTGAATAAATCCTCAACAAATGAAAGGGGCCTTTTAGATTGGTACAATGCTATCAATAGTAATAGCGAAGAATGGATTTTAACAGCATGAGATGCATTTTGTATATGATAATTGCTTAAAGTGGTAATTGCTATAAATGCTAAGTGCATTGCAGCTTTCATGTAGCCTCAATGCAGGGGACATCCCTCAGAGGATGACCACCAATGAAATGGGGCGATGAGATCCACATGTGTGCAGGAGTTAGTATGTATGTTGAACTTCTTTCATACCGTACGTAGCAAACCGTGCTAATTGGAGGTGCAACACAGCACTATTTGAGGTGTGGTGATGAGGTATAATGGGGACGTTTTCACTACGCAGTGGATAGATTATGGCTGATATTCATGATGAAATCCAATACATAAGGCCTGTGTTTAAATTCAACAGGACATTTTCTCTACTCTGTAAATGTTTATTCAAACCACAATTTACCTTTTCTCATGGCAATATTTATCTGTGCTTGTTTGGATGTATAGCTCAGTGTCTGCACCGGCATGTCATCTTTTGTTGCTAGAAGATTTATACTGGGATGCCTGAAAGAGGTTTCAGATTCTTTTGTAAATCCTGGTAAAAACAAAATCTTTGAAACGCATTACGTAAATAATGGCATTGAATACCTGCTAAATTTCCAGTTTTTGACAAGAGAGTTGCAATGTAAAATGCATTTTCTCATGTGAAATTGTATTTAAAATAGGATATTTGCATAATTTGCAGACCCTTTCAAAATGAAATGATTTGCTTGGCTGATGAAATATAAATATATAACAGACTTTGGTTGAAAATGGGATCTGAAATGGGATACGATTTTGTAGATTACTGGGTTTAAGTTCCTAGAATGAGGCAATTGTGTTTGTATATGCCATTATAAAGCACAGTCAACTCAGCGTACTGCTGTCCCAGTTTCAAGAGTATAATTTCAAACCGACATCAACCCTCTCTGAAGCTGTCTTAGCCTGAAATAACAACAGTACCCAATAAAATTTGAAATTTAACCAAGGTGTATTATTTTCTCAAGTAATGTTTGAAAAATGTAGGGCTGAGGTGTGGTGATCAAACAATAATTCATAGAAATGTCACGGAATTCGGTGGTGCAGAGCTCCACCAAATTATTTGCTGAAATGTCTTATTAATTAAAAACATATATTGTTTACGTTCATTTTAAATAACCAGATGGGGACTCAAGCAACCAGGATAAGTCGATTGAAAGAGTGGCCTGGGTCTGCAAAATGACCAAAGCAAAACTAATAAAGTACAGCAATGAAGAAAGAAAAATATGTATCTCAAATAAAATTAAAACCTCTTAAAATAACCATTTAAACGTAAAAAACCCCAACTAAAACAAGTGAGAGCACTATGCCTTTTCACACGGAAAATACAGCACATTATGTGCGTAGTTTTTGAAATCTAATCATAAAGGAACCGCCAAATCTCATGCGTTTCTACTTTATTCGCATTCACTATGTATGTAAAGCCCCCCATACCTCTGTGCCAGCATCGTAGCCTTGCTCATCAGCATTAGAGAGACAAAGATGACGCTTGTAGTCCCATTAGCCACATTAGAGTGTTGTTATGGCCTGAAAAGGCACCGAGGCTAACCAACATCAAATGGGATTTGTTGTTTTTGTGTGCAAGCGTGTCCCTTATATAACAATTATACAGATCTTGGAAGGATGAAAAAAACATTCTTTATAAACTGCGTGATGTGTCAGATTGCGTTTTTGTCTTCTTGAATATCCACACGGATGGCAATTTATTTCTGAATGGCAAATTATCCTCCGCAATAATGTGGTGTCGCATTTTGCATTTGAGTGCTGCTAAGCATGGAGCATCCATTATTCCAGATGTTTGAAAAGTCTGCTTTAATCAGTGATGTCGAATATTACAATAATCGCTGGCATTTAAAAAGAACATTGTGAGATCACTTTTAAAATAGACATATATATGTATTCTCTACGTATATTTTCATTGGAAAGTAATGTTTTGAGAAACTTATTACGAGTGTTGTAAAAAAAAGATGTACGCCAGCATGTTTCATAATACTACTTAATGAGTACCAGATATTCTTTAAATGGAGGTATGTGCTTTGCAAACTATTTGTTTTAATTGCGGAAGCAAGAAAGAATGTAGTCTCTGTTTGCTGAGATTCGTGCGCCTGATAGATTAACGCTAATCCAGTCTTTAAAGGAGCCTGCATGTGCTGTCCATCAGTGCTCAGCATATTTTTTTCTTTCTGTTCTTGTGTTTATCCCCGGAGTTTCTCCAGCTGGCTTTTTTTTTGGTTGGGAGTGAATTATAGCCACGCCTCGTGTGCCCAGTGCACGCACGCAGCAGAGACGCTCGCCGATTTTTGCCGAGCAGGGCGAACAGCCTGGGTGGGTCACGATGCCCAAACGAGTCGCCGCTGACGCCTGCAGGGTTGACATCCTCCGATTGCACGCACGAGTGCCCTCCGAGAGCAGGCGGCGCGCGTCCCTCTCGACACATTTCCTCCTTCACCCTTCGCGGCCAGCGCAGCGTGACACGGTGCCCGCGTTTTGGTGAAACCTTTCCTTCGACGTGGAAGGGCGATTATGATTTTTTTTTTTAAAGTAAAACGAAGCATCGTCGGCACACCGGCGGTACACCATGCGAGCAGCAGCAGCAGCATCCAAGCGGTGACTGTGGAATCTCGCGCTAGCCGACGACCAGACACGCGTGACGACCAGACACAACGAGTGCCGTCACGACGCGTGCGAACGATAGCGATGGACGGACCAGAAATGTACACGTCGGCACAGCTCTTTTGGAAAAAAAAAATCATTGAGCGGTGGAACTTACGAGCAAGTCGATTTACAAACTAGAGGACTGTAAAATACGGATTGTGAGAACAGCAAATTAGGCTACGCAATCTATATCTACTGTACAGGGTGTTTTAAAAAGATGGGCCCAATTTTAAAAGCAGTATATTTCACGATGGCAACATGTTACAGTTACACAGAAAGTTACAAACGGTTTAATGAGTTATCACGTTTTACTAACCATTTTATAAATGCTCTATGTGCCCTCCACCTGCTGCACGGACAATATCGAGACGATAGTTTAATTCGTGCCAAACGCCTCTCAAAATGTATTTTTCCACTGAAGTCACCTCTACGGTGATTCTGTTTTTGAGGTCATCCAGATTAGTCGCTAACGGTGGCACAAAAACTCGGTCTTTGACGTATCCCCACAAGAAAAAGTCGCAGGGTGTGGTGATGTCTGGGGATCTTGGGGGCCAAGAGTGTAGCGCCAAGTCTTGGGGTCCCGTGCGATCTATCCAACGTTGAGGCAGTTTGTCTTGTGAATTTATCTAGGCTAGGGGCTGTTTGTGGGCTGGGAGAGGCATCTTGCGGTAATCATTTGAAACTCTATGCCCCGCCCTCTCTATATGCCCCGCCCTCTCTCTATGCCCCGCCCTCTCTATATGCCCCGCCCTCTCTCTATGCCCCGCCCTCTCTATATGCCCCGCCCTCTCTATATGCCCCGCCCTCTCTATATGCCCCGCCCTCTCTATATGCCCCGCCCTCTCTATGCCCCGCCCTCTCTATATGCCCCGCCCTCTCTATGCCCCGCCCTCTCTATGCCCCGCCCTTTCAAGTGGTAAGAGTTTCACTCATGGGCGGTTCGTGGTTGCAGAGATAAAGCGATTTCAAATTGGTCCATCTTTTTAAAACACCCTGTATATATGTATATACAAAATAGTAAGTGAGAATTTGTGATGCATTGTGTAATGAAATGACGCGGCCTTTGTTTTCGGTAATTAATCGCGCTTGGCTTATGAGAACGGCAGGCCGTTTATTCATGTTGTAGGAAAGATTATCCGCGCTAGACGGTGGAGTTGGGGATGGAACAAAAAATGGACGCATCAACAAGAAAGCAGCAGATGCAATTGCCCTCAAATCATAAAAAGATAAAAGGTTGGGAACGTTGCTCAGAGGTGGGTGTGTGAAACTAGAAGGGAAAGGGACATTGACAAATTTTCTGCGGAATGTGGGAGAAAGGTTGACTCATGGCAACAGCAGCAGCAGCAGCATGATCATAGCCATCATAAGTCGCAGAGCCACAGATAAAAGAAAACAGAGGAAATCTGTGAGTGTCATGATGGGGGCACAAAGCAGACGAGCCACGTGAATGGCTCAAATTCTCAATTCTTATGAGGTGGTGAACAAAAATCCATACAGGTGGGGATGATGGATGTGGGTGTAGAGAGAAAGTATTGTTGGTCACTGCACTTCTATTGTACATACCTTAATGCGTATATCCCTCTCACGTTCTCATATTGCACCTCTCAGACTGAAAATGACCATCAATTATCCTGCTGCGGCCAAAATGTCTCTCGAATAAATGATGGCATGGCGTTCGTTACCCCGAAATATTACATCGCCGGTTCGTAATAAAAGAGGGTATGGGGAGACCTTCATGCAGCAGTAGATTAACCATAGCTGATGATGAATAGATGGGTATTTCATACTGATATCGAATACAGGTATGTCGACGCACTTTAATGGATATACGGTGCTTTTTCTGGAAGACTTTGCTGTTTTTTTTTAATTTTTCTGTTGCGCGTAGCCACTTTAAATGTTCCTTGTTCATGTTTTTGTTTGTTGCGCTTGCACCCGAGCCAAGAGCCGCATGGCTCACAGGGCAATACCTAATAAATGAATGAAAACCGGGCAGTTAGTACAGTTCTGCCTCATTCCTAGCCAACGATACATTTCCAGTGCAGCAGTAGCCCCTCCGTATTCCTTTCCGCCGGCCACACGTTCAGCCGTGTGGCTGGCGGGGGACCCACCCAGTCGCTTTCGCTTGGCCACCGCTCCCCCACGAGGAACGTGCCTCAATTACGGAGCTTGTGCCGCCAAAAGCTGTGCGCCCTCCTTCTCCTGCAGCGAGCAGACACGTGTGATGTCGCTTCTCTTGACAGCTTATGCAGCCGAAGCCGTATACGAGATGACAGGCAACTGCCAGGGGGCTGCTTTGCTGGTTTTGTTGATATTTGCTTATAGATAGGGGGGGGGTTGTCTTTATATGATATTTTTTTAATTTCATACTTTTTTTAAACGAAAAGTTCGTTTTGCACAGCATGCGAAAACAATGGTAAGATCTCCTGTCATCATGCAAGTCTTGCCCCTGAGCGCTGCAGGGCAAGGCATCAGCAGCATAGAGCGTCGGGCTATAACCTTGCATTAATCAGCACAAAAAATTGCTAGCTGCTGCTCAAGCATGAATAATTACGGTGGTGTGTAAACTAGAAACACACGTCATCCTAAGCTGGAAGGAAAAGTTGTTTATGAGTAAATTTAAACGCATGCTCACAGAGCGCCTTTAAACAAACGCTTTGTTTACTTGCAAAAAATTTGGCCGGGGCTGATTAAAATGTTTTTTTTCTGATACATTACTTATTTTTAATTATAACTGCGTGCTGTTCTTTACGCTGCATATATTGCATGCTAAAAAAACATTGTCATTAATACATATATCAATTATGCATGCATGCTTTTCCTGGTGTTGAAATGTTCCCTGCAATTAACACTGGTGGCAGGAGGGGGGGGGGGAGTTATTCCACTAATGTTTGTGCTTGGCACGTCAGGATTAGAGTCACTGGGTTTCAATAACCATTCTCAACGTCTCTGATTTCCACCAGCCTTCATTGATGACCCCGTGTCATATAACACGTCCCTGGTTTGTCAAACACAAGCGACCTTTGCTGATCTAATACTCTGTCCGGCTATTGTGAACGTATTTCGAGTAGGGGGTGCTGCTGTGCTTCAGTGGGCCATTATATCTTGTGAAGGCGTCACTTGAGAGGGCTCTTGAAAATACCCGTTTAATAAAAAAAATGCCACTGTCATTGTTTAAATGCAACGATGTTGGGTGAAATTGTGAAGGAAGCAAAGGTGAAAAGGTGGTGGGGGAGGAGATGGAATTTTGCAAAGTAACTTTTTGATGTTTTCATTATTATTATTGCATTTACGAGAACATGCATTCGGAAGTTACAACATTGACCACGGTTTTGTAACGGTATTAAATTATTCGGTGTTTCGCCAAAGCGTATATCTTATGATATCAATCAGCATATTGATCAGATGGCGTCCATTGAGGTGGTCGTTCGTTTGTGAATCAAGGGCTGTGATTGTAACTTAGCCGTTCGAAATAATCCATAAACCAAACGCACTTGATTGAGAGGATCCTTAAATTCCAAAAGAAGAAGAAAAAACACTCCTACAATCCGTACAGAGGTTGCTCATCGCTCAGAACATTCAATCGTAGCTCTGGCAGTTGTTGCTGGGTCAATCTGTGTGAAATTGATCCTGCGTTAAACTTGGCCCAAACAACGTTTGACTGCTACGGGGGACTTCGAGGCGATGCACAGCATGTGACAGTCGCAGACAGGCCTGGATTAAAGCCGTGCCAAAACCTCGAGCGGAACAATATTTTTTGGCATTCACAACCCCGGATCGTTGACGATCGTTTATGTTGATTGATGATCCACCACTTTCACTGGTGCACTCCAAATGACTCGCTCAACAGCGATCCGTTACCTTGCTCGTGTGAACTTCACTCCACGATGCCCCCTCCTCCTCCCGTGTTGGGGACTTACACACCGTAGACGTTAGTTTCATCCATACTCTGTTGAGCCACCTGCCATCCCGGAGGACAGAAGCGCACCGAAACTCACTTGCTTATTTTAATTGCTTTAATGTCACCGTGCGAGTCAGTTCCGTTTCGCTAAGCAAAACTCAATTGCTAGCAGGATTTGTCCGGGATGTGAACGAATTAGGACTTTTTGGACATATTTGTAGCAAGGCCAACCGAGTTGCAGACGTTGTTCCTTTGAGGCAACACATTAATACAGGTAGGAACAACAGGTTCCACACTGCCCACCAGGGATTATTTGTCTGTCTGTCTGTTGTACATGGCCCCGCCCCACCAGAGCCCTCCCATTGGCTCGGGGGCGTCGACCAATGGGAGCGGTGGGTTGGGGTTGGTCGAGGGGGGGGGGGGGTTTAGTGGTGGGAGGGGCATCGCCGCGACTCGGGCCAATGAGGAGGCTGGCGATGTTTCATTCACAAAATGGAACTGGGGGAGGGTGGCTTCATTCATAAAATGGAAGCCTTGAAAAGAAAAAAGCGAATCTTTTTGCCTCGTGTTTCTTTCAACATTCCCAGCCTTCAGTTGGGAGTGGGAGGGGTGGGGCTGGATGGAGAGGGAAGAGCTGGGTGGGGAGAAGAGGGTGGGGAGGGGCTGGGTGGGGAGGGGAGGGGCTGGGTGGGGAGGAGAGGGTGGGGTGGGGCTGGTCACCCCGTGGTGCCCTTATAAAACTCAACGTTCAACCTACACACTACACTATACACGACACAACACACTACACTTATACAGGTAGGAACAACAGCTCCCACACTGCCCACCAGGGATTATTTGTCTGTCGTGCACGAAAGCACTGTCCAACCAAGTTCCTACCTGCCCACTCCGAAGGAACGTGTTTTGTAACACCATAACACAAAAGGGTAACTGCCCCTTTACCAGATACTACCTAGGGTGGTGACCACCCAGCTAACTACGCTATACAGAGGAGTTACTGCTACGAGGGGTCAGACCCTCACTTGGGTCTGCGACCACGTGGTTGCCTCGTAAGACGAATAGCTTTCAGCTTGAGACGTAGAGCGTCCCCCGCTTGTAGGCGTTGAGCTTCCAGCTTGTAGATGTTGAGCTTCCAGCTTGTAGAATGTAGCGATCCCAGTCTCTCTGAGGGACCCGCCTTATATCCCCCTACGGTCGGGGCCGCTCCATCCTCGGCCCCACCCACCTTCTCGAGCTTTCTCGTTCCCTCTCGATCCATCTCAAGAGCTCTCCCCAGACACGTGATCACCAACTAGCCCCCCCACCTGTGGCCCCTGTGTGGACACTCCAGATCACGTGTCTACGGGGTCAACCAGAGTGCCATAACCCAGGGCAACACTGCCCCTGGGCTGACGCTCACCTACTCGCACCTCGTGGGAGCCCCCACCACACGCGGTGCGTGGTGCCCGCACTATCCTAGTGCTCACCAAGCCCCGTTAGGGCTGGTATTACACACAGCCACCCACACGGTGCTGTCCACGATGTAGGAACATTGAACAGCACGACCCTTCTGGGCCGGAACCATACAGCGACATCCCTGATGTCACTACATATTTATTGTGAAAAATTGGCTTCCACAACGCGTTTGTAAAGCATGCAGATGTCTCTTAAATCATCAGCACATTAGCAAATGGGACAGCAGACTTAACAGCTCCTCTGATAATGGTTAATTACAATTCATAATGCATATTTACAAGCCACCCGAGACAAAGGCTTGAGCTGGGAAATATTTGCATTGGTTGTGCATTCGTGTCATTTTGCATTTAGGGTCTTAATATTTAATGTCTTCATTGCTGTGGTTCTGAGAACATCGACTTCCAGTTGAGTTGAAATTGCAGGTGAGGAATGATTCAGCCCATCATCCGTCCTGGATCAATAAAATGTCTATCATCTTGTGGGATCTGAACAGTGCTTGTAGTATGGGGCATGTAGTTTCCACTGCAGAATGTGACATTTCTACAAAGCCTTGCTTCTAGATTTAAAGTTTTCGTGACTGCAAGGGTCCATACCCTTTGATTATTTCGGTAAAGTCACTGTAATTTTGCGGTAACGGTGCCACCTGAAAACAGAAGCTTGTGTTGCCTCCGAAACGTCATGATTTAATTCATTTGTTTTTTATTTTTTACCTACGTGACTTTAACGAAAAAAACCAAACAGTATAAAGCCTTGCTCGGCACTTCCAGTGGAGATGGGCACTGCCAAACCCTTAACTACCTGACCTAGCATACAGGGGGCCATGGGTTCAATCCCAACCCCGAGGCCTGTATATTTAGAGCTTACACGTTCAGTGGTCACGTGGATTTTTTTTACTATAAATTTCCACCTGAGAAGCCGCTTCGTTGAACTAGCTATTATTTATGTCCAGGTCTTTCTGAAAAAGAGCGACATAATTCAATGGGCCTTACCTGGTAAAATAAAACATAGGTGAATTCTAGTTTGTGTGATAGACAAACATGCGCTTTGAATGTTCTATTATATACCAGACAGGAGCCAATACACAAAAGACAACGATACCCCCAATAGCTTTAACATGTTGGGCAAGTTATGTAAGCGAATATCAATTCAGGCTGGCCGAGCACACGAGAGGCTGGTGTGGGCATTACACTGCTCCGTCTCCCCAATACCAATGTATACAGACTGCAACAGGTAAAACACTTAAATTAATAAAAGTAAAATGAAACAAATTAAAATTTTTTTACGACGTTTCGGAAGCAACACAAGCCTCCGTCTCTTCAGGTGGAACCGTCACAGCCACGACAGCTGTGTTGCTTCCGAAACGTCGTGAATTTTTTAATTTGTTTTATTTAACTTTTATTAATTATTTTTTTTTTACCTACGTGACTTTACCGAAAAAAACCTAAGAATATGAATCCTTGCAGTCACGAAAGCTTCAAATCTAGAATAAGACTGCAACAGTGCGTCCTTTTGGGACATGCTTTAGAGGGTTTCAGTCTATACCCGTAACCCTAGCTAGCACCACTGTGGCTTATATTATGATGGGGCCCCTGTTTCACGCGATGCCCAAATGACCGTGTGCGCAATATAAAACAAAGACCATTGCTGGTATACACCAGATTTATAGTGTTTACTTCGAATTTAAAATTTTTATACAAGTTTTAAATTGTCAAATGGTAACATGCTTGCTACTTCTGAGAAATACACACATCATGAGCAATTATATCAACCCAAATGGCCCTCACAACAGCACAACAAACGGTCGCACAACCCGACGACCCACGGCTTCACAGATTTCCTCCACCACAAACGCCGGTGGGAGAAAGTTGCCGAGCAACCCCCCCGAAGGCATTGCACGAAATAGATCACCCGGCTCTGCAACGGACCAAACAAAAAAAACGTTCCCAGCACCACCTCGAGAGGATCACCTCGCTACCTCCCCACACATGTTCCCAGCTGTCGACGCCCATGCACAGTCCTCACGAGGCATTCCCTTCACGGCAGCAGCGGGTGTTGTTCCCCGTGATGTCCCACTCTCGGCTCCAAAAACGATGGTTGCGGAGACGGATCCACTGGCGAATGGACCAGCTTTCCACTGCAGAACCCCAGTCGATCGCGCCCACCGACCAGCAAGTGGTTATCACCCCCAGGCTGGACTCCAAAACGGCTGCCTCCTGGGCCGTGGACGAGTAGGGGTTTCCCCCGTGGTCGGCACTCACATCTCCAGCACAGCAGCCGCATCGATTTAAATTTTCATTCGTGCCACAATCATGGGCAAGTCCGCTGCCTTGAACAGCCAAACAGAACAGGAAACACCGGAGAAACACGTGACCCGAACAGGGGATCCTTTTGTAACAACCAGTACCCTTACCACTCTCCCCTACAGCAAATGCACGGAGCATGCAGCAAAAAGAACTTCCCATCATACACACCCTTCACGCATCGAGCAGGGCGCAGAGCGGAATGGAATCCCCACCCCCTCCCGCGGCTGCCCGCGGCGGGGCCTTTTATTGAGTCACACCCTTGGTTTTTTTCCCCAAAATAATTAGCACGGCGTGCTCATGAGTCGAATCCCTCGTGGTCCCTCGCTGATCTAATCCCACACACACCTGCAGCCGCTTTCGCACAAAGCCATCGCCACGCGTCCCTCGCTCCTCCTCAAATCAAGAGACACCATGCCCCCAAAGCAATCACTCTGACTGCCCCACTGATAGCTTCAACAGAATGTTGGTCAAGTTATATAAGCGAATATCAATTCAGGCTGGCACAGCGCACGAGAGGTTGGTACAGTGTGTGCTGCGATAGGCACGCATCTCGTTTTACATTTCGATTGCAGCCCCAACCGTGCAGCGAGCGCAGAGGCATGCAGAGCTTATGCAGTCACACAAGAGCATTGAGTCGGAGCTCATGGGAACAGGTCCCCCGAGAACAACACCACTCACCCCCCCCCCCCCCCTTGGCTAAATGCTGCAGCAGCAACAACAACAAAATGACGTTGAAAATATTCACAAATACAATTTGCCATCATTTTAATATCATCTGGACTCGGGGATAATGTGACGTGTGTGTGCGGGTCCGCTGCAAGGCAAGGCCAGCCGCTTGAATTTCGTTTATTTTTGGTGTCTCGTAGAAGACCAGGGAGGGTATGAAGCCGGTCATTTCATGTTCGCCGAAAAGTCCGCGCAATTTATTCATGTGCCCCGTAAACGCATAACGCCGAGTACATTAGCGGTAATGAATCTCTGCTGCACGTTATCAGCGCGCTCTGCCCGTTGGCAAAGGTTACGCCAATTACCTTTAGCGTAAACGCTTCATTTGCGCGCACAAACCCCCCAAAAAAGGAGCATAAACCTACGAGAACGCCGTCTCGCGCCACCTTTGACTGCGGGCAGGAACGCTTCGGACTGCCATTGCGAGAAACGTGAAACAGCAACGCGCCGTCGGGAAATTGGCGCCACGGACAGAGTGGCGAGCGGCAGAGGTCGCAAACGGGTTTTGATTCCTTAACCGTACCCGGCCGCACCAGGGTCGCAAACGGGTACCCGTACCCGGCCGTACCCGTACCCTACCCGTACCCGGCCGGGTACGGCCGGGTACGGGTAGGGTACGGGTATCGGGTACCTGATTGCGACCTCTGGGATGAAGCCATGTTGCAGGAGCGGGTGGGTTGATTCTTGGAACTTGAATTGTGAATAGAGACAAGACGTTGGAAAATGAGTGACAAACAGTTACTCACCAGTGACTCACGGCCTACCCGTACCCGGCCGCACCAGGGTCGCAAACGGGTACGGGTAGCCGGCTATCGGGTAGGGTACGGGTATCGGGTACCCGGTTGCGACCTCTGGCGAGCGGTTCCTCTCGTTCCATTCCCGGTGGCCCCCCTCGCCTTCAGCGCGCGCGCACGCACGCGCCCGTTCATAATTCATGAGTAAGCCGGGGTCGAAGCACTCCACAATTATCGTGCACTGACGTGGCCCATTAGTAGGTGCTCGGCATCGGTGGAACCGGGCGGCCTTTCATGAACAAGGATGTCCCCCCCCCCGCCCGTTGCTGTGCCCGCCACTCTCACCGTTCTTCACCGCAAACAAAAACGTTGCTTTCCTCCTCCACCTCCTCCCCCCCACATGGTAGGCAAACCCATGCGACTGTGTTAGCCGCGTTTCATGAAACGTTTAGTCGTGTTTCTTGAAAACCCCGTGATTGTGTGACCAGGCTCTCCTTAGCACGACATCATCCGTAGCTCGGCGCTTTCTTCCCGACTCAAGCGACGCAGGGCGACCAAAATCCGGGTGCAGTTTGGCGAAATGTTCACATGATGAGGTTCATGTTTATGATTCATCGGATAACACACACCGAACTAAAGGTGCCTATTGAAATATATATACACACAACAATTGCGCAATCAAAATGGGTACAGTGGTAGAGACTAACAATAACAGCACTTTTTTAGTTTGTGCCAATACGGTTTTTGCAATGCATTGACTGCCTATTAAAGTAAAGTTGATATACTTCTGCGAAAGTATACTTACAACAAGGATAAACATGATCAAATATGTGTGTGTGTACATTTGTATATGTGGAAGTGTAGCGGTTAGCGTGCTGTGCTACGAAACCGGCGACTCGAGTTTGATTTCAGCTCACGGCAAACACCACTGACGATTATCTGAACAGGTTATGGGCCTCCCCTAGGTCGACACGGCCTCAAATGAGTACCTGGTGCGATGTGTAAACATCGCCACTGGGGAGACAAAGGCGGCTGGGCGTGGTGTTGGCTACCCACCCCCTCGTGTGTCGTTCCGGCCTTCGTAGGTGCTCGCTAACAGCGCTTGCCTCAACCCTGTGTTAATGCTTTGTCTTGCATGTTTTACCCATGTGCTGTGGGTAAAATCCAGGTTTATACATGGGGCCTGTGAGCCAACATCTAGGGAACGTGTTCAGGTTCCTTGAAACAACACTGGCTAGGACTCATACTCTTAGGTTTTTTCGGTAAAGTCACGTAGGTAAAAAAATAAAAATTATAATAAAAATAAAATAATAATAAATGAAAATAAATCAATTAAATCACGACGTTTCGGAGGCAACACAAGTCTCTGTCTTCAGGTGGGACCGTCACAGTTAGTTTCAGGTGGGACCGTCACAGTTAGCAGTGACGGTCCCACCTGAAGACAGAGACTTGTGTTGCCTCCGAAACGTCGTGATTTAATAGATTTATTTAAATGTATTATTATTTTATTTTTTATTATAATTTTAATTTTTTTACCTACGTGACTTTACCGAAAAAACCTAAGAGTATGAATCCTTGCAGTCACGAAAGCTTCAAATCTAGAACTGGCTAGGACTACTACGCAGGTTTTCATAATTGTTTTGCATAGCTCTCAGCTGCGTTCTCTGGTTGTGCCGCGTGCCGTTCATTCCCCCAACGAAGCTCCCAGCAGTAGCCACAAAATGCCAGGCATCGTCCACGACAATGCATCGGAAAGAACTTTGGCTCAGAAATGTTCACGATTAATACAAATATATACTGTACATATGATATTACCAACCACATAGCAAAAGATGTAATTATTCCACCAGTATAGAGTAATGTTACATAATTCTCCCCCAACCGCCCACACATACACTATATTGCTGTTTCATTATTGCAATATCAAATATTAAAGAATTTTCAATTAAGCAACTTGCTTTGTTTAACCACGTGGTTAAATAATATTGTGCCAAAATTGACATCTATGGAAGCAGTTGTACATGTGTGCTAGAGGTAGTTTTTATATCTTTCATGGCCCTTGAATATGGCTCAAACTGCTTGATATGGTGTTTGAAGAAAAGTCAATTAGAAACAGTTTTTAAGCTGTCGATTGATGCTCAAGGAGTATAACAATAAATAATGACAGTTCTCTGTCAGCCCACTGCTTAATTGAGGGCCTTCCCATGCCTTGCCAGTTATTGTTTTTTTTACTATACTTCACCACCCTGGTCAGCGTGGGTTGATAGAGGGGGTGGGGTTTAGATGGACATCGAGGCCAGTTGAGATTCAAGTTCAAGTTCATTTATTTGGTATAGCCCTGTGAGCCATTTGGCTCTTGAATGGGGTGCAACCGCAATAAACAAAAAACGAAAAATTTACAAGAAAACATCTTAAAGTGACTGCTGCCCTGCGGCAGAGCCGCGCTCTCTCCACTGCTGCCCTGAGGCAGAGCCGTGCTCCGTCTACTGCTGCCCTGAGGGTGCCCCGTGCTCTCCACTGCTGGCTTGAGAGAACCAGACCCACTCTCTCCACTGCTGCCCTGAGGCAAAGTTGTGCTCCGTCCGGTGCTGCCCTGAGGGAGAGCCGTGCTCCATCCACTGCTGCCCTGAGCAAGATGGCCGCCTGAGGCACGCGCTCCCAGTAGCAGAGGTCGCAACCAGGTACCCGATACCCGTACCCTACCCGATACCCGGCTACCCATACCCGGCCGGGTACCCGTTTGCGACCCTGGTGCGGCCGGGTACAGGTACGGGTAGGCCGTGAGTCACTGGTGAGTAACCGTTTGTCACTCATTTCACAACGTCTTGTCTCTTCTCACAATTCAAGTTCCTAGAATCAACCCACCCGCGCCTGCAACATGGCTTCATTCCAGAGGTCGCAATCAGGTACCCGATACCCGTACCCTACCCCATACCCGGCCGGGTACGGGTAGGGTACGGCCGGGTACGGGTACCCGTTTGCGACCCTGGTGCGGCATGGGTACGGGTAAGGAATCAAAACCCGTTTGCGACCTCTGCCCAGTAGTGGCTGGCGGGGCCGTTTGTGGTTGGCGAGAGGGGGCCGACACTGACTCACTCACACATCATACACTGACTTACTCACACATCATACACTCACTCATACAACCACTAACTCACTCACACATCATACACTCACTCATACAACCACTAACTCACTCACACATCATACACCGACTCACTCACACATCATACACTGACTCATACAACCACTAACTCACTCACACATCATACACTCACTCATACAACCACTGACTTACTCACACATCATACACTCACTCATACAACCACCAACTCACTCACACATCATACACCGACTCACTCATCATACACTCATTCACACTACCACTGACTCACTCACACATCATACACTGACTTACTCACACATCATACACTGACTCACTCACCACACGCTTACTCACTCATACATCATACACTCACTCATACAACCACTGACTCACTCACACATCATACACTGACTCACTCACACATCATACACTCACTCACACTATCACTGACTTACTCACACATCATACAGTGACTCACTCACACATCATACACTCACTCACACTACCGCTGACTCACTCACACATCATACACTCACTCACACTACCACTGACTCACTCACACATCATACACTGCCTCACTCATCATACGCTGACTCACACATCATACACTGACTCACACATCATACACTCACTCACACTACCGCTGACTCACTCACACATCATACACTCACTCACACTACCACTGACTCACTCACACATCATACACTGCCTCACTCATCATACGCTGACTCACACATCATACACTGACTCACACATCATACACTGACTCACACTACCACTGACTCACTCACACATCATACACTGCCTCACTCATCATACGCTGACTCACACATCATACACTGACTCACACATCATACACTCACTCACACTACCGCTGACTCACTCACACATCATACACTCACTCACACTACCACTGACTCACTCACACATCATACACTGCCTCACTCATCATACGCTGACTCACACATCATACACTGACTCACACATCATACACTCACTCACACTACCACTGACTCACTCACACATCATACACTCACTCACACTACCACTGACTCACTCACACATCATACACTGCCTCACTCATCATACGCTGACTCACACATCATACACTGACTCACACATCATACACTCACTCACACTACCGCTGACTCACTCACACATCATACACTCACTCACACTACCACTGACTCACTCACACATCATACACTGCCTCACTCATCATACGCTGACTCACACATCATACACTGACTCACACATCATACACTCACTCACACTACCACTGACTCACTCAAACATCATACACTCACTCACACTACCACTGACTCACTCACACATCATACACTGCCTCACTCATCATACGCTGACTCACACATCATACACTGACTCACACATCATACACTGACTCACACTACCACTCATCATACGCTGACTCACACATCATACACTGACTCACACATCATACACTCACACTACCGCTGACTCACTCACACATCATACACTGATTCACTCATCATACGCTGACTCACACATCATACACTCACTCACACATCATACACTCACTCACTCACTCACACTACCACTGACTCACACATCATACGCTGACTCACACATCATACACTCACTCACACTACCACTGACTCACTCACACATCATACACTCACTCACACTACCACGGACTCACACATCATACGCGGACTCACACATCATACACTCACTCACACTACCACTGACTCACTCACACATCATACACTGATTCACTCATCATACGCTGACTCACACATCATACGCTCACTCACACATCATACACTCACTCACACTACCACTGACTCACACATCATATGCTGACTCACACATCATACACTCACTCACACTACCACTGACTCACTCACACATCATACACTCACTCACACTACCACTGACTCACACATCATACGCTGACTCACACATCATACACTCACTCACACTACCACTGACTCACTCACACATCATACACTGGGAGTGTCATGCTGCCAGAGCTATGGCTGCAAGTTTGGTCGTACATGTTATGTATATCGTTTATTGCTAAATTTGAATCACACTTCCTATGATTACTGTTGTTACATTGTTTTTATAGCCTTATTTTGGTGATTCGAAAACATATGGTTAATCTAAATTGTCTTATGGTTTGTATTGTTGACTTGCACCACATTGGGATTTTAGCACACAGCGTTTTAATAAAACATGTTTTGGAATATTTGTTGGTTTATTCCAGGATGTTTCTGTTATGCGTCGTCGCTTTAAGATGTTCTGTGTTCATATTTTGTTTGTTGCGGTTGCACCCGACTTAAGAGCCGCATGCCTCACAGGGCTATACCAAATAAATGAAAATGAATGTGACTAAGTGCAAACAGAAAATCCAGGAAAAAAAACAGCAAAAATTCCTGAAAAAAGCACCGTACACCAACGTTGTGTGCAAAAATCCCAGTGGGATGCAAGTCAAACAACAACAATACAACTTAGATTAAGGCCATCAGTCTAACTCCGTACTACTATCTCTCGTGTGAGCCATATCCAAAATTCGAACGAAAGCCCACCAGGTGAATAATGCAGTGTGCTGCCAGCTTGTGCCACCACAGCAATATACGTGCTCATGAAGATATATTTACTTGATAATCCCGTGACCAATTCGATTGTTGGGGTGCCCTTCAGAACGACATAGGGGCCGTCCATAAATGACATCACGCGACTTTGGACGATTTTTGACCCCCCCCCCCCTCGTCACACGGCGTCACAAAAAGTCAGACCCCCCCTCAAATATGACGTCACAAAGCTCTGCCCCCCCCCCCCCCCCCAAATAAAATAAAACATGCTTCAAATCGCTTTTAACTATTGCCATTGTAGTGCGTATTTAATGTGGCGCTGCACTCTGATGTTGTAGGAGAAAACATTTATTAAAAAGTCTATTTAATTAAGTAGAACGTGTTGTCTATATTTTTTTAAAGTCGCGCATTTTGATGTGACGTCACATTTCTCACCCCCCCCCCCTCTCGCCACACATCGTCACAAATGTCTGACCCCCCCCCCCCCACCAGGTGCGTGACTTCATTTATGGACGGCCCCTTAGCCGTCAGTCCCCTCCAACACGTGTGCTCTTGGAACTTGGTGGGGTCGCAGCTCGGGGAGTGATGCGCCAGTCCACTGCTTGACTGTTTTTGGAATCACATCTTCTTCTGTCTTCCTATCTTCTTCCTCTGACCACTCCCTGAACGAAGTTCTGTTTTCTTGAGGCTGCCGCTGGTCCAACCTCTCCCTCGTGACACGGCCAAACCGTTGCAGCTGGAAAATTTCTGTTGCAATTTTAAGCGAATAAAATATTTTTGGTTGTATGTCGCTTATCCTTGACACTGTGTGTTTGGAGTCCACCAGATGAGTCAAACATTTTCATTATACAATTCAAGTGCGTTGTAAGAATCCTACAGAGCTTGTTATGAATTGTAATCGTTGTTTGTCCCTGTGTGTGTGGTGCTATATCTCCGTATGGTGAGCGTTCACACACAGATGAATCTGTCAATGGCCTGGAACATCATTATCCTATGAAGACCTTGGCATTATTATTGGTTTAATTGGCTTTTGATAGTCTCGCTTACGTGATGTATTTTTTAAAAAAACTATTCTTTGTTCATGGAAGCAATTTTGACTTTTGTTGCGGCAGCAATTTTATCGTGCAGTAGTTATAGTTTTTTTATCCATTAGAAGTCTAAAAAAACGGACTGCCTGTGTTCAATGCAACGTGCTTTAAACTTATTAAAAGTCCGAAGTCATAAAAAGCTCCATCACCTGAGAATGCTATTACCGAGTTGTATTATCTATGCACGGTGTGCTGTTTCAGTAGGCATTTTGGAAATTGAATTTTCACAAGTATTGTTTTGCGACATGCCTCCCAGCACCTATTGCTCAACTTGAACCAACGTATTTGCCAATCGCCTCTTTTTTCTAACCATATGTAACGTTCGACCCAAAACAAGTGTGTTTGACCATCACTGCATTGATCTACGATGTGTTTTCCAGTTGCATTGCGTGTTTTACGCATGATAGATACGGCAGGTCCTGCAGCAGCTCCCATGCATGTGGAGGGGAACATCGGACATCATGCTGAAACAACATGCACATTAACCTTGGCATACGAGATCCATACAGTGCAACCGTAAGCAAAAAAACAACCCATACACAGCCGTGAATCATTCTATTATAACTCGGCTTGAATCGGCAAACACAATTAAATTAGTGGGGCTTAGAGAAAGCGGGCGAAAAGGCCTGCTTTCTCTAAAAAATAAAAAAAATACCCTCAGAAATTACAAAATAAACGTTGCCTTGATCGATATGATGTCGGCCTCGATGGAGGCCTATATTTGTACCCCGTCACTGAGCGGAAAGGGGGAGCCCCCAAAAACAGAGCCATTGGAGAGTGACTCGTTCATCAGTCGTGCACCCACGTGGGCGTGAGGTGTCAATCAATCAATAATTTTACGTGCCAATACGGCCCTCAGTCAAGTAGGCACCAGTGCACATTACAATAGAACGGGTACGATACAGGGGGCATATAGCCAATAGGAATGAGAAAAGAAAACCATCACGATCTCAGCGGCTAACACCGACCAAACAAAGTAAATTGGAACTCGCGCGCAAAAATAAAGTGCAACCGTGCGCAACGAATAGCGTAAGAAAGGTAAGTGGTAAATACAAATAAATAAAATTTGTATTAAAATTTTTCGATTTTATGGGAAGCCATGTTTTATGGAAGGTGTGCCTCAAGCCGAGCACAGGGGAGACTAGAAATCCCATCACCACCGAGCATAATAACTGCATCTATTGAATTGGCAGCAAGGCATTTAATTGGCCACTGGATATGAAATAAACAGGAGGGTCCCTTTGATGAAGACTTCACAATGGCACAAATGCTCTTTGGGGACCGACAACGGACATTCGTCAATGCTTACTTTCACGATCAAGTATCAGCCTTCTCTTAAGGGTGGTTTTCTTTGTCTTATATGGGAAATGCATCCAAATAGAATAAGCCTCCATTCAATCACAATTGTGGTATAATGGACTGATTTAGAAAGGAATAGTGCATCCAATATTGCCTTGAATCCACTAGCCTAACCGAATTTACCAAGGATCACTGACCTTTGACCTTGGCCTAACCTCTCTTTTCCTAAGCTGATAATGTGCTATCGCAGCATACCTTGCACTATAATCCTGCCCCTTAAATTATACATTTCAGATGCTAACTTATAAATGTAGGTGTTTTGCCACGGTCTCCTGCCTAAATGTTTCTTAAACATAATTTACAATTTCCTACAGCCAAAGTGTCCACGTGACCACACTCGAAATGTGTGGCGCTTGCATCCATTTGCAGTCCTGAGTCCGCAGTGAAAATTCCATACCGCCACTAAAACTCATGTTAAGCCTCGTTTTCACCAGTGGCCACCGCCACACGCCACTGTTATGAAGAGATGAACGAGTAATAACCGAGTGAAAATTAAAAATGAGGGCAAAAAAAAGAAACCGCGGCTCTAAATGAGGAAAAAAAAACCCACAAAGGGAGCAGTTTTACTGCGACACGGCCACCGAGAGGCTTTACACCCTGGCCACCAAGCTGCCAAGACGACAATAGCACAGTGAATGTGAAGGAGGCGAGCTCCAAACCGCTGCCGTACATATCTCAGTCAGAGGCACCCCGGCCCTGCTGGCTTAGGAGGTGGCCACCGCGCGCGTAGAATGGGGATTACACCGGGTCGGCGGAGGACCGGGCCCCCCGTTGACGGCGTAAGCCTCCTGTACACATTGCCAGACCTCCGTAACGAGGACCACCAGAAGAAGGGAAGGACAGCTGGGTCAGATATGCGCTGGCTTAAAGAACGATTTAGATGGAAGGACAAAGGCCCTAAATGGTGCTTTTTTTTAGGGGAGCGGAAAGGAGGCAGGCGGAAAGAGGGAAACAATGCTCCACTGGTTCACGTGGAATTGTGACGAACTCTTCGGGTCGAACAGAGGGGATGTGCGAAGGACGGGACGCTCCCTGGTGATCGCCGCGAAGGGGAGGAGGGGGGGATGGCCATCAGGGACTGGGGCTCGCTACCCCTCCTCCTTGCCGACGTGATGGCAATAAAAAAAAACCTTTTGAAAGCCGGTAACTTGTGTGAGCAGGTAGCCGAGGGGTGGGGGGGGCGGACTGAAATGTAGGGGCCACCAAGATGTTAAGGAGCAGACGCAAGTCTTAAGGAGCGACCTCTGACCTCATCAGGGGGCGTATCTAGGAAATTGCCCCAAAAACATGCGTGACAAGATCGGAGAGGACATCTATCAGCCTTACCCCCACCCAAACATTCACGTGGAAGGCAGAAATTGCAGACGCCCTAACCTTGAGAACAGAAAACCGCCTCATTGAAACCCCTCCACAAGGAACTGGGAAGCCATGGTGGCGAGATGTTAACTACCTTGCCTGGTATACAGGTCGTGGGTTCGATCCCAACCCTGACGCAGTTATATTTGGAGTTTGAATGCTCTTACCGTGGTCGTGGCGTTTTCTCCGGGTCCTCCAGTTTTCCCCTCCACATTTATAATCAACAGGCGTTTATAGTATTTGGCTGCTATACATTTACACATAATAAGCCATTTAGTTGGGCTATCATTTGTGGCCAGGTCACTTCTGAAAAAGAGCTGTACAGCTCAGTGGGCCTTACCTGGTAGAGTAAAACGATTTTTTAAATGTTTTTTTCACTTGGTGAGTCGAGCTACTCCGCAAGAGGTGGGAGCCTAACCCCAGAATTGACACCAGAGGCAGAAATAAAGCCAAATGAAAGCCGTAAAATCCTCCAAGTGGATGGCCTGCAGTGAAGGCCTGAGCTGGCAGAACCACCTCCTTACCAATGGCCACGCCGTGAGACCCATGTTATTGCAGGTCTCGGTAACTTACGCCCCCATTCAGACAGAAGGTCTGAACGTGAAGCGAAGAGGGCGCAGCTGTGGTGCGAGGTGGTAATCAATCACCTCCTGGCCTGAGGCCCCCACAGAAGATGCCGGACCTTGCCCCAAACCATTGTGAGGTCTCCAAAGCGACGGAGCGCTTTGGCAGTGGCCGCCGTGAGCTCTTGGCACCATACCCTCCCCTTCGAGGGTCAGGGCTTCCCGCTGCTGGACCTCTCATTGCAGATTTCTGGCGCTGGCACAGAGATGGAATGTTCATCTCTCTTCAACAAGACTGGAGGTCTCGCTGTGGCCAACAGGCAAACAATCACTTTATCCTGTGTGTATGCTGAACTTCTTTCGCGCCGCACGTAGCCAACCGCGCTCATCGTATGTGCGGGGGAAGGACAACAAACTGAACACAAACTCGTGCAAACCACTGCCCCACCAACTTGCAAGAGACGATGGGCCGACTCAACCCTGTCCGAGATTCGAACTCACAACTTGAGTTGAGTGAATCGACGAACAATTTTTTTGACGTTCGATGAGTTGGGCTCCTTTTAAATATGGGGGCTGCCCTTAGCAGCCACGCCGAGCACGGCTCGCGATGGCAAATCAAGTCCTGCCACCGCCCCCCATTACCTCCCATCCAGAGGCACACCTGGCATAAGAGGTAAACATTTCCCCCCTAATTATTTTTTTGATATCTGGTTAGTCGGGTAATCCAACTGACAATCGGTAGAGTAATCGATTTACTTAAATAATTGGATGGCCCAGATTTCCTCATAACCTTGCTTATTGAGATCTCTGCTGCCATGCAACCTGGGTTTTTTTTTATGGTGACCGTATAATATCGTTGACAAGCATCATTTAACTCAATATACATGGCAGCACATTCAAAACAATCGATATAAAGTGTTTTTGTCTTTATGGAGAGATTGCAACATGATACGTTGTATCTTGCACATTAAATGTTTTCAAACAAGGTGTACCATGATAGCGAATGGATAGATTGTAATGATTGTGTCAGTACTTTTTAATGCTTTTTTATGGAAGCAATAAGCACACCACACGATATAGATTGTGCGCAACAGAAACATTTATTCTTGAGGGATCCGAGAATAGAAATCTCAACAGTCGTTAAATGTTCATCATTGTTATTCTGAGTTGTGATAAATACAACGTAGCAGAACTATAAAGTATAAACAGTGATGTGCATCTGGAGTGTTTGTACGATAATCCCTGTAAGATTATCTCTCTGGGTGTATGCCTACAAATAAAATTCTTCCGATACTAATTTGACAGTGAAGCGAGATTAGAAATGCGGTATCGTAGGACTGCAATGCTATTAACACCAACAAGTGTGTATTTTAGATTACGTGCCACGCGTCAGAAAAATACAAAAATGGTTTGGAATGCGACAGGTTTTGCAAACAAATGCAACGACTTGACACGTCAAGTTGTGTGTGGTCCAGTCGCTTGGTCCAAAGGTTCAACCTGCACGCCGAAACGTCGTTTTAATCGCTTCGCCCTCCGTGTGTATGCAAAAGTGGCGCGTAATAGAAGGGTGGAGGTGAGCCACTATCCAATTGACGCTGTGTACCCGTTGCAAATGCTCGCAGCAAATGCCATCGTTTGTCCTCCAGATTCGTTGTGAACAAGACAGCAACAGCGCTGCCCACACGAGGGGCTCTGCATTAATGGGGGGCCTTCAGTAAAGCCACGTTTCAGAGTAGTGATCAGCACTTTCAATCTTAGCATTACCCCCGAAGGGATATGATAAACATTGTATCGTCGCAGCCCTAGGAAATTCTAATTTCAAGTTTTGTACCTTGTGAATAAAGTAAAGAGTACTTAAGCTTAACAGCATATTGCTGGATCATGTTCTTCTGGTTGATGTTGTTGAGTTTATATCACTGGTCAAAAAAAAAAATTTCTGGCCTGGAATTTTGCAGCTCTTTTAGACTAATTTCAGGGTGCCGATTACAAATCTGATCTCAGATTTGCCCTATCACATCTCATTTTATGCTATCGGCATACCCCATTTTCATTGATTTTACCCGAAATTAACTCTGTCACTTATGATTGCAAGATGTTGCGAGTCAGTGACTGCTTTAGTGTTAAAATATGGTGCTGTATTTTTAGGATAGTGTGTTTATAATATCATTTTATGCAGATATCCACATTTATTTAATATTTTTATTCTGCAGTTTTTATTGAAAATGCAATATTTGATATCTGATGTGATAGACAAAAACTGATGCCAAATTTGGAATCAGCACCCCAAAATTACCTTAAAACCGTTGGAATACCTTATGCCAGAAAAAGTGTGTTGACCAGTGTAATCTGAGACTCTAACATGGAGTGTGTTTTGCGGGTGACCTCAAATATTTCTTCAACAGTTCCCTGGCTTTAGCTTTCCTCGCTACTTTCTGCTACCCACACATATATGTATGTAGGACTTCTTACGCGCCGTACGTAGCCGTGTTAATCGGAGGTGCGGGGAAAGGACAGCAAAACGAAGCACCCAACAACATCATCGTGTTCTTGGTTCTTTCGGTAAAGTCACGTAGAAGGGAAGTAATAAAATAATAAAAATAAAACATAATAAAATATTATTATATTATTTTATATTATATTATTTTATTATGTTTTATTTTTATTATTGTATTACTTCCCTTCTATAAAAATATAACATAATAAATAAATATAATATAAAATAATATAATATTTTATTATGTTTTATTTTTATTATTTTATTACTTCCCTTCTACGTGATTTTACCGAAAGAACCAAGAAGATGAATCCCTGCAGTCACGAAAGCTTTAAATCGAAATTTAACATCACCGTGCTCCCCCCACCCGCCTCTCCTCCAAGTCATGCCGTCAGCTGGAACTTCCATCATCCTCCTCGCTCCCTGCAGCTCCACCTTCGCTGGGTTCGTAGCGTCCTCCACTCCGCTTCTTCCCAAAGAGTGAGTCCGTCTGCTGTCGCCTCAGTCTGCCAATGGGGGAGAAGCACACGACGATGCCATTAATTCCAGATTTGAAGTTTTCGTGACTGCAAGGATTCATACTCTGGTTTTTTCGGTAAAGTCACGTAGGTAAAAAAATTAAATGAAAAAACATTTTAATTAAATCACGACGTTTCGGAGGCAACACAAGCTTCCGTCTTCAGGTGGAACCGTCACAGCAAAATTACTGTATCAAGTAAAGAGAGCTCTAAGAAACACGACCTTATATACTGGTTAAGGGGAGGGGGGAGGAGCCAGGATGGGCCGTGGGTGGGGGGTGTAAGCTGGTGAGGTAACGATGCCATTGTGCGCTGTTTTGCCACAAATGTGTGGTTGCAGGTCACGCAGCCTGCATAGTCACGTGCTGCACTTTCTGCGGAAATCTCTGTGTGTACAACTGTTAATTTGGTCGGCGTGTTCACAAAACAATGTAGTCGTGGTCTTCGTCGAGTTGATGCCAACCTGCGGACTTTTAGTCAGGACTTAGCAGATGTCGTTGAGCTTTTCTCAAAGTCTCATCGACTAAAGCAGTCAAACATTGAATCTGCTCTGTTAATATCACAGAAGCCAGTAACCAAATGTTTTATTTGTTATTGTACAGTTTATTAGTAACAACCAGCAGGCCTTGTAGGCTAGGGGGACGTGTGGTCTTCACTGAGTGTAATGTAGCCTGCTGCCAGTGTTAATTTAATCAGTAGTTTATAGGGAAATAATAAAATAATAAAAATAAAACATAATAAAATAATTCTCACGACGTTTCGGCCACAACGCAAGCAGCCGTCCTCTGGTGAAGAACAGGTCTGTCGGAAAGTCACGTGACTTTCAGACACGTGACTTTACCGAAAGAACCAAGAAGATGAATCCCTGCAGTCACGAAAGCTTTAAATCGAAATTCAGTAGTTTATATTTAAGTTGTCGTCTTAGTCTTGTTGAACACAACCTGTGGAATTTCAGGCAGTCATTCTCTTAGTCTGGTGGACTCAACAATTCAGACATTTAATTTAAGGTTACGGAATCAACCAGGTAGGGTGTTGACTGTTGTGTTAGCCGACTCTCTGTGTTGTATTGCATTATATTTTGTTGGCTATGTTTGTTTTCTCATTCATTCTTACCTGATGACGATTGCTTGTGTTGCAATCGAAACGTCGTATTCTATGATTTAATGTATTTTCTTTCTACGTGACTTTACCGAAAGAACCAAAGAGTAATTCCTGCAGTCACGAAAGCTTCAAATCAGACATTTAATACCCTCTGAGTTATTAAATGTCGGTGTTAGGGGTGTGCAATTTCTCCACACTGAATGTTATTAGCTCAGATAATATTATTGAACTGAGAGAATGTTTCAATACATATATAGATAATTTCCAATTGTAGTCTCTAATATCGCTCGTAACTGTCTTAGTTCTGCGTCTTCATTAACACTGGGTAATCTGGTATCGTCAGAATCAGGCTTTGGTCTTGGGTCAGCAGTCGTAATCATCATCATGCTTGATGATTTTAGTTAACTCATGGCCATCATTAACGAAAAATAAATGATTTCTTTGACGAATATTTTTTGTTACCTATTACATTTACAGAATTAACACCGTTTGGGAGGCCAACTAAAAATCGAGCAGCAAACGAGATACAAACGAGGGCTTCAGTTCAATCTGCTCCGACAGACATTTAGAGGGACCCATATCTTCCTTGTCAGAGGCTTCCCTGGCCACCCTCACCACTCACCTCACGAGACGTTTCCATGGGCCATCCATTTTATGATCTAGCCTTAGAGGGTTTCGCTTGATCGTTTTCATCCACTTATCGTGATCGTTGAACAAGACAAAACAGAACAAACACTTCGCTGATTTGAAAATGCCGTCCACTCATTTTGTGAGCAAAATCAACACTGTACGTCGCGAAAGACCATTGGCACGTATCTCCACGGTAATTGAGGGCATTGCCACATGGGAATTGACACAAGTGGGCGTTGCCACAAGGGCATTGCCACATGTAAGTGGGCGTTGCCATATTTAAATGGACGTTGCCACATGTAAGTGGGCGTTTCCACATGTAAGTGGGCGTTGCCACATGCAAGCGAGCCAATGTGCGATGCGTTTTGGCGCACACTTTGCACACAATTACAAGCAAACATTATGCGGCAACGCACAATTGTACATTATCTCTGAACTTGCTCACCCCATCTAGTTTTATTTATTTATTTAAAGGGCTCAAATCAAATCTCGGCAGCCATGCGTTGAGTGCCTTGCTGTGCCGACAGCATGTTAAGATAAATTATACCAGTCAAGGTCACCAGTGCTGCCTCATGCTCACTGTGGCTTGGGGGGGGGGCGTAACCTTCGTAAGAAAATAATTAAAATGCCATGAAAGTTTCAAAAGTTAGGTTTCCCATCGAAAGCTCAAATGGGAACAATTAAGTGACACTTGGCATTTAAAATAAATATTTTAGCATCTTTACAGTAGTTGCGTGTTGATGTTTGGTTATGAATTTGTTTACAGTGCAGTGTTCGGCTCATCCATCTGCGAGGCATTGTGTGTGGCAGAGTTACGATCATTGGCTGTGTCTAATGAGCACCGAGCCATCTGTCGTCGTCGTATTTCCTGGCCAAACGTTTGTTAAATTACATTTCTGCAAGGGTGCTGTAATTTCACCCGGGCACATCAGAAACGATGAGGCGCTAATGGCCGAGTGAGCATTGACATTTATAATCAATCAAATTTCCCGAATAATAATGATTAAAAAAACAAGACTGCTTGTGATGCAGCATTGTTCTGAATCTGCCCTTTTCCATCACACCGACATGTCACGTGCCAAACTGTTTGTGCACAAGCCTGCACTTTGATTGCTGTGTGCGATAGGAATGCCAGTTTGATTTGCTTTTGTTTTGATGGAAGTGGTCCTGTGTGCCACGCTGACTTGCCCCACAGGAGCTGTCCCAACAAACACAACCGCTGATCACGTGGCCACATCTTTCTGATTTCTGAAGTTAAGCAATTACCGTGAAACGTGGCATTTCCACCCCTCTGCCCCCAACCGCAAATGATCACAGCCTCTGCGTGATCCATTTGGACAGATTTGAGGCAGCCTGACTCTCTGCCTCTCCATCCCTTGATTTAAAAACGCATGCACATCTCTGCTGTTAAACTGAGAATTAAGTAACCCCTCCTCGTCAAACGCTGCACGCGGTGCAGTGATTGTAAGAGGAACTGCGTGAGCTGTTCACGCCTAGCTTTGTGGAGGTGATATTCACTGGTGAATTTAGCTTGCGGGCAAAGGTAGGCATCATCGTCGTCATCGGTGGTCTATCCTCTGCTGCACGATGGCCTCGCCACGCTATCGCCATCCCTGCGAAGCCATGATCTGTCTCGGTCCGGCCCATCAACTGATATCATTGCACCATATCTGCAGTGAATGCCCTCTTGAGAGCGTTCCACTCTGTTGGTTTGCCATTCCATCACCAGCCTTATGAATGAGCCGTCATCGCTACTAGTTATGTGGTGCTGCTTGGTCACACCGCTGCTGGCAGAAGGTCCTCCACCAGAAAGAGCTCTAGAGAGCCCAAGCGAGCCATGGTATATGGTCTACTCTTCCACACTGACCAGACATCTCGGAAGAGGCAGGAGTACCTACAACTCTACTCCACCACACGCAACCTGCCAATCGAATGAGCATAGTGTACCCATTTATACTGCCACGGAGCTGGGTGGGACATACTTTAATTATCCCTTAAATTGAGTGGGTTCACTGCCCAGTTTCTCTGCATACACTTAAGCCTATATTCTAATTTTTTTTTTCGATTTAAAGCTTTCGTGACTGCAGGGATTCATTTTCTTGGTTCTTTCGGTAAAGCCACGTAGAATGGAAATAATAAAATAATAAAAATAAAACATAATAAAATAATATAATAAAATAATATATTCTCAGTCACGGTTCGGTTCAGGCTTGGCTCTGGCTCAAGTGAGCCGGCTTGGAGCCATGCGCTCAACTTGAGCCGGCTCTTGAGCATGGTCCCAGCCACGCTCAGGATGTCCATGGGTGGAGCTAGAGGCGAGCCACGGCTGAGCCGCTCGTTCATGGTTCTCTAGAAGTAACCGAGTGGCTCAAGGCTGACCTGAGCCATGTTAGAGGCCGAGCCAGGGCTGAGCCACGGCTGAGCCGCTCGTTCATGCGTCTCTAGAAGTAACTGAGTGGCTCAAGCCTGACCTGAGCCATGTTAGAGGCCGAGCCAGGGCTGGGCCTCGACTTACGAATATGGCTCTCAGTGAAAGCTGCTTTCGTCTGGTCACGATGTCTTTTTAACATACTCACTGACCCTGAACAATCAGTGGCAATCCAATATAAGCTTACAAAACTGTTAAAATTGTATTTAAATAAGATATATTAATTCGTGTTTTTCCTGTATCCTCGGTAGAGTTAAATGGTTTAAGTATGGAATCATTGTTATAAATTATATAGTAATTTCAACATGATAATAGTTTTTTTACCCTTTTATCTGGCAACAAAACTGACACCTTTTTTACAAGGAGTCATGTTTGCAAAACCAATTATCATATGTTTTACTGGCAAATGAGGTCCAAATGGTGTAAATTCTTACCCAGAGCTCTCATACTCTGATGGTGCATTGTCTTTGAGTTGTGCGCCTTTTGGCGTCATCTGGTCCAACACCATGTGAGACTAGGCTCTAAGGAAAGCTGTCTCGGGTATGGACCAATCAACTTCAAGGACAGTGCACATTATCAGAGTTATGGTTTTTTTTGCATTATGACTGCAGGTATTGTGGTCTATGCAAACATGACTCCTTGTAAAAAAAGGTGTCAGCTTTGTTGCCAGATAAAAGGGTAAAAAACCAATTATCATGTTTTTTACTGGCAAAATGAGGTCCCAATGGTAATTTCAACATTTTACATTAATTAGTATTATTATTTATAGCCCTCTGTCAATCCACTGTTTCCCCATTCTGTGTCAGTCACGGTGTTTGTTTATCCATACATCCCCATGCGAGCCAGGCAGTGTAGGTGTTTACATAGGGGACTAAGGACAGACTCATAAATCACTCTTCACTGATGTGAGCGTAGCTGGGAATTGAACTCCGATTGACGGGTTCATGGCACAATATGCAAACTCGCCAATGTGCAGCCGCATCACCCCGATTCAACGAGCTTCTGGCAATTGTTGGAGGATGGAAAAAATTCAATACATAAGGTCCTGCTGTTGTGGGGTTTTTACAAGTGAATGGCAAGACAATGTTTCACAGCGTGTGTGTGTATAATAGATCACAGTGGATGCCATTTTTACAATAATTGAGAAAGAATGGATCTTGCCTGAGTCATGTCTTAAAATGCCAGGTGGCCACGTCCCCATGGTCACATTTGTCAACAAAGGGGAGGGAGGGATTTTAACAGGGCCAGCGCACATAAGGATTGGAAGATCTCGTTAAGATGGATTTGTAAAATCCATGCTCACCCCATGGACTTCACGTGAGAAGCTATAGAATAATTACAGCTCATTGACGTTGAATCGGGCCTGCTCACCTTCACTGGCATGCTATGAGGTTATGGTCTATAGGCAGAGGTGGGACAAAGTCATTGTTATGCAAGTCCAAGTCGAGTCGCAAGTCATCAAATTCATGACTCGAGTCTGACTCGAGTCCAAGTCACATGACTCGAGTCCACATCTCATAGGTGGGACAAATTCATTGTTATGCAAGTCCAAGTCGAGTCGCAAGTCATCAAATTCATGACTCGAGTCTGACTCGAGTCCAAGTCACATGACTCGAGTCCACATCTCATAGGTGGGACAAATTCATTGTTATGCAAGTCCAAGTCGAGTCGCAAGTCATCAAATTCATGACTCGAGTCTGACTCGAGTCCAAGTCACATGACTCGAGTCCACATCTCATAGGTGGGACAAATTCATTGTTATGCAAGTCCAAGTCGAGTCGCAAGTCATCAAATTCATGACTCGAGTCTGACTCGAGTCCAAGTCACATGACTCGAGTCCACATCTCTGTCTATAGGTTTACGAGATCACTCATTGCCGATTAAGATCCATTAAGTTGAAGCCTATGCATTTAAATAAATGTATACCTTGCAGTAATGAATATTGCGTGGAAATATTCATCTGGATGGCCTGTATTTTATTTGAATGAATTACTCCAAAATGAAAAAAACACACGTCTTTTCATCACGTGAAATAATACGCACATTGCTAATGATTGTTATTTTGCTTAAAATGGTAAAACATAAATAGGTTGTGTATATGTTGTCATAATACATTCTAAAAACATTTTGACTTCCTCTTAAAATTATTTTGCCTAAATGAGTTCTACAATTATTTGTTGAGTGGCCCCTAGCCTTATATAAATAACAAACAAAAAACATTCACGTTGCACGGAGTGTTTACACTTGAATTATTATAAACACAAGCGGTGTGTTCATGACTCCGAGGGAATTAATAATTTACCTTGGAAGAACAGTTGACAAAAAAATTATTGATGTGACGCAATCTCTGATTGCCCTTGCTTGTCTATCTTTCTTTTGTGTGGCATTTGAAAATAAACTAACAAAGCATTATCGCTGTGTGTTGAATTTGGTTTATTCCATTCGATGACACGAGGAGTTGCCCGATGTGCAGAGTTTGTGCTGTGATGAACTGATGAGTACCGAGTCGCTCTTTAAAAAAAACACATTCCTGCGGAGGTTGCTGGTAGGAACGTTGGGTTGCTCGGTCAATGGCCAGGATCAACGGCGGCGTGGTGTATTCCGCAAATATGGCCGACTGTGAGGGCGGGCACAAGCCGGCGTGAGTAGGTTAAACGTTGAGTTTTATAAGGGCACCACGGGGTGACCAGCCCCTCCCCACCCAGCCCCTCCCCACCCAGCCCCTCCCCACCCAGCCCCTCCCCACCCAGCCCCACCCTCTCCACCCAGCCCCTCCACACCCTCCCCTACCCGCCCAGCCCCTGCACGACGGACACAATAATCCCCTGTGGGCTGGTGTAACCAGGAGGTTCCTACCAGGATAACTTCATAGCTCAATAGGCTCTACTCGGGAAATACACTTCTTCTAAACTTCTGAACTTCACATGGTAACAATCGCGAGGCTGCATCAATGACCACGCCATAAGCTGGATGATAAATGCAATGCAGCTCAGAAGAGAAATTGTACACATATCTGGACAACATACCTGAAATACCGTATATTATCCAAACATTACATTATCCGCTTGATTACTTTTGAAATTATGATGAAAAGTAACGTAGCGATGCGCCTGCAAGAATGCTATTTTTGTAATCACTGTTTGTTACGTCTTTTAAAATGTGGGTGAGAAACATGGATATTGTACTGAGTAAAAAAAAAAATCTGAAAAGTGCATTTGAAGAAGCATGCACAGATGCATGCTTGGAGTTTGAAAAACACATGGATCAGTAAATAAACAAACATTAGAGACATCGTATTGATGGTGAAGGAACGTGGACTTGGAGAGGAAACATCGCTGGAAGGGCTGAGAGCTGACCGGTGACAGAATGGCAGCCAAAGGAGGAAAAGCACCACCGGGCAAGATGTCCACCACCCAGATGGATCTATCACATCAGCTCACGTGGGACCGTGGCAGTGTGGGGAGGTCTATATGCAGCAGCAGCAGATAGATCATAGCTGATGATGATGGTGGATAAAACACATAGAGTACTTGAGTTTTCATAATCATAATCAACGTTTTTGGGTTTAGATCGCGTTATTTATAAATGTGTCGTAACCCTCCACCACCCGACACGGCCAATCAGTAAAAAAGTGTCACGTTGACAAAAGACAAATAGTTCACTGCTTTAGCCCACCGGTGTGTTGAAGCGTGAAACCACAACATTTACAATTTGAGTACGACGTTTCGCTGGTAATTACATCCAGCATCATCGGGCAATTCGCCACGTGGATTCACTTAAATGTCTTGAGTGGTTTGCTGCGCAGCTCTGCATATCAATGGTAGGCTAGAATTTATTTGAGAGACAGCCAGTTATAGATAATTCGGTCATGGGATTTAAAAAAAATGTTTTTTTAGCTGCAGTGGGATTTCACTCAGGACACTAGGGTTAACATGGTTTTAACGAGAGAAGCTTTAGTTTAAATACATATTTTAAAACATGAATATGGCCTCGCATTATATGAATTTTTTTCCTGACCTAATCTGAATTTCCAGAGTTCATTGCTTGATCCACACAGGCGGAGGAGAGAGGGCGATGGAGGAGGCCGTGTGCTCGGTGGCAGATGACGGGGAGCTCTGCATGCTGATATGAGCTACCCGTCGGAGGCCGTCGGACTGCGAGAAGGGCTGCGTGCAGAACGAGAGAGAGCGATAGAGAGAGCGAGAGAATGAGCGAGAGAATGAGCGAGAGAGTGAGCGAGAGAGTGAGCGAGAGAATGACCGAGAGAGTGAGCGAGAGAGTGAGCAAGAGAGTGAGCGAGATGTGGGGATTTACATAAAGCAAAGTAAATTTTTTTTTTTTACGAAATGATGAACGAAGCAAGTGCCGACTACACCGAGCATCTTCTTGTTTCCACTGATCGTAAAAAAAAAGGAGAGAGGGAGAGAGAAAGAGAGAGATTTGGGGCACCTTAGCGAGGTGTGGAAGGGAGGACAAAGGTGGTTCTTGCGCTAAACTCAACAACGCCCCTGGCCTACACGCCGTTGCCACGTTGCAGCCACGGTTTAGATTCTTAACGAAATTGGTAACGAAGATATTCATCAAACGAAGCGTTTTATTCAACTTCTAGTCAATGATGACAACGAGCGCATGGAAACCAAGCGTGGCGGTGCCTACGATACGACTACTGACCCACCATCGCACAAAGCATGACCGACTGATGATGCGTAATTAAAGACACAGTCTCAGGCAATAATCTAGTAGCGTTATGAGAGACTGCAAAGGAGTGAGGAAGACCAAAGTATGGTGTGATTCGTCGTAAGTGAATCAAAATATCTAATGAGTTCATTGATTGGCTGACCTGATAATATTGGGGGAGGGAGGCAAGGGACAATTGCACACCCCTCACATCAGAGGACTATTTTTTTTATCTGTTTAAGATAATGACTGCATGGAATCCACAGACCAAGACCCGACTTAAATTCCACAGGTTGTGTTCAACAAGACCGAGACTACGACTAATGAATACATTAACAACTGGTTGCAGACTACATTATTCGCAGTGAAGACCACACGTCCCCATAGCCTACAGGCTTGCTGCTTGTTACTAATAAGCTGTAATATACCAAATACATAATTCGGCACCAGATCCTATAATATTAATAGGGCTGGTGCCTTGATTGCCCTTCAGGCAGTGCCGGATTAAGCTAGTGCTGGGCCTGTAGTATATTTTATAAAGGGGCCCTAAATAAAAAAAACAACACTTAAATATTAAAACACACATTTTTCACTTGCATAGTAAAGTAATTGTATTTTTTCATTTGCTATACAGCCAGATAATACGACAAATCGCTAATATTAAACACCCAGTCGTTCATAAAAGTTGAAGGCAGTATAGTACTATAGTAATAGAGCACATGCAGAATCACTGAACCGGAATTGATGGCTTGAAAGCGTTTAGCGCAGGTCCCTTGAAAGTGCGGGGCCCGTAGCTACTACACGTGTAGTAGCTACTACTACATCATATGTAGCTACTACTACATATTTAACTACTTTTGCTACTAGGATAATCCGGTACTGCCTTAAGGGGTTCAGGAACAGACACCTCTTGCCTCTGTTTGACGTGTTTGCATAATAAGCTTGCCTGTGGTGTATGATCATTGATTTAAGAAGTATTCTGTCGTTATAAATGTTTTGAAACAGTTTAGGAGCGATTTGAAGGCTCTATTAATAAACCGTACTGTATATTCCATGCAACACTGTCATCAGCAAAGATTTATGGCGCGCGTTTGCCAGGAATTATTTAAGGTACCAAGGTTATTGACTCGATTATATTGCTACGGCAATCGAATGACACATTTTCAATAACAATTGGCCAAATTATTGATTTTCTTTAGCAACAATAATTCGCGACCGTCAATACTAATGTATGTTCCTGATGCTCGCCGTGATACTTAAGTACACTCACAGCAGACGTGACGTGAATTTACGTTCCCTTCCTCTACCCTCCCCTCGCCCCTCCACTCCTTCCCGTCCCTCCTCTGCCCTTTGGTGACCCCCTGTGGGCCCTCTCTTGTGGCCACGCATTCCTCGGCCCTTGCACGCCTCCCTGCCATCTAAATTACTATCTTGTGTTTTTGTTGTTACCGCTTTTTAAAACGATGTAAAGCGCCCTCGAGCTCCGGCACTCTCTAAATATAAAACAGAATCAATGCTTTGAAAGGGGCGTTGCGACAATTGCATTGGTATGATTTGACCAAATTTTCTCATTAAATTGTGTTCATTGTAGCACAAAGCTCATGGAAGGGCATATGCATGGGATGCACCTTGGCATGTTCCTATCAATATCTCACTGCTGAAGTTGCTCGCCCTCTGCGCTGTGTGGCATGGAGTTTGCATCCGTCAAACGTGAGACGTCTCTTGCTTTCCCTGTCAAACGCGGGATAGAAACATCTTCGACCCCATATCTCCCAGCATACCTTGCCACAATTCCGGTGCCCACAATCGTGTACAGCATCATATAATTACGTGGTAATTGGTATTGTATTTCGAACACATTTGTTTATGTGTTCTTGTATTATCATATATACTCTTATGTACTGCTTATATGTAGATAATATTCATTTGAACCCCCAGTGTCAACCCACTGCTAGTTAGTGTCGGTTGCTGGTGGCACAGAACCAATGCAGAGATCACAAGCCAATGATGTCAAGGCTGGGACAGGACAGCAGGTTGCAGGGTTCATAGCGTAGTGCGCTAACCACTGCACCACCGTTCCACCCCTTATATGTAAATATAAAATCGATGTGTTCTGCTACATATGCTATGTTTCTATGTTATGTATGCAAAATGTATGTATGTGCGCACATGCTGTATGTGCATGTATGTACTGTACAATGTATTGTAGCAGTTAGCGCGCTCACGGCAAACACCAGTGACGATGATCTGAACCGGTCCTGGGCCTCCCCTAGGTCGACTCAGCCTCAAATGAGTACCTGGTGCGATGTGTGAGCATCGCCACTAGGGAGACATGGTGTTGGCCACCCACCCCCTCGTGTGCCGTGCCAGCCTTCATAGGTGCTCGCTAACAGCACTTACCCCAACAGTCTGTTTGGCTAGACGGGGGATCTTTTTTTTTTGTACAATGTAAACGAATATATACTGCAATCTACATATTCACCTTTTCCTTTCTGCACATCAACAATCGACTAAGATCTTTCCACTCCATTTCAATGAATAATAACTATTTTTAAATAAAGTATCTGTCCCTAGACAACATCATACCACCATGAAATATTCCAAACCAAATCAAATGGCTGTTAAGTAACTGCTCGGATAGTTAGCGCGCTGGCAAAAATGCTCAAAGGTCAGAAAGACAAACCAAGGCATTCTGCCAAAAAACAATATTGCAAGACGAGTGGTGTGCAGTCCGCATCACTCAGTGCAGCGTGTACACGAAAGCTCTTTGCCGGTGTGGTAAGTGGTGGGGAAGTGGACCGCACGCCGTTTCAGTCATCACTCGAGCCAGCGATTGAAGCCAGTGTCATCCGCAAGAGTGGCGTCTTCGGTATTTTGGTACCGGCGGCAAGGGCTGTAGTTAGGGAGCACAAAAGCTTTTAATTGGAAAATGGGGCTGAAGACACACGAAGAGCTGAGATGGGGATGACAGGTCACCACCCACGTCCACAATAACACACCCCAATGGGGCTTTTAAAATGAATGTCAGAACGTATTGGCCCAGAGTACTGATGCTGGCATTACACTCCCCCGCCTTGTTGTTTGCGTGCCTGCTGTGAATTAAAAAATTGCAAGTCAACGTTTCATTAAGGGGCCATTCTGAACCTTTTGTTCTTCATCCCACATTCTCATTCTGCATCAGAGGAATTCACGTCCCCACACAGCTTGCAAATGCAAGGGCTGAGCACACTATGGAATAACACACACGCTCGACTCTTGCAGATGCATTGCAGCAGTGGGCCAAATGGAAAAATGGCATTGAAATGGCACACATTATTTTACATGGCTTTATTTTATGCGATTTCCGTCTACACTTCAATCTTGTTTTTTTCCCGATTGCGAAACTCAACAACCGATGACGCTTTTGCCCATTTGCACAAATCAATTTGTAAACTAAACAAAGAATGAATAAACTAGCGAACATATAAATAAATAAACAGACAGTTGCAAACAAAATGCCGTGAAGAAAACGATATCACCATGGCATATTCATCCACAACATTAACTCCGCATTAGAATTCACACGCAGCTCCATAATTCTCAATTGCATCCATTACACTGGGGATGTTGAGATGCGGTACGACTTTGTTGCTTGAATGTGAATAAGCCTGGGCTCCGTATGTTGCTGATGGAGATGTGGCATTTGCCGACTGAACGCGTATGCCATTTATCTTGTGCATGTGGCACATGGTGAGATATGAAACGCATCGAGAGGGAGAGAAAAAAAATAAGCGAGACCCCAGCCTCAGGCTGCTGCCCAACTCTTGCTCAGCACGGTGGCACACGCCTTCCAACTGCGGCCGTTGGTGCGGTGCACCGAAGCCGGTCCTGTGAAGCATCGTACACCCGCGCAAGGGCTGCAGGGACGGGGGGGGGGGGAGTGTCAGTGGAAAGCAGCATGGCAAGTTGGTAGCCGATTCACGTACGGCATCTGTGTGGGAACTCTTTTGTGCAAAAATGCCCCCAAAGGAATTGGCCAAAATGTCCTGAGCAGGACTTCTCTGAAAAATGGCTTTAAACATCTGCTAGGCTCTCTTAGGTAAATGAATAACATTAATTGATCATATATATAATATAACTACAGAGGGTGATTATTGATGGGTATCAAGGTTTGATAAGGTTATATTACGTAATTTGTTTAAGAATGCGCCCAATATCGTCAGATCTTGGCAGCTACGCCCGGTTAGTACTTGGATGGCAGACTAAATGGGAATACCAGGTGTCGTAGACTTGGGTTGTGAGGTAGCCAGATGATGGCTGTACAGCAATGGATTCTTAAATCAATTTTTTTATGGAATTTCAGCATTATCTCCTCACATGCATAGCGTTTCTTCATGGTGAGACATGTATTACCAGCGCTTCCTTCTTCACTTCAAAATATCCATAATCATAATTGATTTTATTCCCGTCTAAATTTGAGAGGCCATTTGGGTGGCCTTCATTCCAGAAGTGAATTGATTATGACTGCTGATGATGCCGATGAGTCTGGCTTCCTTCCCATGTGTCAAACGCTCTGCAATGAAATTGGCCAAACATCCAAATGCAGGACCTTCCTGAAAGAGTCTTTAAAAGCCTCCTTGAGGCTTCCTAATGCATCGCACCTTGATCAACCATTTCCCATTCCGTTGACGTACGTGTATAGATTTCGGAGGAGATTTCGGAGGAGAAAAACAATTATTTTATCACTACATAGGCTCCCACAAGGTCGTGTGGGAGGGCGTGTGGCACAGTTTGGCGCCGGCTATTGTAGAGTTGCGGTCGTGTCGCTATGGTTCTCCACGGCGCTACGCCTCTCTAAATAAAATTAACACTAACCGCTTGCGCGTTCTGAGATTCAGCGGTGAACGGGACCCACCCACCCTGCAACTTTCAGACGTCTCAGAACAGGAAGGAGTTAAAAGTGTTGTGCTCTGTACCGGGTTTGAAGATGCTCGAGTTGCACCTGCTGGTTCTCGCTGGTCTCCACCTGTTCATCGAGCGAGCGCTGTAGCCGGCGAACCTGGTTCTGGGACTCATCCAGCTGTTGAGAGAAGGGGTGTACGGTTAGTCGCCAAGGTGGCGAGATGTTAACTACATCGCCTGGTATACGGGAGGTCGTGGGTTCGATCCCGACCCCACGCCTGTGTATTTGGAGTTTGCATGTTCACCACGTAGTCGCGTAGATTATTTAATCCTGGTCCTCCAGTTTTTCCCTCCACATATATAAACATGCTATGGCTACTATAAAGTTGCAAACGTTAAGCCACTGTGTTGAGCTATCAGCAGTGACCAGGTCGCTTCTGATAACAAGCTACATAGCTCAGTGGGCTTTACCTGCTAAAATAAAACATCGTTTTTAAGTTTAGTTGAGTTGAAGGGAGCTCGTCGTACCTCAGCGTGGTCAGGTTTGTGAGCATGATCGAGTCGATGCACAAGCACACGATGAAACCTGCATGAGAATGTTTCAGCTCAATCAGACAACTGTGGTGATTCGGTCATACGTCGAGAGCGGTGGTTCCTCTTAATCTGAGGTGCACGCCACCCCCTAGGGGTGCGAGATGCCCTTTCTAGGGGTGCGAGACATGGCCAGATTTTGTTTTAGAAGGTAAATAATCGAAACGCAAATTAAGCACTGGCACGTTAGTACAAATACTTTGCTTCATCGAACCCTCTATGTATTTATTAACTTTCGATTTAAAGCTTTCGTGACTGCAGGGATTCATCTTCTTGGTTCTTTCGGTAAAATCACGTAGAATGGAAATAATACAAATAAAACATAATAAAATAATTCTCACGACGTTTCGGCCACAACGCAAGCAGCCGTCCTCAGGTGAAGAACAGGTCTTCTCGACAGACAGAGTCCTGTTCTTCACCTGAGGACGGCTGCTTGCGTTGTGGCCGAAACGTCGTGAGAATTATTTAATTATGTTTTATTTTTATTATTTTATTATTTCTATTAACTTTCTACTTTTTTGAACGATTGAGAACCAAAGGGGTGCAAGGCTGCAGTGAAGGTTAAGAACCACCGCTCCAGACCCGGACACACAACGAGCGGCAAAGTAGCGTCGGCGGGGCTGGAGTGGGCAGTTCGCCCTACTGAAGCCCCAAGCACCCCCCTTCTGAATCCTTCTTGTGCAAATTAAGCGATGGGTATCACAGACTTCCCTCGTGCACAGAGTGGGTGAGAGCTAAAAGCAGAATGCACGTTAGACAAAAGGAGATCGCATCTTTGGCAATCTTGTTGAGCGTTTAACATTGTTAAGAGTTTATTTAACATTCACCAAGTCATGCCCCACTTTTAGACAAGGTCACCCTCCGGGGTTTACGGCACGTGTCCCTCCGTAGCGGTGCACCAGAAGACCGTCCAGCTAGCGTGCAAGTAAAAATAAAACTTGACGCGTCGTGCAAAGGAAATGCATTCCGAGTCAAGTGAACGCACGGGTCAATAGAGATGTTCCTACGGAGACACAAGTGTACATGAGTAGCGAGTACAACTGAGTCGCAGACGTTTCTCTTTAGAGGCAACACATTTATTATAACATCAAGACGTTAACACAAAGGGGTAACTGTCCCTTTACCAGATACAGCCTAGGGTGGTGACCACCCAGCTAACTACCTTATACGGAGGAGTTACAGCTACGAAGGGTCTGACCCTCACTCGGGTCCCGGCCACGTGTTGAGCTTCCAGCTTGTAGGACGTAGAGTTTACAGCTTGTAGACGTAGAGCTTCAGCTTGTAGAATGCAGCGACCCCAGTCCCTCTCAGGAACCCACCTTATATCCTCCCGCGTCGGGGCCGCTCCACCCTCGGCCCTGCCCGCCTTCTCGAGCGTTCTAGCTTCGTCTCGATCCCCCTCGAGGACTCTCCCTGGACACGTGATCACCCCCTAGCCCCTCCACCTGGGGCCTTCTCTGTGGACACTCCAGATCACGTGTCTACGGGATCAACCAGAGTGCCATGGCCCGGGGCAACCCTGCCCCTGGGCCGACACTCTCCCGCTCCCCCTTGTGGGAGCTCACACTACACGCCATGTGTGGTGCCCGCACTATCCCAGCGCTCACCAAGCCCTGCTCGGGCTGGTACTACACCCGCCCACGGGGTGTATGCGATGACGGTGCATGGCACGCCGTCCTGTGCTAGAGCCGGCCTCACACAGCAACCCACCCGGTACTGTCCGCGACGTAGGAACACCAACACTTACCTGGAATGGCACCTTCTACAAACAGAATGAGGGTACCCCTATGGGCTCCCCCTTGTCACCAGTGATAGCCAACATGTTCATGGAAAAGTTTGAATCAGACGCCATCCAGACATCCACCCTGCGTCCTTCTCTGTGGAAGAGGTATGTGGATGACACTTTCGTCATTTGGCCACATGGCCTCCCAGCATTGAACCACTTCTTGGACCACATCAATTCCAGACACCCATCCATCAGATTCACCATGGAAGTGGAGAAAGACGGTAAACTACCATTCTTAGATATTCTGTTTGAGAGGAGACCTGACGAATCCTTGTGACATTCTGTCTACAGGAAAGCCACCCACACAGATTCCTACTTGAAACCTGATTCCCACCACCACCCATCTCAAAAGAATTATCTCATCAAAACGCTATACCACAGAGCTGATGGCATTTCTGACCAACACCACCTGGCCAGTGAATTAAGATATGTACATCGGGCCCTCAGGATGAACGGATACTCTGACCGCACCATCCGCCAAGCTGTTTCTCCCACCATACAGAAACAGCCACATGAAACTCTGATCAAAACTATCACGTTGCCATACATAGCAGGCGTGACCAAAAAGATCTCCAAAATTCAAAACAAACATAAGATCCAAGTCCGATTCAGTACAGTACATAAAATCCGTGATCTAATTCCATCTGTGAAAGATGTCATTCCTGACTTACAATACCCTGGAGTCTACAAACTGAGTTGCAGTTGTGGTGATTGCTACATTGGAGAAACGAAACATCATATCTCTGATCGTGTCCGCGAGCACAAGTCAGATCTGAAACACGGCAAAACTGATTCTTCCGCCATTGCCGATCATTGCTACAACGCTGTGGTTTCTCATGAAATTGTCTTTCCGAGACCAAGGTGCTCTCCAAGCCTCCTTGCTACCATCAAAGGTTTGTACACGAGGCCATCCAAATATACAAACACAGACATAATTAAAACTGTGATGATGGGTACAAACTTAGTAATCATTGGGAAGATGTTATTAATCATGCAAAAAAGATTTAACTACACATATTTGGAGCATTCCTGGCAGCGATTTCAGCCGCACCACCTCTACATAACAAAAAGGCACAGTCAACCATTCTACACAACAAAGACTCATTTCCTGGCAGCGATTTCAGCCGCACCACCTCTACATAACAAAAGGCTCAGTCCCATTTACACGCACCTTTACATCATCTGCACCTAGTTTACACAACAAAGGATCATTCCTAACAGCGTGCTTCAGCCGCACCGAACCTCACATAAATAATATTCAGGGCCTACCTTAGCTCCTCCCACCCTCAACCAGTATATATACAAGGACTGTTTTCTTGGAATTTCTCTCACTTGATACAGCTATCGTGCTGTGACGGTTCCACCTGAAGACGGAAGCTTGTGTTGCCTCCGAAACGTCGTGATTTTAATTTTAATTTTATTTTTATTAATTTGAATTTTTTACCTACGTGACTTTACCGAAAAAACCTAAGAATATGAGTGGGAACATCACACAGTGACATCCTCGATGTCACTACACATGTACACACAGGCAGTGTTATATTTGCAGCGTAGACACCAGTGTTAGGTTTGCAATGGGTGGCTTTGACAAGCCCTGGGGCAAGTACCTTTTTGAGCTCTGGATCCAAAACGTAACTTTTAGTTTTATCTTCTTGATATAGGATGACTTTGTAATAATATTTATTTGCGACCGAGCAAAAAAAAAACTTTTAGAACGATTCAAGTTCATCTGCTGCGAGCGGGTCATTGGTCAAAGACAACGATGATTATGGTGATGATGAAGATCGCGATAGTGTGACGGTGGCATTGGTAGATTTCATGAAGTAATAGACGCGATTTGGCATGGGAGAAGAGTGTTGAAGTAAAATTAGAAATGAGCATTCAGTTCACGACAGTCATAACTATTTATTTGACATAAATGCCCATAAAACTCACCTTGGATTTTCCCAAAAAGCCATTGCGGTTGTCATATTAACTGCAACAAATTGACCTTCGTGCTCTCATCCTTCCATGCGAATATTGGTGCAGACGAGTATAAAAGTGCGATCTTTTACAGGGAAAGAGGACAGAACTTATTCTTTTCTCTCTTTTCCATTATAATTTTGAAAGTAATGACTTTCCTGCTGCCTGCATGTAAAGAAGAAAGCAGCGTTGTGGGTCTGCTTGCACTACTGGCAGCGCATGCTGGCGGCCACACAAACACCCTTTGTTGTTATTCTCCACCAAATTTATCCCGATTATGCTATCGGTGTCACATCCACTTAGAAGTCTCGCAGAGAAGTGCAACCTTTCGTGCTCGAGAACGACCCGTGGATACGGACACCACAGCTGCTACCACTGCGGTACAGCGTAAGAGGGCAGCATTTTCCCACACGTTCGGCATATAAGAGTGATGTGCGCCGCGTGACGGTCAATCCCATATTTCAAATTCTCCGAGCTGGAATGTCAACCGAATTAAATGTACAGTTTCTTTTTTATACTAGGACAGTATTTTGTGTGCATCCATTTTGTGACAGAACTGAGACCATCCACTCACAGGGTCGACATCTCCAAGATATAAAAAAAGCTGGGACATGTCACAGGAAGAATAATATCTCACAATCCAAGAAGAAGGAGAGAAGTGCAGGTTAATGCATTGTCTTGAGTGGCAACTGGTGGAAAGATTAAGATATTTTCCAGGGCAGCTACTTGGGAAACACTAACTTTGTCCGTACCGAGGGTCCCACAAGGCCATCTGGGAGGCCGTGTCGCACAGTTTGGCGCCAGCTATCATAGAGTTGTGGTCGTGTCGCTACATTTTTCTGCGGTAAGTACAGCTTCTTTAAAAACAACGGCTCTATGCCTCTCCAAATAGAAATTACGCTGAAACGCTTGCGCGTTCCGAGATTCAGCAGTGAACGGGACACCACCCTGCAACTTGCAGTCATCTCGGAACGGGAAAGGTTTCATAAAGCAACAGTTTAACCACGGGCTGCTGCCGAGATTCGAAAACCAACGTCTCAGCGGTGCCTCCTTGGCCCTCTGACCTCCGAGCCACGTCAACACAAACGTTTTTCTGACGATTGCTCGTGCGCAAGTGCGTCGCGGCTGATGCCCCCTCACCTCATCCTCTGCGCGCGCTGCCTCCCTCTTCAGCTCGTCCACACGCTGCCGCAGTTTCTTGACCTCGGCTTCGCTCTGCTCCGCCCGGCGCTGAGCGTGAGCCAGCTCCGCCGCCACGTCCGCCTGCGCCTTCCTCTGCTTCCCGTACGCGTGCCGGAGGTCACACAGTTCCTGCGTCCGTCCGTCCGTCCACACGTACGCACGTGCACCACCGCCATTTTACTCACGTGCCCGAATGACTCTCGTTTTTCTCTTTTTAACATCGAGGTCATTGCTCTGTGCTGAGCCTTGCAGCCCACGTGACCAGCTGGGAGATTTATATTACAGGGTGATTAATTTTTAGAGCATCATCAATGTCAGCCATGACCAAACCACTGTTGGATGAAGGTCTCCCGAAGTTGTCACCTTCTCTGATATCCCTGCTGTGTAATGATCTACCTAGCAGCTACACACAAGCTGATGACATCGCTCCATCTCCCAGTTGACGTCCTCTCGGATGCGTTCCATTCCTTGGCTGTCAGATTGTTATCATTCATTACAATCGTCCCATCATCCCTTCTTATGAGGTGGCCTGCTCAAACCCAATTTATTTTGTTTAAAACTAGCGTTACGACCTGGCTTCGCCCGGGACTTGGATTCTTGTCTTGTATTAACACACGGCCTAAGTGGAGGGTGGGGGGGGGGGGTGCATGACGTCAGCAGGCACACTGCGTGACGCTACCGCATGCGGGTGACATCACAGATGTGACGTCACCGCTCACTTGCGGTGCAATATATTACACCCATTATTGCGCCCCCCCATCCCCCCGATCCCAAAATACAAAAGTCTATTTTTTTACTTTTTGAATTGTGTACAGTCTGGCAACTACCCACATGCCAAATTTCAAGTGTAATACATATTGGGAAGTATGCTAAACATTTCGAACAGACACACATTCACAAATTTCCCTTTTATATATATAGATGTAGAATTAAGTCTTGAACTCACGATGTTTTCTAATCCACGTGCTCCTCTTTCCGTCTCTAAGTATAATTCCAAGTAAAGATTTTCTCGCTTTCTTGCGCACTCGTCAATATTCTTCAAGGACCATGTTTCTGTACCATATTGTCACAGCAGGTAGTGCGCGCTTGACTTCATTCAAGCTGACAAACCCCCCACTTTTATGTACACCACTAAAACATAATCGGGGGAAATCATATAGGAATTATCAAACTACATTTTATTTCAAACCCTCTGTCTCCCACCAATGTCATTGCAACGTATTACGTCTTTAAGCACTCATCTCCTCCTCCTGTAAGATACAGAACCATCGCTTTCTCGATATTCGATCACCTGTTGAGAAGAAATTAAGAGGGCTATTAGAAATCAGTGGGGTCTCTAACAAATGGCTCGCCCTGTATCCGTATGGATTCACACTGGGACACTTAAAACAATGGACACCCGAGACTCGCCTATGTTACATCACAACGGTGCCAGGTAACGTTCCTCTCTATTCACGAGGTTGAACTTGAGAACATTTAATCGGCCGTTAATAAATCAACCGGCAGCCAAAGCCAAGTGCAGCAAAGTGAATGGGGCCAAAGGCTTTAAAATTTGATCGAAGTAGCAATTGTGTATGGAACCTCTTCCGATATAAAAAATAAGAATAGGTTTATGAATTATCAGAGCATGTTTTTTTTGCATGTTTTGCCACAAATACGTCTGGTTAATGCAGACTTGATGCCTTGCAAAAGGAATCTATTCGGTGTGTGAACATCTTAACACCTGTTTTAGTGCCAGAAAGGGGAAAAAACCTATTGTTATTTGCAATAATGTTTATTAAGCAATCGTTTGGGTCACATGTCACACCATGTGACCCTTAACGTGACGTTCTACTGTGGCGTTGCCAACAATTATTTAATAACGACGATGATTTGCTTTAGCAAAAACTCCCCTATTCACTGGATCTGTCTTAGAGTGCTTATACATCACAACTCCTTAGTGGCAGCTGTCTCCGTGGGTACAAGGTGGCTCAGCATCCGGCTTGCAAGCGGGCATTAGTCTACTACTAGGGGGCGGGGGTGATGCGATGATTGCGATGTGTAATCCCAATTGAGTAATTGATCAGTATTGAATATGGCAACAAGCAACCAATCTCATGTTAACCCACACTCAGCACAAGGTTCAGGGAAGCAAACTAAGGTATCTTAACCCTTTCCTGTTCCGAGACGTCTGCAAGGTGCAGACGAAAGAGGCTCAGCGTTCATTTTATTTTGAGAGGCGTAGTAGCGCCGTTGTTTTTTAAACACATTGTACTCACCGCAGAGAACTGTAGCGACACGTCCGCACTCTATGATAGCTGGCACCGAACTATGCCACACGCCCTCCCGCATGGCCTTCATGGGAGCCTCGGTATCGATGCAGGGATTCATATTCTTGGTTCTTTCGGTAAAGTCACGTAGAAGGGAAATAATAAAATAAAATAAAAACATTTTTTCATTTTTTATATTTGTATTATTTTGCTGTGGATTTCACACCTGCTAACGATTGCTTGTGTTGCAGTCGAAATGTCGTGAGAATTTTGTTTGTTTTATATTTGTATTATTTTATTATTTCCCTTCTACGTGACTTTACCGAAAGAACCAAGAATATCGATGAAGTTATTTTAGTTTTTCTAATGCTTTCGTTTGTGTCATCGGAACGGTTATGTCCTAGCCCTCTACCCTGCTGGGCAGATTGCTCGGAGACTGAATGGGCCACCAAGTGAGCTACCACAGACTTCCACACTTCCCTCTGAGAGGTGTTACCTCTAGAAATAATTGAAAAGTGGTTGCCACCTTATGGGTCTACAGTTGCTCAGTACGGTTGTGTGGGAATTTAATAACACGAATCAACGACAGCCGTATCACTTCCCATGTGACACTCTTGTCTTATACCTTTTTTGTTGTTGTTAAATTGAAAATAAAGTTTCACACCGTATGTAGTTGTATTTTTATTAACAGTGTATACGCGTGTAGTGAGGAAGACCAGTCAGAGAGTGGGTGACCAACGTTCTCTTATTCGCGTCGCTCTCTCGCGCTCCATTTTCATCTGACAAAGATCCCCCGTGTAGCCTTAACAGACTGTAGGGGCAAGTGCTGTTAGCGAGCACCTATGAAGGTCGCAACGGCACACGAGGGGGTGGGTGGCCAGCACCACGCCCGGCCACCTTTGTCTCCCCAGTGACGATGTTTACACACACCGCACCAGGTACTCATTTGAGGCTGAGTCGACCTAGGGGAGGCCCAGGATCGGTTCAGATCATCGTTACCGGTGTTGGCCCTGAGCGGGAATCGAACTCGTGTGGCCGGGTTCGTAGCGCAGCGCGCTGACCGCTGCACCACCGCTCCCCCCTCCACCCCGTTCCGTGGGTCCCCCCCCCTTTCCTATCGCTTACACCGTCTCCGCCGTCTCCTCCCGAAGACTTCACCCCCTCACGGGGGCCCACATCTCACCCTGTGCGTATCTCTCTACAGCAAGTCGCGTAGGACGTTTTGCAAAAGGCAGCGCACACCGGCTGCAACCTGCAGCCTCGCACTGTCGACACTCGACGGCGAAGCCTCGTCTCGTGGTGCCCTGCAGCCAAAAATAAAAACAACTCACCGCGCAACTGTGGAATAAATCCCACAGTGTGCAAGCTATTTGATCGATATCGGCACACTCTCAAAAGCACGGTTCCAATATAAGCAACACATTGGTGGGGGGAAGTCAAAGGACAACTTCTGATACAAGCACACAACGTTGTGTATAAGCACACATGGACTTGCTCCCAAGGGCTGTGCTTATACTCTTAGTTTTTTTCGGTAAAGTCACGTAGGTAAATAATAATAATAAAATAATAAGAAATGAAAATAACTAAATTAAATCACGACGTTTCGGAGGCAACACAAGTCTCCGTCTTCAGGTGGGACCTTCACAGCCAAATTTACTGTATCAAGTGAAGAGAAATCCAAGAGACAAGATCTTATATACTGGTTAAGGGGAGGGGGGAGGAGCTTATCTAAATGTGGCAGTCAGGGAATGGGAGGGTGGGTGGGCGGGGCTAGAAGGGGAAGGTGGGCGGGGCTAGAATGGAAGATACAGGTTAAGCACCTCCGCAAGAATTACGGCCGATGTTGGCTTCCAAAACCAAAAAATAGCAGCACTGTTGTGCTTATATCCATCTTCTAAGTCAAAAGAGTCTAAGTGCTCATCTCCCATTTACAACCCTAAGCACGCGATGGAAATTCCACAATTCCCGTGGCAGGGATGAGTGGATCCATGGGACATCCACCGTTGGCTTCTCCGACAAAGCGAGACGCATTCTGTTGAACCCAGGAGAGACGATGGTCTGAGTCAATCCCCGGCCAGTGGATGAACTCGCGACCTTCCGCTCGTGAGCCGCCCCCCCCCCCTCTGCTTACCCACTCTACCCCCCCTCCCCCCCGTCGATGTCGGTATCTGTAAACAAGCTCTTGCTTAGATAATAATAGCGACGAAAAAGCGTAACTTGAATTTCTTGCTTTGGGGGTAATCAAGTTGGTAAATTAGTGCGTTTGACTTAAAAATTACGACCGTTATATATGCAAAGACCTTACCGTTCATTAATCAACCTATTGCGACGTGCAGATTGTTTATTTATTTAATGCCTCGTCGGTGTCTCTCTGGAATTTTTAACCAAACCACCTTAATTTGTCGGAGCTTCTCATATAAAAAAGCACGCATTTGAAGTGCACGCCACGATGCGTCGCGTTTCCGAGGCGTCTTGCGTTCGAGGGTGCCCGCACTTTGACGGCCGCCGATTTCGCTGAACAGTCGTCTGTGCACGCCGAATTTTTACGGCGCTTTCCACGCTCCTTCGAACGCGGCGAAACAAGAAAATTGTCCGCGTGCGTATGTCGCACGCGGACGCTGCGGCACCTTGCGCTTAATCCTCGATCCGACGGCATTTATTGATAAAGCGGTATTTTTTAGAAAATAAATAATGTACGTTACACGAAATAATCACGATCGTTTTCTGTAATAGTGTTCCCATGGCAGATATTCTAGGTGTTGGGGGTAAACGATACAAAAAAAAATGTTCGTTCGGCGGTTCACTCGTTAGTGCACTGCACTATGAACCCAGGAGACATGAGCTCGATTCCCTGCCACGGCTCGACATCAGTGGTCAGTGGCGTCTGAACCGGTCATGAGACTTTGACGACCCTTCATCATCCTGTACCGACGAGTATTTGTGAAGCATGGTCAGAGTACTCGTGAGTGATCGCTCTTCTTAAACACCCCCAAGAGGTGACTTGGCTTCCTCTTCCACAGCGGACATACATCTCCGAAGAGATGGAAACACTCGCGCTTTGCCCGACCGCGCGTGACCTGTCGATTGACTCATTTTGATTTATACATTTGTAATAATCCTTCAGGAGACGGCTTCGGAATCGGTCCTTTTTATTTTCACTTCACGATACACCTTGCTCACTCACTCTCCGTTGCTGGCAGACAACGGAGAGAGGACAGACCACCCACTAAGTCCCCGCCGTGCACGTGGCAACCCCCGGCCCCGTCCGCGCGTGACCCTGCTCTCCTCCTGCTCCAGTCTGCTCCCGATCGTTCTCCTCCCCTCGCTCTTAACACCTTCGTCACGTGGTTCCCCCAGCCAATCATCCATGGACAGCTCCGACCATTCTCGATGGTTCCCTGTCAATCCCGGGACCACGCCCCTCATCCGGCTCCCCATTAGCTGGGGCCCCGAATGGCTAAGCCCATCCCCCTGATGGCCTGTCATGATGACGCATGGGCCATGGTCCCTATCTCAACCCTTATTGGCTACAAGCAGGACCGGCAAGCCAATCCCCACGTGAACCCTCTGTGGCTGTTATTACACATTTACACTTCTGGGTGGGCGTGCCCAGCTGCGACAATGGCTACTCCAGGAGGCCCCACTCCCGGGAGATTGACTGGAACTGTCGATCTCCGGATTGCAAGTCCGGTGTGCTGACCATGGCACCATGGCAGCATCCCATGGCAGTCGTATGGAGCTTAAGATGTTCAAACACCAAGTATGTACCTTTTGCCCAGGCATCAAGTCTGCATTAACCACACGTACGTGTGGCAAAACATGCAAACGAACATGCTGTGATAATGTACGCATTGTCTTTCAAATGACTGGCCTACACCAGAGACAGCCTTCTTTTTGGCAATATCTCACCAGTGTTGGGCCAGAGAATGCCAAAATGTGAACAGTACAAAGACAATGCACATATCAGAACACTCAGAACATGACCCGATAATATACGAGTGCTCTGATACTGTTTTATTGCCAGAAATGGTAAAAAACTATTATTATTTTTCATAATTTTGTATACTGGTAAAAAAAATCCAATAAATATATAGAGCTTTTATTTAAAGCTTTCGTGACTGCAGGGATTTATATTATTGGTTCTTTCTACGTGACTTTACCGAAAAAAACAATAATATATAGAGCTTGTTGAATGTATTTGTGTGTGTGTGCATATATATCTTGTTAGATGTTAGTTTGGATGGCTATGCAACCCAAAGGTATAACGTGGTTGCCACTACTCTGTGACCTCATTACAGATTCCTTGTCTGCCTATCTGGTGTTGCATACATGACTGTCATGGATTTCTATTAAACACACCGCTGACTGGTTTGAATTTCCTTTTTTCGTCACATGAATTCTCGGTTTTGGGTTTAATTTTTGCTTTGTGTGTAGTGGCACAAACTGCAGATGGATGTTCGCGCCACCACGCTCAATGTATCCAATTCACAGATTTGGACATGCTATGCCTGAAATACATCAGCCAGCATCTTTTTAATACATCGGCCAGAAAGTCAGCGGTGAAAATCCTGCGTTGCAAAATTGTCGCAATTCATTTTTGCGGATTGTCTTGAAACAGTGCTATCCACGGGGTGAGAAAACTTTTAAAATGTGTTAGACCGGATGGTGGGAAAGCATTTTTGCGTGGCTGATCCAAAGCAGCAGATGTGAGATTGAATGCCCTGGATTGAATCGCTATGCACATGGGTGAAAGAAGGAAATATGAGTGATGCCCTCAATCAGGTGGAACCTCTTCCCTAGAATATGCGCAAGACACTCAGGGCTTACACCTTTCATGATACCATTTTGAAATCCCCGGTCGAGCATTTGATGATCATTGCTGTATTTGCCGCATGTTTATGGAACCTTTAACCCTTCCATCTACTATTCTTTGAGCGCCGGCGTGAGAGAAAATTGCACGGGATACAGCTTTGCTTTTTTTTGTTTTCGCTGAAGCTGAGATTTAGACCGTGACTGCTGCATCGGAGAGAGTGCATTTTGAATTATTGATCTGGAAGGAGAAAATACGTGACACTCTCTGTCTGGAGAACACCAGAAAAATAACTGTTTGTGAAAGTTCCTTGAGAAATGCGGGTAATAACACGTTTACTCCTGGCCGATCTGATATTGCTGATGTGAATCATGGACAGCCAATGATGATTGTTATAATCGAGCTGAAAAAGACGACTATAAAAAAACAGTTTATACTTGGTGGTGTCTGCCCTTCAGTCCTACTTATCATCATCATCATCATCAGCCATCGTCTATACATTGCTGAAAGAAGGCTTTCACATATCATCACCAATTCTCACAGGCCTGCATTGCCGTAGTCCTGCTACTGCTTTCTCTATTAGCATCTTCTAAATTGTCCTTTGTAGAAGAAATGGGAAAAGTGTAATGCAATATATGGTATAACCGTGAAAATATATAAAATCTTAAATACGTTGGCACTGGCCTACTATGTGTAGCGATGTGATCGTTTAGAGCCATTTTAGGAAATGACTGCTCTGCAACATGAATGTTTCACTGGTGCAGAAACACTGGGACACACAGGGAAAATGCAGTCTGCTTACAGATCAGTTCAAGACCAGAAAATTTGGTTTGTTGAAATGAAGCATTCAGGTGACTGGCACCACAAACATGCCTTAAAGGAGGCGTGCAGCCCTTCCAATTAATATGTAAACTGCCTCTATATTTCAAAGCTATCGCAGCTCAATCTTACGAATGACCCACATTCCACCCGTCCCCTCCGGTGGAGGAGCGGGGATTCTTGCTTCTTGCTGCCACCCCCCATACCTCTGACACGGCTCAGACTCCCCGTGAGCTTCTGGCCAATTCTGTTCCCAGGTCTCTGCGAAAGGACCTCGGATAATTGTATACCCTGCCACGGGCATCGCCACTCTCTGCAGGGTGGCCACGCCTGCTGAGAGTAGCACCGAGGGTGAGCTCTTTATAAAATCTCACTCTTGTGTCGCTCGAAGGAATCAAGTCTAAAAAAGCGGAACGTTAGCAGGGGGGGGGGGGTACGGAAATACATGTCGGCATTGTTTCACTGGGTTGACATGTAACTCATTATGCACGGATCAAAAATAATCTTGTAATATTAAAATAAAAATTTCAACATCCATTTTTCATTAGGCGAGTCGGTGTTATTGCACTTTTTGCTCAGCGCAGATGGTGTCGCGTTTCTTTTTTTAACTTCTTTTAAAATAGCTACAAGTGAAAAGGTGAAGGTGCCTCACCCGCAAAGTGCTTCTTCATGCCACTGCTGGCTGAAGGGCCTCCGCCGAAGGAAGCTGAAGAGGACGTCGAGAGGGAATGTTGGCCCGTTGTACCACGTGGGCCACACGTCTCGGGCGCAGTGGCATCGCCAACACTTTACCCCACCACGCACAACCTAACTGTGGCATAGTAATTTATATTGCTGGGTGGACAGAGGCGGGCGATTTAAGAAACTAATAAATGTATCTTCAACTGCCACGCTGGCTGAGTAAGTAATACGCACGAATAAATAATTGTTTGACAGATAGTATAGTACAAATGTTTTCCTTTTAATCTGCCTTCCGTGTCTTCTGCAATCTGTGAATAATAATACTATCACTGTACATGTGTGAGCACGGTGCTTGTCACCCATCCCCTCTGCGTCCCACGCCAGCCTTTATAGGCGCTTGCTAACAGCACTTGCCCCAATAGCCTGATCAAGGCTATACGGAGGGGGGAATCGTTGGAAAGAAAATGCATTGTGTGTAGAGTTCCATTATATAACATTACTTATTCATGCAATTCAGTGATGTGGCAATTTGTAACAATGAACATGTACCGGTTAATAATTGTTTTAATAAGATACATCCATTACCCCAGTACTTACAAGTGCCTTTGTTTACCCTGAAAACATCCCGTTAATGCAAATGCGTACTCCAGTAATTTCGGTGCACTTTGTGAAAATGCCGAAAAGAATATTAATAGTATGCACAATGTTTTGCAGCATCAGCTGCATGCCGACGGAAAGAGTCGACGATGGTTCAATCAATAAAATCAATGGATGGCTTTATACGCAAAGGGAAGGGGCATTCATCTTTTCAGAATGGTGATCTGAGTCACGAAGAAACAATTATGAAATCATTTAGTGGAGTTGCAAATATATTTTCAATATTTGGCACTTTGCCCATTCAACTTGGCAAGCACTTCTGAGGCAGAATTGCCATGACATATCACTCTGAAAGGTGCCCAGTGTCGTCACATCTCAGACGGTCAGCAGGGTTGAGAGCACGGTTAGTACTTGAATAAGTGACCACCAAAGTTTGCCAGTCGTTATAGGTGTGGAGGTGTGATGTAGTCATGTCCAACGTCGGTGATGAATATCCAAACAGGTCCCGGCCCTCCTCTAGGTTAACTCAGCCTTAATTGAGTACCGGGTGCAGTGTGTAGACATGAGCACTGGGGAGACAAAGGCGGCCGGGCGTGGTGTTGGCCACCCACCCCCTCACGTGCCGTGCCGCTCCTCCATAGGTGCTCGCTAACAGTACTTGCCCCAACAGTCTGTTGACGGCTCTGAGGGGGATCTTTGTCTTTGTGCTCAGGAGATGGCAGTGGTAAGTGTCACCCCTCTCGAACGCGAATCGATCCCTCCTGAAAAATACTTTTGTGACTCAGGCTTTCCTGGGTAAATAATTTTAATTAAGATCACCTACAGAAGACAGTTTAGCAAGGAGGCTGCTGAAACATTCCCCTGGATTATTTTGGGGGTATTAACTAATTTTTTTGGTATTATCTCTGGGTGTTCTGCTTTCCTCCCACACAGAAAATTACCCCCCCCACCACCTACACATTCTACAAGGAGTGACTAATCCCATATCTGCATTTTCCATCAATATGCTTAATTCCGCTGTTGATATGTAAACTCCTTTGTCAAGGCGCTCTCCTCCCCCCGACCCAGCTTAAATATACGCTGCCAAGCTTGGCGGTGTTCGTTGGGACGCTGTCTTTCCGACAGCTCTGTTTCTTCACCTGAGGACGGCTGCTTGTGTTGTGGCCGAAACGTCGTGATAATTTTTATTTGATTATGTTTTATTTTTATAATTTCATTATTTCCCTTCTACGTGACTTTACCGAAAGAACCAAGAAGATATAAGCATGAGGTTTTCGTGGACAAATAAGGTAAAGGTGCAGCCCTGCAATTTCTCGCTCATGCCACTGCTGGCGGAAGGCCCTCCAGTAAACGCTCTTGAGAGCCCCTCTGGGGGATATTTGGCCGACTCTTCAACGTAGGCCAGATATCTTGAAAGAGGTGGCAGTACCCACACTTCGTGGTGGGAGTACCCACCACATGCACGATGTGCCGACTGGCCAACTAACGGTGCACCTAATTTATTCCGAACTAAACTATTTAAAGTATACGAAACTATGTTTTATTTTCCCAGGTAAGGCCCACTGAGCTACATATCTCTTTTTCGAACGTGACCTAGCGAAGTGGCTTATCATATGGAAATGTATAGCAGCCACCTATTCTAAACGCATGCTTCTAAATGTGGAGGGGAATACCCGAGTACCCAGAGAAAAATCCACGCAACCACAGAGAGAACATGCAGACTCCAAATATACAGCAGGTGTCAGGGTTCGGATCGAACCCACGACCTCCTGCATGCCAGGCGAGGTAGTTCATATCTTGCCACTGTGGCACCCCTAAAGCTGAATGGACAGTGGCCAGGGGTTATTCTTTGGTTCTTTTCGGTTAAGTCACGTCTAAAAATAAAATAATAAATCAAAATAAAACAACACATTACGACGTTTCGATTGCAACACAAGCAATCATCATCAGGCATAAAAGAAATAGCAACAAAAATCTAACTAGAAAACTATAGACCGACATACAAGCAGACAGACATCACAACGGCACACATAGAGAGGAGTATACAGGCACACGAAAATTAAATAACCTAGTAAAATATTGAAATGTGATGTAATACAACACAGAGAGTCGGTTAACACACAATTAACGCATGGCCTGGTTGACTACGTGTTTCAAAATTTGCTAAGTTAGAATTTTAAGTGTGAGCAACAAATATCTAACTAGAAAACTATAGACAGACATACAAGCAGACAGACATCACAACGGCACACAGAGAGAGGACACAAATCGGCTCTCTGTGTGCCGTTGTGATGTCTGTCTGCTTGTATGTCGGTCTATAGTTTTCTAGTTAGATTTTTGTTGCTATTTCTTTTATGCCTGATGATGATTGCTTGTGTTGCAATCGAAACGTCGTAATGTGTTGTTTTATTTTGATTTATTATTTTATTTTTAGACGTGACTTAACCGAAAAGAACCAAAGAATAATTCCTGCAGTCACGAAAGCTCCCAAATTAAGAGTGGCCAGGGGTTTGAATAACCTTGTCATTCATATTCTTGGTTCTTTCGGTAAAGTCACGTAGAAGGGAAATAATAAAATAATATAAATATTAAACATATAAGATATTCAACTCCTTGTAAATATAAAACATATTTATATTATTTTATTATTTCCCTTCTACGTGACTTTAACGAAAGAACCAAGAATATGAATCCCTGCAGTCACGAAAGCTTTAAATAAAAATGTAACCTTGTCATTCGTTTCAACTTCAGCGCCAGGAGATCGAACTCGCAATCTCTGTATTGCAAGTCCAAGGTGCTAACCATCACACCATGTCAGCATCCATGGATAAACAAAGGGCAACTATATTGTAAAATCAAGATTTCAGAAAATTTGTTTAGCTGCAGCAGCACTAACAACGACATTGTCATCAGTTCAGCCACTCTTATGTTACACTTGAATGTAAATCCGTTTAATGTATTCAGAGGCCAAAAGGTTATGGAACATGAAAAGCTGAAAGATATTCAACTCCTTGTAAGATCAATCTGATTTCCATTTGTCTTTTCTTAATGGGAGGCATATTTGACAGCACCTTTCCAGGCAAGTCCTTCCATTTTATACATACATATACACCAATCAATAATAAGTTAGCATGACTTTCTGGAAATCCAATTTGATCTGAAACTTTTGCATGCAATTATATAATTGTTATTTAGCAAATCATTGCATATCCATGATTGTGAATGGCAATGCCTTGGTGTGTAATTTTAATCATGCTTTATTTATCTAAAAGTCTGCGGCTGATGTGCACTGCATCAATCCAACCTTATTAATGTTTGCTCACAATGCAATCTGGAATCTGAAGCTAATATTAGGAAATGAGGCAATTTCGCACATTAACAAACTCACCTTGGCAAGGTTGTCTTTGAAAATTAGATTATTCAGTGACAACAGACTTGTTAAAATAATATATTAATTATACATTAATGAGTGTGCTCTAATGATCAGTGCTACATACCCAATTGATTAAAGAAATAACACTTGAGTACATTTATCAGACTGCTTGTCGGATTTTTTTTACAATGTTTCTGAGCACAGACCTAAAGGCCCAAAATCTCAAGCGGTCAGCAATAAACAGCACCGTCAAAGATGTAGAAAATAAAAAGATATATAAAATAAAATCAAAGGTACATGCAGACATCATATCCAAAACCCGCAAGACTAAGATTGGTAGCAGGATAAGTATACCAGTGATTGTTATTCTTAGGTTTTTTCGGTAAAGTCACGTAGGTAAAAAAAATAAAAATTAATAAAAGTAAAATAAAAATAAAATTATTATATTATTATATTATATAATTTTTTTACTTTTATTAATTTTGATGAATTTTTTACCTACGTGACTTTACCGAAAAACCTAAGAATAGTAATGCACACTGTTGTGCCGCAGTGCAGCGGTGATGCCGTGGTTAACACGCTGCGCTGTCAAACTCATCCACCTGAGTTCTATTCCCGGTTCCGGGGTAACAAACCCTCACTGACCAGCCTGGTGAAGTTAGAGCCAAGCAAGCCCCAAAACCAATACGATTTAAAGAGGTTTTCATCCATCGGTGGACTGACAAACAATACATCATTTTTATTAAAATTAAACAAAACGTTAAATGTGTCGATGTTACTTCGCTGTTTTAGGATGATTCCGATACAGAAACCCAGTGTCAACTATTGTGAGGTATTGCCAATGATGGACACTATCTGCTGTGTTCAGAGAGAGTTTCTTCATCGATACACTGTGGTAGGAAAATTACATACTGATAGGTGTCAACCTATCACAATACAATGAATGTCCCAGTAATAAACTCCTGCATATCGCGCGGGACGATGCACACACACATTCAATATGTGCCCGAGGAAAAAAAGCGGTCGGGAATTATTTGCTCCACAGTGCATTTGAGCGATTCGGAAGTGTTATATTGTTGAGAATGCGTCAACCAATTTGATCGAAATTAGATGCAGTTTTAGACAGACAATTCGAAAAGAAGTGTCCACTCAGTTTGAAATGTATTAACTCAAATATAAATGGGCACCCCCCCCCCCCCCCATCATTATTTTTTTTTCTTATTTTGCGAGGTAAGGCCCACGGAGCTTTTTTGCTATTTTTCAGAAGCGACTTGGTTACAAGTCGGTCAGCGCGCTGTGCTATGAACCCGGCCACACGAGTTCGATTCCCGCTCACGGCCAACACCGGTGACGATGATCTGAACCGGTCCTGGGCCTCCCCTAGGTCTACTCAGCCTCAAATGAGTACCTGGTGCGGTGTGAAACATCGCCACTGGGGAGACAAAGGCGGTCGGGCGTGGTGCTGGCCACCCACCCCCTCGTGTACCGTTGTGGCCTTCATAGGTGCTCGCTAACAGCACTTGCCCCTACAGTCTGTTACAGGCTATATGGGGGATCTTTGTCTTTGTCAGAGGAAAATGGAGCGCGAGAGAGCGACGCGAAAAAGAGAACGTTGTAGTCACCCACTCTCTGACTGGTCTTCCTCACTAAACGCGTATACACTGTACGCCCAACGAAGTGGCTTATCACGTGAAAATGTAGAGCAGCCAAATACTCCCAACGCATTTTTCTAAATGGGGGGAGGGGGGAGAGGGGGGGGATTGTAGGATCCTTAGAAAAATCCACACGACCACAGGGAGAACATGCAAACTCCAAATATACAGGCATCAGGATTGGGATCGAACCCACGACTTCCGTTGGCATCAAGACACAATATATCATCCCACATTATATTCTTGGTTCTTTTGGTAAAGTCACGTAGAAGGGAAATAACAAAATAGTTGTATATTTTTTAATATTTTATTATTTCCATTCTACGTGACTTTACCGAAAGAACCAAGAATATGAATTCCTGCAGTCACGAAAGCTTGGAATCAAAATCTTCCACATGGTTTAATGCTGTACTCAATTACATATATAGTATATTGAACAATACACTATTGGGGTTAGCACAGTAGAAAACCCAGGAATCGGTATGGGTAAGATTAATGTACGGAACCTGGAGTTTGTGCTGATGATGCGGGTTTACTGGATGGGACTTTGTGCTCGAGCCATTCAGCTGTTGGGAGTCTTAGCCAGTGAGGCTGGACACTGGGGTCCTGGCAGAGGTGTGGACTCGAGTCATGTGACTTGGACTCGAGTCAGACTCGAGTCATGAATTTGATGACTTGCGACTCGACTTGGACTTGCATAACAATGACTTTGTCCCACCTATGAGATGTGGACTCGAGTCATGTGACTTGGACTCGAGTCAGACTCGAGTCATGAATTTGATGACTTGCGACTCGACTTGGACTTGCATAACAATGACTTTGTCCCACCTCTGGGTCCTGGAATACGAGCTTTTATGAGACAAATATATTCAGGCAGTTGTTGTAAACGGATTTTCTATAGAGCCGACTGTAACTGAATAAACATATTTTCAAAGATGACAAGTCCCGGTAGGAGGAGAGAAGGTTGTTGTGGGAAAGCATTTGTACTTAGGCAGTAATATCCATCCATAATGCGAGTCGGTGGTAGAAGGAGGCGTTTTGCTTCAGCAGGGAAAGTTTTATTTTAATGACTATGGAAACCACTCTGGGAGAGGAGAGAGATAAGTATGAGTGTACAGAAAAGGGCATTTGAGGTAGGGGTGCAATTTGTATTGCTGTGCGGATTAGACAGCTGGACCCCACCTAAGCAGTTATAAAATACGTTGCCACTGAGCATTTTATTGGAAAAACAAGAGAAGCCATGCGCAAGTTTACTAAACCAAACTATTTTTTTTTTCGCCAGGTAAGGCCCACTGAGCTATACAGCTCTTTTTTAGAAGTAATCAGGCCACCAATGATAGCTCAACGAAGTGGCTTATCACGTGGAAATTTATAGTAGCCAAATATTTTAAAGAGGCATCTATTCGTGAGCAGTTGGTAAAACCAGACCAAGCATTAATCATAGAGAATACGACAGGTAAGTGTTGTATCATATGATTAGGCAAAAAGTGTTGCATTGGTTGGGATGTGTGCACGGTGGAGAAAGACGGGTTATTCAAACAGGGGAAGACCTAAGAACAATAGGATACGACGGGGCAGATCTTGGAAGTGGTGTGTCTACTGTGGAGCAGCTGTAGGATCTGGCATAAGGTAGAACACGTTGGTCATCGCGATGTTGAACATTACTAATATTGTCTTGCCTCACGGCAGATGTGGAGCGTACGTACACAGGAAGTTCCTGTTTTTTATGCTAATTTTGGTCACGTGACCAGGAAGTTACGATGTTAGATTTTCAGTGAACCACGCGGGCATCGGCCATCTTACTGATAATTCAAGATGGCGGCACGCATCGCATCTCAGTGAGACCACAGCCGCACTTGCCAATTGTAGGAGCTTAATAAGCATTGTCTGTAAGTTTGTTTATATTCCTATAATATTGGCAATGTTGTTGTAATGTTGGAATGACCGTTATAGTGATGTAAATGCCTTTATGGTGCCGTTAAGTTGTTGTAGTAAATACGAGGCCTAGTTAGTAATGCAGCCTGCGACTTTCCTAATTGTAGATGTTACTTGTGATTTAGTAGGTCGAGTCAGACTTGTGCCCAGGTGGCTATGTTGCGATCCTGAGAGTAAAGATGACGAAGTATTTCATCCACAGTTTAGTGTTATGTGTAATGCTGTACATTTGGGGTGCAGTGGGATGAATACACGATGTGCCTGTATGCAACGCACCGGCTTGTGCTTTTGTCTAGTTCAGTGGTAATGTAGGGGCCTGGTCCGTCCAGGATCTATTGTTATCTAAGACAATGTTCTGATGCTGTGGTGTTCATTGTGTTGGTGTTTCCGGATTATAACAGATGCTGTATCTGTGTTTTCTCACCAGTTTTACCTTGTTGCAATCAATAAATGACGATTGGAGTTGGACGTTAATCCTGGCTCCGAGGGTTTATTGAACGCAAGGTTATCTACTCAACTAGCGGTGCAACGCAGCGCACAGCGAGGCCGAGATAAATATAATCAGCCAAGAATGTCTGTGTGTAACGCGCGTGACGTCACTCCACGTCGACCAGCCCCCCTCATTAATTCTAGATTTGAAGCTTTCGTGACTGCCAGGATTCATACTCTTAGGTTTTTTCGGTAAAGTCACGTAGGATAAAAATTAAAAATAAATAATAAAAATAATATGAATAATAATAGAAATAAAATAATAAATCACGACGTTTCGGAGGCAACACAAGTCTCCGTCATCAGGTGGGACCGTCACAGCTAAATTTACTGTATGATTAAATAACAAAATTTGTATTATTATTTTTTTACCTAAGTGACTTTACCGAAAAAAACCTAAGAGTATGAACCCCTCATTAATAATCATGAACAGGTGGGGTCCTCCACATGGACCCCCCCCCCCCCGTCATTAATAATCATGAACGGGTGACGTCACTCCGCATGAAGAAGGTGAAGCGGAAACGAAAATTTGTTTACGCAAATTATCTTTAATTTTTACCTTTCTTTATGCAAAGTAAAGCTAATAAAGAAATCAACGCAACAACTAATATATCACTAGCCAAACAAGGCTGTGTGTGTGTGTGTCCCGTGCGTGACGTCACTCCACATGTGCCCCCCCCCCCCCCCCTCATTATTATTATTATTGTGCCTGGATTTTTTTACTAAAGCAGAAGGTCGAGCGGCTATGACAATTTTTTTACGAAAATTCGCTTTCGATTTTACTTATCTTTATAGAAAGTGAAGGCAATAATTCTACGCTGCATCCCAGTGCATTTGGTGCCTTTATTTATTTCTTCGGCACATCCAACAAAAGGCAAGTCGACTTTACGCTTCCAAATGATGCTACGATGAACATTTCTCTGCTACTTTGCAGACATTGTATCGAATTCCAATTGTTTTCAACCCCAGCGAGCGACAGCGGAAGATAAGTTTCAGAGCAGTGGATTGCAAGTAATTGAACGTCCGTTAAATACAGTGCTACTGTGACATTACTTCAGGTGTTTCTTGACTTAGTTGCGCGCAACAACCACTGCCATTAATGCAGTGCTGCGGTCAAATGCTGTGAGGCGTTTAATGAGTTCCTTTGGTGCAACATTCACTGCCATTGATACAGTGCTAGAGTGACACGCAGTGAAGTGTTTGATGACATACTTTTTTTCAATTTTTCCTGCCATTACATTTAGAGAAGATACAATTATACTCTGATCAATTTATTCGTAACTCTAATGCTTCCCTTTGGTCTTCGTTACTTGCTAAGTTACTTCAGACAGTATCAGCACACAACTTGCTTCACTCTTCGCTATCAAGCGTCCATCGGTGAAGATACATTTGTCAGGTAACAGCTTCAGGTGATTTGAAAACAGTGCTAAAGTGAAGTTACGGTTTTTTTTCAAACTATACAGCCACAGAGATTGTTCGCCTTTGCAACCGAGGCGAAATCGTCTTCAATCCCGAGAATCAACCTCGCTGCAAGTGATGCCACTCTTCTTTTCGTACTGAACCGACGACAAATTCCGATAATTCCTGCGTATGCGGTGACGATCAACAAGTCGCAGGGTGAGACTTTTGAAGAGGTGGGTATTTATCTCAGTGGACCAGTAATTTCCCCAGGCCAGTTGTACGTGGCTCTGTCTAGATCTAAATAACCTCAGCGGAGCAAAGTGTTCATCAAGGATGGCCAACTGCAGGGAAACCTTTTGAACAGTGATGAGAGATTCACACAAAATGTCGCATACCGAGAAATCTACTAAAGTCCTTAATTAAATTTAATAAGTGGAATTTTTTTTATTTTTGCGCTACATTTCCTAATAAATTAACAATCACACAATAAAACGTTAATTTAGATCTTTATTATGACAGCGTCCATCCTAGGACGGGCTAACAAGCTAGTTCCTAAAATAGTTTGCCTATTTTTCATTCACTTAACTCAATGGCACTTGTATTTCAGCATAGCACTGAGTCCTGGAGAAATGTTTTTGCTTCATAATACATTTGCACTCCGTGTATAGATACCGCAGTTATTTTGCTTGAAGCAGAATACACCAAAAAACGTGATTAATTGAAAAAATTGCAAGCAATCTCATGCGTGGCTCGTAATGAGGGTGATGAGCCACCGCATACTGGGAATTGTGCTAGGATGAGTGGCATCAATGCATTGAAATATTCCCTTTGTCATGCAGCCAGAATATGACTTTACATGAAACATAATTCACTGCGATTATGATCGAGGCTGAGAGACAGAACCACGGTTTTCTCGCATATGCAGAACACACTGTTCACGACTATATAATTGTCCACTCTTCCCATATTCTAAAGATGCATTCATATGTTGATATTGTAAAATATATATGGACAAAATTATACCTCTAAAAAGCAGCTAGTCGATCGTCAGCTCGTGTGTGGCAGTGTGGGTACTTCCACTTCTTCCAAGACATTTACCCAACGTGGAATAGTTTAACATTTTAAGTGGCAGAGTAGGTCAAATCCACCCTTCATGTTGGTTCTCCAGAGGGCACGGCCTTCTGCCAGCAGTGGCATGAGCAACAAATTGCAGGGCTGCACCTTCACCATTTACATTAGAGACCAACAACAAAAAACACACCAGACACTTTTCTGAAATGTGGGAGTCTGTGCACGAGCTCTAAACTACAGCAGATAAAGGTGCCACCGGTGTAAGACTCACAGTGGTGGCTCTACATTTAACCAATGTCTCGGTGCCATCTATTTCCTCTCTATTACACGAGACCACAATCCTGCCTGGAACGGTGCTGATCATAGTGCGCTCTGTGACGATCCCAAGATGGTCCGTTTATAGATTGCAGACAAAAATCCAATTATCTCTAGTCTGGCGGGTGTAGCCAGTTGCTGCTAATTTATGGCTTAAGCCTTGTGCGGTTGATCGCAGACCGGAGGCAAAACGTACTGACCCGTTTCAATGCTCAGTCTGTGCACACTGGCTCGCTATCTCACTTTCGGCAGCAAAAGAAATGTTGCTTTGTAGCAATGCGTATGTATTTTCCTTACAGAGGCCCCGAGGGTTGGAGTTGAGACAGTAGCTCGTCCAATAAGAGGCATGTGTATTGCATTTTAAGTGCACGTGTTTAAAAAGTGTGCCAGGCAATGTGTGTGTTTATTTCAGGTGATTGATCGTTTGAATTTCCACAATTGGTTAGCTTCTCAGCGGTCCAGTCTCATAGGCCAGGTAGCTTATTAGGCTCCTCCGATTAGCACGGTTGGCTTAATACGGTGCCAAAGAAGTTGAACAACATACATACATTAGCATGTAACATAAGCATACGGCTATGAATGAGTTTGATTTGCAGTCATTGAATAACACGTGGTCTCCCTTAATTGCAGAGCTCTTGGGTGGGAGACGTACCAATATTTTTTTTAAGTGACATGAACTACACAAGTGTATCACCATTACATGGGGCCACCAATTTAATCCACAGCACAAATATAGTCTTCCTAATTAGGGCGCTGAAAATATTACCCCTAATTAAGCCATTGCTAATGCTTGGTCTGCTTTAACCAACTGCTCACGCTAACTTTGTGCGTGATACATTGCCTATCGGATAGATGCCTCTTTAAATGTGTAGGATTGAACAACACTTACCAAACACAGATCTCTACTGCATTTACAAAATATAAAACACATTTCTGCGGAGGAGGCTGGTAGTAACGTTGGGTTGCTCGGTCAAACACGCCCAATCATTCAACTCCCCCCCCACCCCACCAAACGCCGAGCGGGGTCGCCATTGGTAGAGGTGGGGTGTAAACACGCCCACTCATGCAATCCCCTCCCCACCGAACACCGAGCAACGCCGCGATTGGTTGACGATGTCGGGGAGGGTGGGGGGAAGGGTAAACATGCCCACTCATCCAACTGCCCCCCCCCCCTGAACGCTGCGCTGAGTGTGTGTGAGTCTGAGAGTGTGAGAGTGAGTGTATGTGTGTGAGTCTGAGAGTGAGTGTGTGTGTGAGTCTAAGAGTGTGAGAGTGAGTGTGTGTGAGTCTGAGAGTGTGTGTGTATGTGTGGGATTCTGAGAGTGAGTGTATGTGTGTCTGAGAGTGTGAGAGTGAGTGTCTGTGTTTGAGTCTGAGAGTGTGAGAGCGAGTGTGTGAGTCTGAGAGTCTGAGAGTGTGAGAGTGAGTGTATGTGTGTGTGAGTTTGAGAGTGAGTGTGTGAGACTGAGTGTGAGTGTGTGTGTGAGTCTGAGAGTGAGTGTGTGTGAGTCTGAGAGTGAGTGTGTGTGTGTGAGTCTGAGAGTGTGAGAGTGAGTGTGTGTTTGAGTCTGAGAGTGTGAGAGTGAGTGTGTGAGTCTGAGAGTGAGTGTGTGTGAGTCTGAGAGTAAGTGTATGTCTGTGTGAGTCTGAGAGTGTGAGCGTGAGTGTGTGTGTCTGAGAGTGTGAGAGTGAGTGTGTGAGTCTGAGAGTGTGAGAGTGTGTGTGTGAGTCTGAGAGTGTGAGAGTGCGTGTGTGTGAGTCTGAGAGTGAGTGTGAGAGTGAGTGTATGTGTGTGTGAGTCTTAGTTACCTAGAGTGTTATACAGGTAGGAGCAACAGGTTCCACACTGCCCACCAGGGATTATTTGTCTGTCTGTCGTGCATATCCGGAATTCCGCCCACCCATGCACCTCCCCACCGAACATCGAGCTACGCCGCGATTGGTTGACGATGTCGGGGAGGGTGGGGGCTAAGGGTAAACATGCCCCCCCCCCTGAACGCCGCGCTGTCCAACCAAGAACCTACCTGCCCACTCCGAAGGAACGTGTTAAGGGCACCACGTGGTGAGCAGCCCCTCCCCACCCAGCCCCACCCCTCCCACCACCCAGCCCCTCCCCACCCTCCCCACCCAGCCCCTTCCCACTCTCCCCACCCAGCCCCTCCCCACCCTCCCCTCCCCACCAAGCCCCACCCTCCGCACCCAGCCCCTCCCTCCCTCCCCTCCCCACCCAGCCCCACCCCTCCTATCCCCCACCCAGCCTCACCCTCCCCACCCAGGAGGTCACTACCAGTATAATTATGGAGGGAAAGACACTGGTGTGGTAGCAACAGAATGGGATAGATTGCGTAGATTTGGCATTGACTGTAAGACAAATTTCTTATTGAAATGTCTGTCACCTTATCTGCAGTGCACATGAAGGTTAATTTCATGACTTCCGCAGACTTTTAAAGCCATTCAAGTTGTGAACGTGTGTTCTCGAGATATTGGTTAAGCAGAAATAAAACGTGACTTGCTTTCGTCTGCAACTTACTCTTATTACGCTAATATATTTTCCCAGCAAGTAATTATTTTTTATTGTGCGTTCACTGGGTCATATATTAATGTTTTACCGTGTTGCGGGATGCCGTGTCCCGGTTAAAAAATATGCACGTTTGATGTTCGCTTGAGACGGCGAGGACTTGCACGCGCGAACGTGGCAGCAAAACTTAATTTCGGCGCATCCGTTATGTAAGCCGAAGAATTGCCAGAGCATCAACATTGTGAGATAATTCTTTTTTTGCAAAGTGTGGACAACAAAGGGCAAAAGGGTCGTTTAATGAAGAAACGCACCACCGGTCATGTCAGCCACTTAGCGTCGTTAGCAGCGCTTCATTCCGTTGCGGCGGCAATCCCACCTCTTTATTTTTTTTTGGGGGGGGGGGGGGGGCACGGCTATTACCGCCGCGGTTTTGGCCTCGTTCAGAGTTTTGGCGAACCGCAAATAACTCGACGCGCGGGAGAGGGATGGGAATTGACGTGGACCGAATGGCAAAGTCTGGAAAAATAAATGGCCACCGCGCCGTTGCACGCCCGCAGAAAAAAAAACTACACACACGAGACGCAGCTGCTGCCCACTGCCTTACAATGTATGCTACGTTTCTAAAGCAACGTAATTAGCTCGATGCAAAAGTTTGTAAGAACAACAACAACAATTTAACACGTAGGCTTTCGCGACAAATATTATTCATAATATAGGTTTTTTTGGAATTACAATTCCTTATAAGGGAAACAAATACCAATGAATAACAATTGAATGATTACCAATCTATATAATTACAATACCCTCCCCCCTCTTTGCCTCGAATCACTGCACCAGATTGAATTGAATTAAATGATGACGTCACCCTGATGCTGCTCTATTTAAGACCGGATGCAACAGGAGAGTTTCACCATTCTTGCCCGATGAAGCTGATTGTAATTATCAGCAAAACGTCGGACTACTCAAATTTTTAAATGCTGTTGATTCTCTCTTCAGCACACCGGTGGGCTAAAGAAGTAAATTAATTTGTCCTTTGAAAACGTGACACATTTTTTACTGTTTGGCCGTGTCGGGTGGTGGAGGGTTACGACACATTTATAAATCTGACCCAAAAACCTATATTATGAAAAACAACAACAACAACGAAAATTACAACATAAATTACCATTTCAAAAAGAATTCATACATTCCAAGACTGCTTGTATAAGTTGCTGTCGGGTAAAACAACGTTTGCAAGTGATGCAGGCTACAAAGCTGTAGGCGAAGATAATGGTGCAATGCTCCGTCGTCGTAAAGTATTAAACTTTGGTTTTAGAGAGATGAAGGTGAAAATACCATACTCGAGTAGCATTAACACTGGCACCAAGTTCAACCTGGCAATGAGGGAAACGAGTCTCTAATGCATTACGCTCCGTAGATTTGTAATAGCACATAACAGCGCGTGCCGTATGTAATCGTGACTTATGGGGATTAGCAGTTTATACACAATAATTGTACTTGTCACTTTTCCTTGTTACCATCGTCAGATAAATTATGTAAAAATGTAATACGAGTGAGTCTTTCACGAAGACACTTTGATATTTACAATACCCTAATTCGCACATTTATCTGCAGATCAGTGCCTGGAATTTGATTGGTCGTTGGGTCAGTTTGAAAGTGTATCTCAATTCATAACTGCCCATTACATTCCTTCCCTGGATGGCTTCCGTGCCTACTGAAGCCTATTGCATTGTTGGAGACGTTTCAATCCGATGATGGCTGTTATCTTATTTTAATTAAAAGAGCATCAGTAAGTCTCAAGACAATTATTTTTAGGAGAATCCTGTAAAGATTTTAGCATTTCGGGGTCATGTTGTGATGTGTAATCCCAATTGAGTAATCTGCAGGTATTTTTTTTTACATTGTGTGTTATGCTGATCATATTTGGATTCAAATTAACGACTTCCATTTTGCCACGATGACCGTATTAGTTGTGTTTACGGTGACACGAAAACACGTAAAACGGATCGGCCGTGAAAAGGCTTCCATCTCTCACCCCAAAACATTCCCAAGGCAAGTTGCTGTTATACGACCCTAAACAGCTGGGCACATTTCACTCAGCCCGATGGAAACAGGACTCATAACCCGCAAGCTTGTGCTTCGTCCCAAAGGGCAACCATGGACAGCCACTCATTGCTTCTTGAACAATTAATTGCTTCTTGAGAAATTTCCCCGCACCTACAATTAGCACGGTTGACTACGTACGGTGCAAAATAAGTTCAACGTACATACATGCAGTTATAGGCGATTTTATGAAGAGCCAACACAGACCGGTATGAAAAATAAGAATATGTGTTACCCTTTCTGTCACTAAAACATGTGTTAAGATATTCAAACACCAAGTAGATATATTTTTGCAAGGCATCAAGTCATCAAGTCTGCATTAACCACACGCACTTGTGGGTGAACATGCAACCAAACATGCTCTGATAACACTTGGTCAACAAAAAAACACATTTTTTTCTGGCCTGGACTTTTGCAGCTGTTTTAGACTAATTTCAGGGTGCTGATTCCAAATCTGATCTCAGATTTGCTCTATCACATCTCATTTTATGCTATCGGCATACCCCATTTTCATTGATTTTACCCGAAATTAACTCTGTCACTTATTATTGCAAGTTGTTGCGAGTCAGTGACTGCTTTAGTGTTAAAATATGGTGCTGTATTTTTAGGATAGTGTGTTTATAATATCATTTTATGTAGATATCCACATTTATTTAATATTTTTCTTCTGCAGTTTTTATTGAAAATGCAATATTTGATATCTCAAAAACCTGATGTGATAGACAAAAACTGATGCCAAATGTGGAATCAGCACCCCAAAATTACCTTAAAACCGTTGTAATACCTTATGCCAGATAAAGTGTGTTGACCAGTGTAATATTAAACGCATTGTCTTTGAAACTGATTGGCCTACACCAGAGACAGCCAACTTGATTGCCTAGTCTCACCGGTGTTAGACCAGAGAGCGCCAAAAGGCGAAACAGCACACAAAGGCAATGCACGTATTGCAGCAGAGCGTCGATCGTGCACATCGGACTACTGATGCCGGTCATAACCTCAACACCGTGGCCACGTTGAGACTTTCGGAAGGCCAACTGGCCCGACTGCGAAAACAAAAACCGAAACCCAATCGAAGAACCTGGAGCCGAAACCTGAATTCTTTGATAAAGTCATTAGAAAAATTCTGACATCTGCTGCAAAAAACAACATCCTGGGGGGGGTGACGGAAAAGCTACATCGCCATGTTGACAACGAGAAACAGAAATACCCTTGAAAGATTTGATCAGAAGCAGTCACCAAGATAAGGGCACCACGCTGCTGGATTTCCTAAACTCTGTACGGAGAAAAATGTTGCGAAGATTTCACTGCATATTTGTGAAATTTTGACTTAAAGCTTTCGTGACTGCAGGAATTAATATTATTTGGATCTCTTGGTAACGTCACGTGACTTTACCGAAAGGGGCCGTCCATAAATTACATCACGCGATTTTGGACGATTTTTGACCCCCCCCCCTCGTCACACGGCGTCATAAAAAGTCAGACCCCCCTCAAATATGACGTCACAAAACTCTGCCCCCCCCCAAAAAAAAACATGCTTCAAATCGCTTGAAACTATTGTCATTATAGTGCGTATTTAATGTGGCGCTGCACTGATATAGGAGAACACATTTATTAAAAAGTCTAATTAAGTAGAACGTGTTGTCTATATTTATTTAAAGTTGCGCATTTTGATGTGACGTCCCATTTCTCAACCCCCCCTCGTCACACATCGTCACAAATGTCTGACCCCCCCCACCCCCCCAGGTGCGTGACGTCATTTATGGACGGCCCCAAAGACCCACAGAATATGCAAATGTGTACTTCATTAACTCCAGCTGTGAAACGTCGCAGCGCCTCTGGAACCTATGTGCCTTAAAACCAACAGAGCACAGACCACCAAATACCACAGCGGATGATGTGGCTTCCTGCATGCTATCCTGCTGAAAGGCACCAAATGAACGAGCTCACCAAATGAGCTGTCTGTAAACGACTCACCATCACCTTCAGCCATCTACCGCAAGAAACAGATCAAACGACTGCTGGTGAACAGAGTGGATCAACGTGGGCAGCCGGTTTAACACCTAATTCGGGACCCAAATATCCGCACCTTTTGGCTTTGACATTCGAAGACAGTGGTGTAACCGTGAATTGCATCAGAACATCAAAAAGCCGATGCACACATCTCCTTCATAAATAGAAAATTAAAGATAAGCCACTGTTGTCTTCGCTCCTTCAACACAGGAATAGTAACACTACATGAAGTCTCTGCTGAAGCACTATTGTGGCTATCAGACCTCAACATTTTGCATTTAGCTCATGAACATATTGCCATATGCAAGAATGTAATATCTTTGTATGGCGTTGTTATTTAGCTATGGGAGTAAACCAGAGAACGTCAGAGGGAATCCATGCAGAACAGGGGGAGCACATACAGTGAGGGAAAGAAGTATTTGATCCCCTGCTGATTTTGTACGTTTGCCCACTGACATCCTTGGAGAGCTCTTTGGTCTTCGCCATGGTGGAGAGATTGGAATCTGATTGATTGATTGCTTCTGCGAACAGGTGTCTTTTATACAGGTAACAAGCTGAGATTAGGAGTACTCCCTTTAAGAGTGTGCTCCTAATCTCAGCTCGTTACCTGTATAAAAGACACCTAGGAGCCAGAAATCTTTCTGATTGAGAAGGGGTCAAATACTTATTACCCTCATTAAAATGCAAATCAATTTATAACATTTTTGACATGCGTTTTTCTGGATTTTGTTGTTGTTATTCTGTCTCTCACTGTTCAAATAAACGTACCGTTAAAATTATAGATTGATAATTTCTTTGTCAGTGGGCAAACGTACAAAATCAGCAGGGGATCAAATACTTTTTTCCCTCACTGTACAAACTCCACACAGAGAGAAACCCGAGTCAGGAATCGAACCCAGGCTCTTCTTTCTGTCAGCACAAATGTGTCCATTCTGCCACCCTGCCCAAGTTGTTATCGTCAGTGACTGGTGTGGCCCAATTTGCCATCATCAATGTCGTTATCTCTACATTCATATAAGTGCTCCAATAATTCTCATCAGCTGTCTATTGGTGTAATTTGGGCTGTACTTTAGCTCAGGAGCACTTACGACGTATTCTGTCTCATGCAACTGACAACTTTGGGCAACCCTAGGCCTCCACTTGTCACGATGTTTTGCCATCAGTCGGAGCGCTGTCCACCCTTTAACTTACACCTACAGCTGTACTAAGCAGAAGTGGCCAGGTAGCTTGCAATCGGAAGGTTTGCGAGGTCATATCCTATTTGGGGGTTGACTCAGCCCATCATCCTCCCTCTGAAGTCTACATTGAGTACTACTTTGTGGAGGAGTCAACAGTAGTTGTGCTATGGATAATCTTCGTCATGGCCATAGGAATTTGAAATGATGCCACTGGCTCAGAGTTCTAAACGAAACATTAGCATTGCTTCCATGCTCGTTTGTGCAATAAATCACTTTGACTTGATGCGGAAGTAACTTTTTAACAATCCAAAATTTACGTTTAAATTTGTATTTATTTAAATGTGTATCGCTACAAATCAGTGTCCTGTATTTATGCATTTAGGACTTGTGTAAGTACTTTGCATAAGCCATCGCCAATGGACAATGATAAAACTGTGCGTTTAACAGAACTCTATTTCCACTTACTATACATTACCAGTATGGAAGCCCAGCCAGACCCTGTCAAATTTTGCTTGGCTCAAAAAGAAGATTACAGCAACGGCAATGTTGGCTGCCGAGTTATTTGTCGAATCTTGTCAGCGACGAGAAGGACTGGGGCAGTGGGCTTATTATTTTGAGTCTAATCGAGTCATAGGAAGCAAAAAAAACGGAGTTCTAGGCTTTTTTTGGAATTATCCATTCAACATTTGTGACATTCTCCTACAAATGCAATGTCTCCATCCTTTTATGTTTCCTCGAATAAGACGCCTCTGTGCTGAACCAGAACTTTAACCCTTCCACCAAATTACCGAAGGGTCATGCTGTGTGCGGTGACATGTACGGCTTGTGCTCAGTTTGCTCGCTTGTGGGGATTTTTCTTATACATACACAAAGACAAAAATCCCCCGTATAGCCTTAATGGGCTGTAGTGCCAAGTGCTGTTAGCGAGCACCTATTAAGGCCGGCACAGCACACGAGTGGGTGGGTGGCCAACACCACGCCCGGCCGCCTTTGTCTCCCTAGTGGCGATGTTTACACATCGCACCAGTTACTCATTTGAGGCTGAGTCGACCTAGGGGCTATATACACACACGTTCATTTGTATGCAGAGGAAATGTCCCAGAAGCCTAATTCTGCTCTTGCGTTGGCTCACAACGCCCATTCAGCAAGCAGCTGCTGCCTCCTGGTGACAATTTAAAAAAATGCTTCACAAGGCCAATGGCCGGCCTGGGAACATGCTCGATTATGAAGTCACCGGTGCATTTCTTCTTCACGCAGTTGTGAAAAAAAAAAACAGCCACCCGAGTTCGATTCCTGGTCACGTTAGTGGCAAGCTATAATCTGAACCGGCGCAGGGGCAAACCACCCATTCACCACACCCACAACGACCATTGTGGTGGAGTGCGGTCAAGAAATCCCCATGGCAATGCGGTGTGGGGGAGGCTTTCGTCGTGTTGAACATTTGCTGTCTGTCAATGAATATCGTTTTAATGCGGCATCGTATTGTTTGTCCTCTGTGGTCTACGTGGCTGATCATGGGGGGGGGGCGGTGCACAGCTACAAAGGAATTGGCTAATAGTTGTAAGATTGTGAGTTTGAAACCTGTTGGAGAGCTTGCCTCCAATCCCTCCATCCCTCCTGGGATGATAAAATGAGCACCACTTGTTTTTGGCAAGTCAACAGTCGATGCTCTCTTCTCTTAATAGACTCCAGCCAAGGGAATGAGGGATGTCAATGCCTGGCTCAGGACCGCGAACAGGAAGAGATGAGTGTGCTGCCCATTGCTCAGCTGAGCAGCAAACTACTTTGTTTAATGTATTCTGTAGTGCACTTGGAAGTCTGATGAATACTGAAGTGACTCTAACAACTGTTCAGAAAAGTTATTCGGCACATATTTAAAATGTATTTTTCATGATAACAGTGGGATACATCAGTAAGGATAGAAAACGCGAAAAAGTGTGAGATGCTCAATAATTTACACTCCTTTAAATCTAGGACAGGAATCATTAACATATATATTTAAAGTATCTCTTTCATGTGAGACTTGGAGTGTATATTAATTATCAATCATATTCGGTATTTACAAGGAAATTGGTCCATTAAAATGCAGTATAATCTCTTTTTTCCTGCTAGGTGGCTACGAGATGACAATACTGTGTGGATTATTGAATATATCTGTGTCACCTCCCATATATGCATGTGTTTCCAGTTTCTTCCCACATGTTAAATACTCCGAAATGGAATTGACCAAACATCAAAATTCCAGGATCTTCCTGAAATGAGTCCCAAGACTCACTGAGGCTTTCCCGAAATAGCTAAATACGGGTATTGCAATGATTGTTATTACAACTATGCAAGATAGCAATATGAACACTAGCCCATTATTCATAGCTATATGAGAGTCATTTAAAATGTTTTATATCGTTTAGCTACGAGGATAAATAAACATGGTAAGCACATAGATGCATGTGTTTGTGGTGCACGCCAGTGATGTGATGCTTGAGAGGTGAGAGCGAGTGGATTGCAGAGATAATCATGTGTGAGATTTCCACCCACAGAATAATGAGATGTCCTATGGAAGGCCTGCACAAGGCTATCTCAAGTAGGTCGTTCTGTGTGGAAGTTGGAGAGTTATGTGTGGACTTTGTCCAGGCCCACCACAATTTATCACAACTTAAGATAATGTTTGAATTCACCTTTTTTTGTTGTCAAACATTGTACTACACATAGTAGTAGTTGTACATCTTAAGCATGCAGTGATGTTCTGTGTTCGTTTATAATAACCCCTCGGTGTGTGCAAAGTCATCACAATGTTTTTGTGATTTTAAGTGCATACGTGTTACTCGTGCGCAGCGCTCTGCTCAATTTGTGCTCCTTCATTTCCGTCGGCGTTTTGGGACTTGCTTCATACTTCCACGCAGCGTGATAATAAAGTTAGAATCGACGATGAAGATGAAGCACCCCATTTGCCCGCCTACGGGTAAACATTTTTGTGAGCATTGCACGTTGTCACGAGGCTGCATTAAGCGAGTTCCTTACAGTTTTCGTGGCCAACGTCCACTGATTGACATCGATGAAGATCCGCATTGGACATTTTTACATCGTGCATCCCACATGCTGGTGTCACGCTGCCTGCCACTCGTCAATCTCGGACCACCCCACTGGCTTGCAACGCGTGCATTGCTCACCTTCCACCGCAAGGGGTCTGGCCTCATCTCCTGCGGGCGAATCGAGGGAGTCCGTACACGGTGATCCATTTACAGATACCACGCTAATTTTACGTGTGAGTCGTGTGACCTCGGTCTGGTGTTTGTTTGTGATTGGTTACAAGAGACATTTGTGTGTCGGGACAGTGCCGAGGCGGAACAATTGCGTGGCGCTATTGCTCACCTGACATGAACCCCGTGGGATTTTCTTTTGTGAGTCACGTTGGAGGCCGTGTGTGTGTGTGCGCGCGTGCGACCGGGAAAACCATGACACATCAAAGGGCTCGGCTTACGGATCATTGGATGTTGCAAGCAAATCACAATGCCTATGTTGGCCTCAATGTATGAAGAGTGTTTTTAGAAATGTTATTGAGGCTTTTCATGAGTATCAGCAGTGTTCAGAGATTGTATAAGAATATTGATATTAGTGGGAGACACGTAAAAGTTGAGTTTAAAATGTGAAGGTAGTGCAACGTTGCAATTGTGCTTGCTCATGCCAACAGGACCTCTAGAGAGATCCCTCGTGTATTTTGGCCTACTCTTTCAGGACGGCAAGTAGTCTTGGAAGAGGTGGGAGTAGCACATGCCACCCCACGTGCTCTGCCATTTGAATAATTGTGCCGTACCCATTTACACTGCTGGCTGGACAAAGAATTAAAGAAACGTACTCATTGCATTCTTGGTTCTTTCGGTAAAGTCACGTTGAAGGGAAATAATAAAATAAAACAAATATATAACAATAAAATTATCACGACGTTTCGACTGCAATACAAGCAATCATCATCAGGTGTGAAATCCACAGCAAGAAAATTTGAAAAAAGTGGCGTTTTTTTCCTAACGTCAGCACCACGAACAGCGATTTGGCAGTTGGTCAGATGGACGAGTCCATCTATGTTCGGAAAAGAGGAGGGGGGAGAATAAAATGGAATGCGGTCTGAAAGTCACCGTAAGCGTGAACACAATCAATTGTATCAAAACGTACTCATTGTTTCAACTGCTGCACCTGGAAATCGAATTTGCGACCGCTGCATTGCAAGTCCAGGGTGCTAACCATCACACCACGGCAGCTTCAAGAGAGGATGACCATAGTATTAACGCGTGATCATTGTTGTAAGCAAGGAGCATACACCATCACGCAAACACCGGTCATCATCGCATCGGATTTTGGCGAGCCATCAAACAAAGACGGTCACTGCATCGCGCTCTTGCGTTCGATATTTGGAAGCCACTGGAGCTACGAACTTTTAAATATAGATTGCAAATGTATTTCTTTAGAACTGCTTTTTGTTTTTATGTTGGTGTCCTTCCCACCGCATACCCCCGATTAGCTACGTACGGTGTGAAAGAAGTTCAACATAAATTTCGATTTAAAGCTTTCGTGATGGCAGGGATGAATACTTTCAATAAAGTCACGTAGAAGGGAAATAATAGAATAATAAAAATTAAACATAATAAAATTCTCACGACGTTTCGGCCACAACGCAAGCAGCCGTCCTCAGGTGAAGAACAGAGCTGTCGGAAAGACAGCATCCTAATGAACGCTGCTAAGCTTGGCAGCGTATTTTAAGCTGGGTGGGAGGAGAGAACCAAGAAACACGTTCCTTCGGAGTGGGCAGGTAGGAACTTGGTTGGACAGCGTATTCGTGTACGACAGACAAATATGCACGACAGACAAATAATCCCTGGTGGGCAATGTGGAACCTGTTGTTCCTACCTCTATAAAAGATAACTTGACTTGAGGTAGCCAGGCAGCCAGCCAGGTAGCCAGCCCCCTTAACTATCGGCCCCTCCCCCTTGCTTAGGCCCCTCCCCTTATCCCCCCTCCCTCAGGCCCCTCCGCTGACCCCCCCTCCCTTAGGCTCCTCCCCTGACCCCCCCCCCCATATCCTTAGGCCCCTCCCCTGACCCTCCTCCCTTAGGCCCCTCCCCTCTCCGTACCCGGCAGTAGGCCTCGGCAAGGTAAAGTAAAAGTTAAAAACAACGAGTCTACCTTTACCCTACCTTTTACCTTACCACAATACAATCACTCTACCCTACCTTTTACCCTTTAGCAGGTAAAATAAAAGGTAAAAAGCAACGAGCCTATCTTTACCCTACCTTTTACCCTTACCCCATAAAATTACCCGATTACAGGGTAATTATTAGGGAACTACACATGAACAAGGTTTATAAGGGTAAATGCTAGGTAGAACGCTTTATTCATATAGAATACTCTCGATGATTCCAATTCTACACGCTTGTTATTGTTGTCATTGTTGTTGTTGTCCTTGTTGTTGTCGTTGTTGTTGTCGTTGTTGTCGTTGTATCCTCAAATCTTGTAACTCAATTTTTACCCACTTTCTAATGTGGTATCGACTGCAAACTTGGTATACTTATGTCATACTGATGACAACACTATATTCTATCGTAAAAATATATATATTTTAAAACATTTTTACATGTTATGTTTCGGCTTGGGTCTAATTGTTCACGCTCAACCGGCGTTGGCTGTAATTGGCCACGGTCCCTTACGTTATGGCAAGTTTCGGGGCCACTTCCTGGAGTCGTGGAGTTCTGCCATTACTAGTACATTTAATAAAAGCGTGTTTAAAAAAAAGTTTTTGTTTAATATTACTTATTAAATGGAGGCCACGGACTGCGCCACGGAGCTTTTATTGATAAACAAGGCACCGTATTTACCGGGTAATACTTCACGCTTCCTTTACCCTGCCGAGTAATTCTTTCGAGCTACCTTTACCCTATCCTTTACCTTACCCCTTGGCATGTCGACACCTTTACCTTTACCCTTTTACCCGGTAAGAAGGGTAAATTACCTTGCCTTGCCGAGGCCTACCCGGCAGTAGGTCTCCACCAATGAAAGAGCTGCTTGTATTATATATTTATTTATGCACGACAGTCAGACAGACAAAAAATCCCTGGTGGGCAGTGTGGAACATTGTTCCTACCTGTATAAGTTCCACATACACACATACGTAAGCAGGCAAGGCCCTCTCTAACAAGGGGCCATCGGTCGGTCGGTCAGTCAGTCGCACCTTGTTCTTCTCGTAGAGCTGGGCCTGCACTGAGCGCAGGTCAGCGTCACTGGCGCTCGCCGTCTGCTTGCTGCGCTTGGACAGCTGCTCCTCGAGGTCATCCAGTTGCAGGCGCAGCTTCTTGTTGTCGCGCTCGAGCGCCAGCTTCTCCGTGTCGAGGCGCTCGCGTTTGCCCCACTCGGCCGCGTTCTCCGCCTGCAGCCGCTCCAGCTTTTGGTCCCCACAAGGCGCGGCGGGGCAGGAGGGTTATGGGTCAGGGGGTTAGGGATTAAGGGTTAAAGTTCAGAGGGCGGGGGGGAGGTGATGCAAGTTCGTTTTTATGTAACCAATTTTTTTTACCAGATTGTTGTATCGGTATCATGAGATTCAGTATTGGTTCGGAACGCTCGCAAAGCAGTAAGCATTCAGACTCTGTCTTCTCGACAGACCTGTTCTTCACCTGAGGACGGCTTCTTGCGTTGTGGCCGAAACTTGAGAATTATTTTATTATGTTTTATTTTTATTATTTTATTATTTCCATTCTACGTGACTTTACTGAAAGAACCAAGAAGACAGCAAGCATCCCTTCGTATCAGAGAATGGCCTACGGAAGTGGACACTGCAGAGTTACTTCTGAGGTCAACAAAGAGCTTTCATTTCGCATTTAAATTCGACAGATATCTGAAGACGCTGAACAAAAACGGTAAAATAAATCTTTCATTTGAGATTTTTTTTTATAAGCAACTCATGTTTAAGCTATGGGGTAAAAGGTTACCATTCCTATGTAGATTCATTCGGGTGCCATCCCACGACTCACTTCAGCCCTCATATCTGAGAGTTTCTTGTCCATGGAGGAGTGGGCGCCGACCTGATCCTCAAGATCCTCCGTCATCCTACCCAGCTCCGCCTCGTGGGCCTCTCTCAGCAGTGCCAGCTGATCGACGCGAACACACAGCGGCGTCGGCGGGGCCAGGAGAAGGGATGGGAAACAAAAATTGAAGGTTTCTCGGCTCCAAAACCGCTCCTCCCGCACCGTTGTGATCGGAGCTTCATGTTAGCCGGAACGCTGTTCCAGGAATGATTTTGGCATGCCACATCCGTCCAACCTCGCCTCATTTGGTCCTCATTGCACCCGATATTTTGATTAATCTGTTCACAGGATTATAGGAATTTCGGGTACAATAATACATGGTTATTATGTACAGGCTTACCCTTGTGCTTGAGTGGTAGTGCCTTGTGGCGATAATCCCTACTCTACGGCGGCGTTGCGGAAAATTCCGAGGGCAGAAATTAAGCCCTGGCAGTGATAATCACCTTTTAGAATCACGCCGTTGAGATCGTAAATCGGTCCCGACCAGACAACGGTAATCGTAAAAATAAACCCAGTGTATGGCATTAAAACGCCATGCAATGCAGTCACGTGTTGGTAACTGCCGTTCATGTGAGGCACACTGAATTTGCTTTTCAGATTGAGGAATAGCGGTGATTTATGACAGCGGAGATTAAAAAAAGTTTAAAGACTGAGACGTGATCATTTGCATGACTCATTGCTTTGGGAGTTTAGTTTGAAACCAGATGTCGTGCTAGGAACCTGGCCAGCTGAGGTCAATTCCCGGTCATTGTTAATATCAGTTACGAGTGATATCTGAACCAATCTGCCCGTTGACATCAGCGGCCCACACTAACTAGAGTGGTGAAGTATGGTCAATTTGTCCCCATGGCAAATATGGTGTGGTGAGGACTTAATTCATCAGTGAAGTTATGATTAAGTGGTATAGATGTTAGTGCTTGTACCAGGAATCACACTTGTTTAACTGCATCATTTGCTGTTACCTATTATTCAACATGTATTTACATTTTGAAATATTTAGACATTTTAAAATATTTACAACAGATTTTGTTTCGGGGAACTTTTGAATACCTTAATACATTTCTACACCTGTTAATATACATTAGGCATATCGCTATGAATCAATTAAACTTTGGATTTTGAGACTGACAATATACATTCATGGACTCGTGCAGCTAACAATAGATTATTTACAAACCATAATCGGATTTTGGGTCAAAGTCAAAGTCAAAAGTCACTTTATTGTCAAGTGTGTTACATGCATAACATACAACACAGATGAAATTACAGTCCTCTCTCTTGGTCCCACGGTGCAACCAAGCAATTAAAAAATGAATCACAATTAACAGACATAAATAAACAATAAACAATCGGCGATCAACACAAGATAAATAATCAAAAATGTAATAGACTTAAAATAAACAACAGTCAAGAATTATAAAATGTAAAATATTATTTAAATAAAGTATTTAAAGAAATAAGATATTTAAACCGGTGTGGTAGTGCGATGTAGTGCAATGTGCAGTCCAGAGATCAGGATGTACGAGTGAATGTGTGTGTGGGGGTTGGGGTCAGGGGGCAAAGGGGGGAGGGTGGGCAGAGGGGGGGAGTGATGGTAGAGCAGGGAGGGAGTTGAGTCTCCTGACAGCCTGGTGAAATAAACTGTCTTTGAGCCTGCTGGTCTTGGCCCGAAGACTCCGCAATCTCCTCCCTGACGGCAGCAGGCTGAATAGGCTGTGAGATGGGTGGGTGGGACCACCTGCAATCTTGATTGCTTTGCTGGTGATGCGGGTGTTATAAATGTCCAGAAGAGGGGGGAGAGAGACACCAATGATCCTCTCAGCTGCTCTCACTATGCGCTGCAGAGTCTTGCGGCAGGACACGGTGCAGGTGCCGTACCACACGGTGATGCAGCTCGTCAAGATGCTCTCAACGGTGCCTCTGTAGAAGGTGTGCATGATGGGGGGCGGGGCTCCTGCTCTTCTCAGTTTGCGGAGAAAGTACAGGCGCTGTTGGGCTTTTTTGGCCAGTGATGCAGTGTTGTGACTCCACGACAGGTCTTCAGAGATGTGCACACCCAGAAACTTGGTGCATCTCACCCTCTCCACTGCAGCACCGTTGATGGTTAGCGGAGTATGCTGGGTGTGCACTCTCCTGAAGTCCACAACAATCTCCTTCGTCTTCTCAACATTCAGGTGGAGATTGTTGTCCTTGCACCACGTGGCCAGCCTGCTCACCTCACTCCTGTAGTTTGTCTCATCCCCGTTTTTGATGGCACCCACCACAGTTGTGTCATCCGCAAACTTAATGAAGAGGTTGGAGCTGAATGATGGTGTGCAGTCGTGGGTCAGCAAAGTGAAGAGGAGGGGGCTCAGCACACATCCTTGGGGGACCCCTGTGTTCAGTGTGATGGTGCTGGAGGTGTTGCTGCCAACTCGAACTGCCTGTGGTCTCCCTGTCAGGAAGTCCAACAGCCAGTTGCACAGGGAGGTGTTGAGCCCCAGGTGGTCTAGTTTGTGGATGAGCTGCTGGGGGATGATTGTGATGAATGCTGAGCTAAAGTCGATGAACAGCATTCTGACGTAGGAGTCTTTAGTCTCCAGATGGGTGAGAGCTGAGTGGAGGGTAGCGGAGATGGCGTCATCGGTCGAGCGGTTAGACCGATACGCAAACTGGAAAGGGTCCAGGGCGGGGGGAAGGACAGACTTGATGTGTTGTAGGACTAGCCGCTCGAAGCACTTCATAAGGATTGGAGTGAGTGCGACCGGGCGGTAGTCATTGTTGCAGGAGGGTGATGACTTCTTCGGGACCGGGATGATGGTGGTAGCTTTGAGGCACGTAGGTACAACAGCCTGTCTCAGCGAGGTGTTAAAGATGTCGATGAAGACATCTGTGAGCTCCTCCGCACAGTCTCTCAGGACACGACCCGGAATGTTGTCAGGGCCCTGGGCTTTCCTTGAGTTCGTCCTTCTGAGGGATCTCCTCACGCTATCTGGGGATAGCGTCAGCACCTGGTCGCCGGGAGGTGGTGGAGTCTTCTGTGCTGGGGTGCTGTTGTCTGCCTCAAAGCGAGCGAAGAAATCCTTCAGCTGGTTCAGCAGAGAGGTGGAGCTGTCACAGGTCTGCGGAGAGGGTTTATAGTCCGTGATGGTCTGCATCCCTCGCCACAGGTTACGGGTGTCTCTGCTGTCATTGAAGCGGTCGGCGATCCTCCTGGAGTACTGCCTCTTGGCCAATCTGATCTGAGGCCCCAAGGTGGGGGAGGGGACGGGCTTTATAGGCACCTTTGTGTGTAGTGTAGACATTGTCCAGGATATTGTTTCCTCGTGTGGGAAAGTTGATGTGTCCCTGGAGTTGTGGAAACACGCTCTTGGGGTTGGCATGGTTGAAATCCCCAGCCAGAATGAGGAAGGCATCTGGGTGGGCTGTCTGCTGGTCACCGATGTGCTGATGGAGTTCATACAGTGCCTCGTTCCTGTTGTTTTCGGAGCCAGGGGGGATGTATAGTGCCACCAGCAATATGGCACTAAATTCCCTCGGCAGGTAGAATGGCCGGCATTTAATTACCATAAACTCCACCAATGATGAGCAGTGTTGGCAGACCACAACAGCGTCGCGGCACCAGGCATCGGTGATGTAAACACAGAGTCCCCCGCCGCGAGTCTTCCCCCCCTCGACGAGCGCTCTGTCCGCCCGGTAACATGTTAGCCCGGCTAGCTGAATGGCATGGTCCGGGACGTTATCGTTAAGCCATGTTTCCACAAACACAAGGACACAGCACTCACTCACAGTCCTGGAAGTTGTACGAAGAAGGTGGATATAGTCCAGTTTGTTTTCCAGCGAGCGTACGTTGGCCAGTGTGATGGTAGGGATAGCCGGCCGGTGAGGGCTAGCCGCTCGCCTAGCCTCGATACCTCCGCGCTTTCCCCTCTTCTGCTTCCTCATACACCGCCTGTGGCGCTTCCACTGTAGGCTGGTTGCAGTAGTGGGGGTCGGTGGTAGAGCAGGCCTCTGGAGCAGACCGCAGTCGCGTAGCTCTTCCGCGTCTGCTGGGTTTATATCCATGAGTGTGGTTCTGCCGATGGCGAGCAGAAATTCGCGAGAGTATGTGCGCCTTACGTTTAATCGACGTGATGATGACGAACAAATGCACGTAGATGGATAACACAAAAAACATAAAAACACCGATCTGATGGGAGAGAGAGGAGCCGCTGCATGTGTACGCGCCGCCATCTTCTGGGAGGGGGAGGGATGGAGTGTGGCTGGATTGCTCGAGTAAAATGTGTGTTGTACACCCTCTACCAGACACAGCTATTTATGAATAAACCGGTCACGTGAACAAACGTGCCCATTTATTTCTGCTTCAGCACCGCCGGTGTGCTTCAGAGCAATCCACACACATTTGACAATTGGCTACGACGTTTCATTGGTGGTTGCAACCGGCATCATCAGGCAGTTGCTACAATGCTTGCGACTGCCTGATGATGCTCTTTATCACACCGATATACTGAAGCAGTAATAGATTGGCACGTTGGTTCACATGACAGCTTCATCAGTTGGCTGTGTCGGATGGAGGACGGTGTACGACACACATTTTATTGACGCGATCTGACCAAAAAAATATTTATCTATGCTTGGTCGCGAAAGCCTACTACGTGTGAAATTGGTTATTTACAATTCACACAAATGTATGTGCTGCGATATTTAGGTTAACAAACTGAACAAGAAAACAAGGCAAATTATTATTTTAATGAATATTGGCGGGGATTAATAAATTCCTGACTTACAAGCTGCCCAATGTGTTTTCGGACTACCACCAGGTTGTTCGGCAGGATGTCCGACGACGTTTCGCTCTATGCACTGGCAGCTCCTTCACGAACTGAAATCACGTGCCGAGAGCTTATTCAGCACATGGAGCAAAACGTCAGACATCGTGCCCAACAACTCCACGCGATGCAACCCAGATGCACGCCAGAGAGCTATATGACACAACCTGTAAAACCTAAACAGTCGTACTGACTCACAAGTTTAAGTGCTCATGATGGCTTTTCAAGCCACCGTTAATGTTATACATTGGCAGGCGGGTGTTTAGAATGTATGATATACGCACGCGGTATACAGTTGAACGAGGGGACAATCGAAGGTTTAAAATTCAAGGCGTGCAAACAATGCAGATAACCGCATGCATTTATAATGCGGGCCGTATTAGTGTTTAAATTATGACGGTATGGTAAATGGCAATTGGTCCATTTTATTTGTGCGTCTGAATTTATGACTGGTAATAAAACAAGGACAGAGGAGCAACAAAACACAGACTAGGAGTTTTTCATGAAACTGGTGATTTGATTTTGTTTTGTTTATAATTAAAAATTAAGCACCTTACCCCATAAAGTACACGTGGAATGAATTGTGCATAAAACCTTTTCTGGGTCAACAAAGTTACAACTGGTTACCTTGAATTACATTTTAGAAAAATGCGTGTTTTTTTTTCTCTATGTACATATTACGGTGAAGGCGATTGCTCTCTTGCGACGAACCCCTCCAGTCGGTGAGATCAGGTTGAAGGAGGTGGCACGAGGTTGTCACGTGATCGATCGATGGCATGAGGTTGTCACATGATCAATTGCTGTCTCATCAAAACGATGATGACCACTGGGCGAGTCCATAACAATGTAAACGTAAGCTTAATGGGTTTGAACGCAGCTCATGAGACTAACCCTGGCTGGACAGTGTTTTCCGCACTTTGGACAGATACACATTGGAGCGTTGCGTAGCATCATTACCGCACAGGCAGTGGTCAAAAATCCCCGCATGAAACCTATTCGTCCGGCAGTCCATGGTAAATGACGTTTACCCTCTGCGGAAGCATCGTGGTGTGGGAACAGCAATGGTGGAGCCAGGATTTTCAGGTAGGGGGGGCAACCCCTCCAGCAATAAAAAATGATAGGAGTTGTTAGTAAGTAAGGACTTGCCCCTTGCTTTTTATTCGACGCGTGTGTGGCGATGGCGCAGCCATCGATCGAGGGTCGAATTCGAACCGCGTTGTGTGATCGGCATCGCGCTCGCTGAAGGTGTTGATGCCTTCAGGGAAGTCGTGGACTGTGTACGCAACTGCGCACAATTCTGAGTCACTTATAACTGCTTTGCCGTTACTTATTGCCAATTATGGACTCAGACTATTGTCCTATCGTCTCATAGAGTCCCTGGCACATGATAATATGCTACACAGTGACAGTGGGGGTCGCAACATGCCGATTTATTACTAATAAACCCCAATGATCCGATCGCAATTAAGGATTTCGATCGGGTCATTGGGAGGGCACGTGCCACTCCACCCCCCCCTACTGGCTCCGCCAGTGGGGAAGAGAAACCTTGGCATGGTGCTCTGAGAAGTAACAGTATGACTTTGACCACTGCGCATGAGTAATACCTGCACGGCACAATCTGCCAACAGTGGAGACATTTGCTGACCCACCGTGATACGAATGTTGTGATGCTCAATTGAACCAAAGTGGGTGCGAGGCATAACGATTCAAAGCAACATTTGCAACCAACCACAAGAGGTTTGTTTTGGGTTAGATTCCGTAAATATATCGATGTGTCGTTAAACCCACCACCACCCGACACAGCCAACTAGTAAGGTTTGTCACGTAAACAGGACGTGCCAATTCGTCACTAGTACAGGTGTGTTGGAGAGCCAAGCCACAACATTTACAACATTTACAATTGTGGCTTGGCTCTCCCACACACCGGTGTGCTGTACTAATACGGAATTGGCATGTTCTGTTTACGTGACAACCCTTACCAATTGGCTGTGTCGGGTGGTGGCGGGTTTAACGGCACGTTTATATATTTACGCGATATAACCCAAAATTATAAATTTACGTGATCTAACCCCCAAAAAAACCTGTATTATGGATGATATTGGTCGCGAAAGCCGACGTGTTCGTTTACAACCAGGTTGGACATCTGGACCTTACCTGCTTGAGAGCCTCTTGCTTGGACTTGTTGAGCTCCTCGTTTTTGAGCCTCCACTGCAACACCTCGGCCTCCAACTTTTCTATCGTCTTCGTGAGCTCAGACTTGTCTCTGCAAGGCGGCACAGAGGAGAGACCAACCCTCTTATTGGTTGCGCATTAAACGTCTCTCGCACGAAGCCATCGGCAGCGTTCTCAAGTGTACGATTGCTGCAGATGGAAAGCGTTTTTATATCACGGTGTCTTTAAGACTATTTTAGATTACGATTATCTAAGGAAAGCTTCCGTGAGTCTCAAAAAGGTGCTTTACAGGCAGATAACACTTGGAATATTTGGAGTATTACATTCATTTTGGCACGCTTGCAGAAGGCAGGAAACCTGACTGCAGGGATAAATGAGACAAACTGAATGCGCCCGCAAGGCCACGGGTAAAGGCGGAGCCCTGTAAATGCTCTCACCACTGGTGGTGGAAGGGCCTCCGTTTGAAGGAGCTCTGGAGCACTCCTACACGCTGGCCAAAACATCTCCAAAGAGTTTCGATTTAAAGCTTCTTTCGTGACTGCAGGGATTCATCTTCTTGGTTATTTCGGTAAAGTCACGTAGAAGGAAAGTAATAAAATAATAAAAATAAAACATAATAAAATAATTCTCACGACGTTTCGGCCACAACGCAAGCAGCCGTCCTCAGGTTATTACTTCCCTTCTACGTGACTTTATGGAAAGAACCAAGAAGATCTCCAAAGAGGTTAGAGTCATCACCCTTTACCCATTTATTACTGTCGGGTGGACATGGGGGGGTAGGAAATGTAATCAACTTGCCCAGTGTTTCAACCGCCGCGCCGGGAGATCAACCTGCGACCTCTGCATTGCCCGGCGAGCGAAGCATGACATAAACTGCAGTGTCCCAGCCTGCTGTGCCGACACGTAAATGAACGTGGCGGTGCTGTAGCGGATGTCACACGCGTCGACGGCTGCGTCCTCTGGGTGATCAGCCCACCCCCCACATTGCTTAGTGTCTGGCTCAGAGGCCCCGTGTCACCACAACATACAGCAGTGGTTGCTTGGCCAACAGAGACGTACCTTCAAATTTGTCTTAAATGCCACGTTCCAAAAATCAATACTTAATTTGGGAACTCATCTTCACGTCTGATGTTTCTCAAGGATGGAAAATATATTGGAGCATGTATGTCGCAGTTTATAATCTATACCATGCCAGTTTATTCTCGATAAGCAATTAGATGTCTTACTCGGAAAGTATTAACGTAATTGTTTCTGAAATATGCTTTGAATGGCTTCATATTGTAGAGTTTCTCATTGTTAGGCAGTATTTTTAGATCTTACTCCTGCCAAAATCTGTATGAAGAAATTTGTATTTATGCTTCTTCACTTTTCATTCCACATGTATTTTGTTTATCCCTGGTACGTTATGATGGGTTTGGTGTTTAAATTTTTTAAAGTATTTTTTTCTGTTCTTGTTTCTCAACCTATATCTCCCCTGAAAATACACCTTGAGTCTCAAAGGGATTTCACACGTTGCTGCACGGTCACGAGTCATGTCAAGAGTATCACCACCGTACACGGTGGTCCCGATGTCTTGTAACATCCATTTAATTATCTGGAAACGTAACATTTTTCAAGTGAAGTTGATTTAAAACATAAATGAATATGCAAAGGGGAAAAACCATGTTTGAGGGTCAATTGATCTGGGGTCACGAGATATCTGGACCACTCTGTACATTAAATATGGCGACATCTCGTGGTACGACATGGATCCTCCGTTCGGCATATGAGTTAATTATATACGTAAAAAACACTGACTAATTATGACACATAATTGTGACCTTACAGCTGTGGATGGTAACCCGTTGATGAATTTGTATAATGTTATGGAGGCTGAGTCCCTATTTGCCACATGACTCTCTGCTAAAAATGTACTTTACAGTACATCTCTACAAAAGTGACCCCCATGTTACAGACAGACAGACACGTGGACAGGCAGGCAGACAGAGCTCATGCCTCAATGCTTTCCATCTTAGTGGTAAATAGAGGGGAGGGGGGTGATGGGTTACATGAACACAGCACTAATGCATTCGCCCTTGCGTTTGGGGATTGTTTTTGTCCCCGACACTCACTCGCGCTCCTTGAGCAGCGTCTTCAGGGACTCGTCGAGGCGCAGCCGCAGCACCGTGGCCCTGGCCAGCTCCTCCTCCACGGCCGAGGCCACCGCCGCCTCCTGGCAGCGCCCCGCCGGCCCGGCGCGACGCCGGTAGTTCCCCGCGTCGCGCCGCTTTTCCCGCTGCTCCGCCGGGCTCCCCGTGCCGCCGCCGCCACCACCTCCCGGAGCCTCCTCGACGAGCATCGTGTCCTGCGCGCATTTTGGAAGAGGACCGGCGTCACTGGCCGAGGTGGCCCCAGACAATGGTCGCGCGGTGCCTCTGTGGCTTTTTGGTGGCTTTGTGGATGATGGGGCGCCGTGGCGTAGCGGTTAGCGCGGCCGCTGAGCAACGAAGCCGGCGGCTCGTGTTCGATTCCCGCTCACGGCCAACATCGGCGACGATTATCTGAACCGGTCCTGGGACTCCCCTCTAGGTCGACTCAGCCTCAAATGGGTATCTGGTGCAGTGTGCAAGCCTCGCCACTAGGGAGACGTGCCGGCCTTCACGGGTGCTACAGAACTTGCCCCAACAGTCTGTTCAAGGCTATAGGGGGGATCTTTGACTTTGTGTGGAGTGGTAGTGAAGTGATTAGCGCACTGCAAACTCGGTGACCTAAGTTCACTTGCCAGACAAGGCGAACATCAGTATCGGGTCAGATATGGACTGGCCCCGGACATCTCCGAGGTTGACTCAGCCACAAATGAGTAGTACTCGGTGTTACCTTGAAACATCAGCATTGGGGAGAAAAAGGCAGCTGGGTGTGGTGCTGGACAAACAGCCTCCTCATGTACATGTCCCAGCCTTCGTTGGTTCTCGCAAATATAACTTTCCCCAAAGTCTATGTAGGCTATATTGATATTAGAATTTGGTGTCTGTATGTGTGGTGTGTGCTTGCGTGGTGGGAAGTAGTGGTGCAATGGTTGGTGGCGCACTGCACTGCAAACAAAAACACACCTTTTGATTCCGAACTATATATACAATCATTGGTAAGCTTTCTCTGTACCTATCGTAAACATCCGTGAAGTTGACAAATAATTACTTTGCGGAGTGCATAACCATCAATCCCTGGTCACACAGTTGTGGCTGTGCGTGGTTCTGCCCATAACACCCCTTGTGTGTGTGGTGGCAGCCTTCATAGCTGCTCGCTCGCTCGCAAACATCAGTAGGCTAAACGGGGATCCGTAGCGCTGCTCTGGGTAGGGGCTGTCCCTGGACTGGGCTGGACTGGGCTATTGGCAGGTGTTGTGGTTGAAAGTCAAAAAAAGTGCTGTTCTTTAATTGGCGCTGGTGGCATATTGGCAGTTAGAAAAAAAAGACTAAAAACAGCCCCCGCACAGGTGCCATGCTTCGATAGAGGCATTGTTCAACAGATGTCTGCCTCGGCTTATAATTGGTGACTTTTCTCTACGCTTGTAGAAGACGTGAATATAATCGCGCCGTTGCGTGGAGGGATGACGGCCAATAGTCAACGATGACGACGGGAGTGGCAAGCCAAGAAACGGAACTTGTGCCGGCTGGAGCACATCGACTGATAGGATGGAGTGATGAAAAGAAAAAGAAGCTCGTGCATGGAGGCCCATTGGGTATTGACAAGGCGGAACTGTGAGAAATTGTGTCGGTTACGGGGAGATTTCATTCAGCAGTGGATTGATCACGACGGCTGAAGATGATGGGATGAGAAACTCTGATGGGCAAAAAAACCGAGAAGATAAACTTGGCTACTGGACATTTTCTAAGAAATGTAACTATATTGGTAATGGAAGAGCAACTAATTGAATAACATTCAGTAGTTGAGGTATCGCAAATGCCTTGTTTGGATCAAAGTACTGTAAAAGTGGGAGTTGGGTGGATTGAAGCTGCCAAGGAGTGGATGAGAATGGCCCCAAAGTGACGCGGCCTTCGGAATTGGACGGAGAATGGTGGAGTTTTCTGTGTTCGTGATATACACGAGATGATAACGTACACATTCAACGACGAAGTTAGAATTCTGGCCGAGGATAACTCGGCCCATAATCCGTGAGCGATTAAACGAGAAGTCGGTGGGAACAGTCCCATTGGTGACTGGCACCTGCCACTGTCTCAGGACTCCCATTGGAGAAGAACCTCCCGATGCTCATTTGACTAAAGGGGGCAACACTTTGACTTGACGTACATCTTGTGATAAACAACTTTAAACGCCTCACTTTCCGCTCGGTGAAGGACGCGCGTGTTCATCGCCTGCGATCACGATGCGTGTAGTTTGACCGACGGCCACTTGCCTTGCTGCTGGGTAGCGCCACCGGGCGTTTGCCTGGTTCCGTGTCTCGAACAGGCTCCTGCTCCGGGCTGCTCATCCTCTCCACCTCGTTGCCAGCTCTGTTAACATCTCCGGGGTCTCTCTCAGCATCACCCGCCTCACGATCATCATCGTCGTCGTCATTCAGATCTTCCTGTTGCCGCTCCCCTTCTTCGTCATCCTCATCGTCGACATCTTTCCCGTCACGCGCGTCGTCCCCCTCGTCCCCCTCCTCGCCCCGTCGTTCCGTCTCGGCTCGCGGCGCGCCGGCCTCGCGGACGATCCGGGCGTTGTCGGCGCTCATCCCGCGCCTCTCGCGCCGCGCCTCCGCCAGCTCGGCCGTTGCCCCCTCGAGCCGCTCGCGCAGGGCGCGCGCCTCCTCACGCGCGCGGTTGCGCTCGGCGCGCACCTTGGCCCACTTCTCGCGCCAGCTCGCCGTGCAGTCTGACCACCAGCGCATGGTCTTCTCCAGCTGCAGCGCCCGCGTGCGCGCCTCCTCCAGCTCGCGCAGCCGCAGCAGCTCCTCGCGGCCGCCGCGAGCCAAGGCCCAGTCGCCGTCCTCCATCACCGACAGCTCCTTTATACGAGGGGGGGAGCGGGGGAGAGACAAACTTTTTGGGTCATTTTCAGGAGGGGGGTCACCGTTCTTTCTTGTGGATCTCTCAACATTTTTCTGTCGACTGTTCAGATTGTATCGTCGTTGTGCACTTACTTGTCACGTTAATTGGCCACTTCATTGCCATCGTCGTTGTTGTAGTCGTCAAGTCATCGTCATTTGTATTCACCAGCCATGATTGTATCCACTACAGGATTAAGGGCTCCCCAGGCCATCGCCCTCCCTCACGACAGTCCATCTATCCGCTTTCATCTCTCTCCAGTGGACGTCTTCTCAGGTGCATACCTGTCAACCCCTTATCAGTGCCCTACCTTATTACAGACCAATTAAGACCTTATTGCTCACCCCGTGTCCTTATAAACCTCAAAGTTCAGCATAGAAAGTCACATCGCAAGGGAGAAACACAAACAAATACACCAAACAAAAATGTGTTGCCAATATTCAAACGGCTGTCCGCCGTATGGACTTGAAAACTCAATTTCCCTGTACGAGAATACGGGTAAACCGTTTGAGTTGACAGGTATACAGGCGTGTCAACCCCTTTGGCTGCCACTCTGCCACTGGCCTCCCATCTCCTTTGCTGCAACAGGTCCTGTCCATGTTTCTATCCTGCCTATCATCATCGCCATTTTCAAAATCACTACAATGATTCGCCATTTGCTCCCGGTGACGTGGTTTCAATTAATGGCCATGCAACCTGTTGCCAATCGGTATCTCAACTTGGTCTGTGCCTCTCCTAACTGACCTAGAATTCATAAAATGTCAAAATGCCTCAAGGCGATGTACGTATGTTAAACTTATTTTGCACTGTACGTAGCTAACCGTGCTAATCGGAGGTGTGGGGGTAGGAAAATAAACTAAACACAAAAAGTAGTTCTAAAGAAAGTATTTGTCAATCAATGTGTCAACAATAGCACTGGGTTTACAATGCTATAGAGGAGCATGAATCTGGTCCGTGATGATGTGGAGGGACCAATGTTATACATCCTAATATCCGTGGGGTAATCTGCAATTTTACGTCACTCAACCACGGGAAACAAGTCAAGGACAACAATCACAAAAAATAGGATGAATTTTCCGCGCGACTCCTATTATTTGTGAATTTTTTTTTAGATAATAGGAAACCGACCCACAGACAAAGATTGGAAACCCCTCAGAAAATTGCATACAATAGGAAAAATAGAGCGGCAGAGAAGAGGGGGTTTTGTCAGACCCTACAGCTCTTGTGGATTAATAGCATCCGTGGATAAGAGGAGTTCTGTACGTTTGCTAAAAGCAGCTGCCCACCAACATGTAAGGCCAATCATGGAACTCATCAGCTTATTTGTGAAAGCGTAAATATATAGACACATTATGAGTATATGTACATGTGTATGTACTTCATATATTTCATACATGTGTATATATACTTGTGATGCATTTTTTATGTACCAATGCACAGTGTAGCTATATAAATGTATTCATATGAAAGATATACTGTGAGATATTTATTGAATTTGTGAGTTTATGTGTTGTCTTATTTATAGAGCATGCATCTATAATGTTACTGGTTGTTAATTCAGCCAGTTGCAAAACTGCTTGCTATATTTGTCCAGCAGGCATATATTATGTAGGTGTGCTTTTCAGTGTCTCATTTTATTTTTGTTGCAGGACCGGTAGATTAACAACTACAAGCCAAACCTTGATGTCCCCGTGTATTTGGCATGAGGATACCTAATAGACAAGGGAGTTTTTAACAAATAGCTAGATCACTCCCAGATCATCGTTTTTGTCTTATCTGGTATTGATTTATAACAATTATCATATTTTGCTACTGGCAAAGGAGCTTCCAAAAAAAAAACTTGTTTTATGGATGATATTGTTCGCGAACGCCTACCACGTGTTAAAGTCAAGGACAGAGATTGGGAACGTTGCCATGGCTTTAGTCGTAATGAGGCAGCAGAGTTGCCAGTAATTATTATAAACATTATTTTGTACGCTCATAGTTGTACATGTTATGCAATCTGTTTGTGAGAATACACATTGTGGTTCGAGAACTGCGCATTGAAGCTAATCACCGAGCTTGATCTCTGGCCCAGGCTGACATCGGTGGCCAGTGATATCCGAACCAGTCTTGGGTATCTCATATCTACCAAACCACACTGACCAGCGTGGTGAATTGTGATCATTGTTATGATTATTATGAAATAAATACATGTTTGAGTTATTGATTTTAGTGTGCATCATTTACTTTGCTACTGAAATAACTTTTTGGCATCAGGGTAATAACTGAACGATTTAATATACTTTACATTTTGAATACATTTGTAACCTCATGTAGTTATTGCACACGAGTGTATATAGGTCACTGGCTACACTGCTAATGTTACAAGCAACACTTGGTGTCACGCAGCTGATTTTGGTGAGCCGCTATTCTGCCATCCCTTAAAGCCCTTACCTTCCCCGCGACCAATGGAGTGTGATAAATCCTTCAGGCGGACGTGGATTGACAAAGTGATTGCAAATTATACTTATGGTGATTATTGTAAAGCTTACTTTTCGAGAAAAAAACCCAGAGGCCCATTTTTTGGTATTTAGGCCCCAAAAAATGATGGCCCAGAGCAGTGGCGGCTCCTGCAAAATCTCTCAGGGGGGGCAAATGTCTGGATGATTGATAAGGTCCACCCATGCAATGAATAAATTAACAGCTTAAGCATGTAACGGCAACTTCACTTCTTTAATATGAAAAATAAAGTGACTCTTACAATACATCTTGTTTGTTTATATACTCACTATTAAAACAAACCACTCAAGTTTATTTTATTAAAGATTCCACTAGGTGGCGATACATTATATTGTTGGATGAAACGTGCTTATGTATGATGACGTAAGCACGTTAGGGCGAGCCCTCCCGGAAGCCATAGAGAATGCATTGGAGCGCCCGCCGTTCGAAAAAAAACATCTTTGAATGTAAGTCTATGGGGCCACTCTGGGCGATTCTCAGCCGGAGTGAAATCGCCCAAAAAGAGGCGGTACTCCACAGAACGTGACATGACGCTGATTGGACTATATCCAGAGGCTGACAGTGACGGCTAGCGTGACTCTGTGGTTGAATGACATTGGTGGTGCGTCGCCCAATCGCCCTAATGAAGAAACCGCCCCTGGCCCAGAGTCTGGTTGTTTGGTTGGTTTCACTCAGTGGACAGAGCTCGCCTAAAATTCTAAATTACCATTGGAAAACACGTTAAAAAAACAAACAGTGAAGCCTCCATAAAACAAATGATTTTGTGATTATGCGTTGGCAGTGGTGCACAATTGCAAAAAAAAAACTCAACACATTCATAATTAACACTCCTTAAAAGTAAAAGTATACACACTGAATATGTGCGTTATAGCACATATGCTCTGAAAATGTACCACTGTCCTAAACGTCACCTATTTATCAACGAAGACACAAATATATGTAAAAAGCACAATGCCATGTGTGCGCGTGGACAAATCATGAGCATGTCCTGGGGAAGTTTGAGCAGCACGATTTCTTTGTTTTGATGGGTTGTTTTTTAAATCGTCATTTACACATTTGACGTAACCTTTTAAATACTTTTCATGTTATCGACAAACGTGTTGTATTTTTGCTGTTGTTATTCATCCAAAAGGCTTTGGGATCAAACCTCCCTCTCAAGCGATTTGCACCAGGGACTTAAACAAGAAGAAGAAACAAAAATTAACCCGTAAAAACAAAGTTTTTCACTATAAATCCTTTATATGCGTGGCATCGGTTTTATTTTATTATTCATTTCTGTTTTTCTTGAGTAAGAGTTTCATTTTTATCACATTGGTATTTTAAATTAAATATGAAAAAAATTCCTAAAAAGTGGAAAATTTTGGAAAAATAAATTGTCACTCACAACGAGTCTGTGTGCAAAATGTCAGCTCGATTGGATCACGGGAAGTGGGTTAAAAAACGACCGAAAGATTTGCACGGTCGTAAGCGCGCAAGCAAGCAAGCAAGTGAACTTAATATAAAGGATTTAAAAAACCACCCCCCTTCACTTCCGATCTCCCAACAACAGCGATGAGCATGTCTGGGACACGACGATGTGGGCGGGTGTGGGAAAAAAACAACCCAGCGGCACGATATACCGTGAGCACGGTGTCGCTCTGCTGGCACGCGGCAGACCGAGTGGTGGGACAGATGGCGATGCGCGTTAGCTGCACGGAGTGCCCGTCTCCTCCTCCGCACGTGCGGGCGTGTCCACGCGGGCGATCGGCGCCCCCGTGTGCCGTCTGCGCCTTCGGAGATGGAATCCGGTTCATTATTATTATTCAGGATATTTTTTTTTTTCGCCAGCGAATTTTTTCTTGTTGTTGTTGCCGAAATCTTAACAGCTTGCGCTCTGTCGCGTTGCGGTTTGTTTTATTCCCCACACTCACACCTACTCCCCCCCCTCTCCTTGTTCAGGGGGCTTCTGCTAAATCCCCGTGGAAAGTTTGATGAGTTGACATCTCGGCTGATGGCCCCTGCAAAGTTTCTCCGCTGGAAACCATCTGAAAATGAAAAACATTAATAATTTAAGCAACCTTTAGCTCCCCCGTTGTGACTGCAAAACATGTTACACGGTCTTACAGATATTTCATTTTGACTATACGTGAACATGAATCATTTTGCCCGTGTTAAAAACCTCTAATATTCGGTAGATTATATCCCATTCCACTGTTACTGTTGGGTTTTATCTTTTAAATATAGTAAAAGTTGTTTCCTTTATGAATTGATAATTAAGCAAAATGTATGCCTTTGTATTTAATGCAATATACCAGTGTTATGCCTACAGAGTGTACGAATATACTGCAGCACCATTCCATAGTCTTAATTGGTACAATTACTGTTATTCTGCACTTCTCCAGGTGATGCCTCTTACTCAAGAACAATGCAATTAGAGGCCCAGTACAGTAGATGTTTTTTTTGTGTGTGGCTCAGGTATACGGGCAAAGCCTCATTAATAATCAATCGCAAATTGTGTGCCGTTACATTCCAAGACTTCTACTCCAAGCCATTAAATAACTAAACGACTCTGCATGACGCTTTTGCCCGGTTCAGCAGAGGTATAACGATAGGTCGGGGGTGAGGTGCTCGCTTCATCATCTCAACCTGAATCTTTAAAACGTGTTTCAAAAGCGATGCCTCCAGGCTGGCAATCTTCTCACTTCCCCCGGAGCTCAGTCAATCTTAGCCTTGATACCGAACCAAATGCCAATGCCACATCTGGGAGCTCTGGGCTCTGCTGTTTTCCAATGGGAAGCAGTTGCAATCATTTCCTGCCTGAGCCTCATTTGAACTATTCGGGCTCAAACCGCAGGAAGCTCCAGTGAAGGGGCTAAGCCTCCGGGGCTGCCACAAAGCGACACGGCAATGCACAACACAGACAGGTGCGGTCGGTTGACGTCGGTATTTTATTTTTGAAAGTGCCCTTTTCTTGAAATAAATCAAATGAAACGCATTCACACCCACCATTCATTGCACGCGACCGTCGTAGTCACTCGCCAACGTCGTATTGAATGTACGGGCGTGCATAATGTGGCTATTGAAACGTATACACACTGGGTGCAGTTGGCATGCACGCTCCCTCGTACTTATCGCTGTGCAAACTCGACGGCATTTTTTTCGCCTTGGGGACAAATGCGGAAGGCCCAAGCAATTAGCCGCTCGGTGATTTTTGTCAATTTGTAAGAAATGAGAACTCCTAATGGGATAAGAGTCACGCTTTGGCTTTTTCTTTTTTTGGCATCTGGAATTTAGAATAACAGGCAGTGTGTTCGCTCCGAGCTTCGCGGCGATCGCTTTGCTTCAGAGCTCTGCAGGACATGGATGACTGCCCGCAACCACAAATTGCAACAAAGACGGGCATTGTATGGCATGGAGAGGAATTTAATAATGCGCTCATCCAAAAAAAAGCGGCAGATAGGACTTAAATTAGAAGGAAAACTTGTATCTCACCAACTTGCAACAATTAGGGTCCCTGATTTCATTCTTTTATATTACGGGTTATTTTCATAACTTTGTTTAGACATGCTATGCCAATGTGATTGACAGCTTACATACAATGATGAGGTTGCCTTTACGGAGTTTAGCGCTGTTGCATTAAATGCCAGCATTGCAGGATTGCATGAAAAGTAATTTGCCTATGTTCATTTGGTTTGTTTTTGTATCACACCCTCTCCTGAACTCCCTTTAAACCTCAATTTATACCTTTGTAGAAAAAAATTGACTGACAAGCTTGGAACTAAAGGTTTAGGCTGACAAGTGAAAACATCAATATGTAAACATCTAAGTCAAATTGCTTGCATCATGCTCAAATAGGTTACTGGACAAAAAAAAATTGTGAACAACTTTTAACACAGGAAATGCTTTTCTGTACTTTAGAAGGGAATGTGTAGCAGGATTAATTAGATTGCTAAATGTGACAAGGTCAGATTTGTGAACCTCTATAGAAAATCAAAGTTCCTCCATGCAGTATTTCTGCCACTACATGTGAGTGGTTAATTGCAATGGTGGTAATGTAACGGTCGGATATGCGCTGATGCCTAGTGTATTTCTAATCGTTCAAAAACGCATCTGCACAGTAAAACATATTTATTTATCTATGCTCTCTGGATCTGAGTGCTTGTGATATTTGTTAACATAGCACTGGTCAACACACTTTTTCTGGCATAAGGTATTCCAACGGTTTTAGGGTAATTTTGGGGTGCTGATTCCAAATCTGGCATCAGTTTTTGTCTATCACATCAGGTTTTTGAGATATCAAATATTGCATTTTCAATAAAAACTGCAGAATAAAATATTAAATAAATGTGGATATCTACATAAAATGATATTATAAACACACTATCCTAAAAATACAGCACCATATTTTAACACTAAAGCAGTCACTGACTCGCAACAACTTGCAATCATAAGTGGCAGAGTTAATTTCGGGTAAAATCAATGAAAATGGGGTATGCCAATAGCATGAAAATGAGATGTGATAGAGCAAATCTGAGATCAGATTTGGAATCAGCACCCTGAAATTAGTCTAAAATAGCTGCAAAAGTCCAGGCCAGAAAAAAACGTTTTTTTTGTTGACCAGTTTAATCAGTCTTGAGACTCAGTAATGTTCTCCTGAATTCATAAATAAATTCATGTTATTGTAATTTTGCTAATCCCTCGGTGTTGGGGTTCAGGGGCTTCATAAAACAGCTGCAAAAGTCCAGGCCAGAATTTTGTTTTTATTACCAGTGTAGTGCTGCATGTTATCGTCGTGCTCAGTTCACTGCAAGGTGACCACTTCTCAATGGCGACATGACCAGTTTCAGTGGTTATCTGAATATTCAATTTAGTTTTCATATGTAGCATGTCTCTCCTTATGCTGAAACTGACATTTTACATTGCCTTTGTATGTACTATATTGTACTCTATTAGTCTGATTGCCAGTCCATCTGACATTAAACTAATTGTTTGGTGATGCTGCATATGAAGTGGTGTCAACAACACTGCCTTAAAAGAATAAAATATATAATTGGTTACATTTTGGGCAATATCTATTCTTCATAGCACATAAACCAATATGAGATTGATCATAGGTTGTATTCTCATTTAATTGCCATCTGCTCCATATTATATATATTTTTTCTGAGCATCCACACAACATGACATTAATATATATTGTACATCGATGTATGGCATATTTTCTCGAAAAAAACATTGAATTTCTTCAAAATGACCACAAAGTTTGGCAGGTAACTTAAATTGTAGGAGCATCATAGTATGCAGAGAATAAAGTAATGATGTGTGTACACACGACACGGCAAGATTTTACAAAGGGACACCCATAACTCTGAATATTAGCTGTACTAACAGTTCACCTGCAGAATGTATGGACTCTCATCATCTATGTTGCAAAGAATGTTTTTGCTGCTGGTAATCCCAATGCTTTTGTCATTCCATGAACATGTTCATACATATGTAATGATTGGTACTATTTGTACTGACACTCTGTTCTCATGGACGCACAACCGAGGAGCGTATGTTACCATTGCTCAATTTTTCATGGCGCTAACCTGGACTCGATTTCAGAGATGCTGTATTGCGTGCATACATCACAAGACACCTGTAAAACCTACATGCCACATTAATACTGGTAGGAACCACCTGGTTCCACCAGCCCACAGGGGATAATTGTGTCCGTCCGTCCGTCCGTCGTGAATCCAAAAATGGGAGGGGTGGGGCTGGGTGGAGAGGGGAGGTTGGGGAGGGGCTGGGTGGGGAGGGTGGGGAGGGGCTGGGTGAGGAGGGGAGGGTGGGGAGGGGCTGGGTGGGGAGGGTGGGGCTGGGTGGGGGGTGGGAGGCGTGGGGCTGGGTGGGGAGGGGCTTGTCACCCCGTAGTGCCCTTATAAAACTCAACGTTTAACCTACTCACGCCGGCTTGTGCCCGCCCTCACAGTCGGGCATATTTGCGGAATACACCACGCCGCCGTTGACCCTGCAGGCCATTGACCGAGCAACCCAACGTTCCTACCAGCTCCCTCCGCAGGAATGTGTTACACGAGCAACGCTTAATGATACCATTATCTGTTTGTACTCGAGTAAGTGCATTAATTTGCTCTATTACTGTCTAGGTTTTAGAGGTTGTGTTGGAACAGCTCTGTGTTGTCAGGTTGTACTGCGTGCTGTACAGCATGATGTCTGACGTTTAAAACTACGTGCTGGGCGCTTCTGGAGACAAATTATTTTTAGTGGTTGTGATGATTAAGTTACTACACAAGCACCCAGCACGTGGGATGAAAAGTCGGACGTCATGCCGAACAACACGTGTCACATCCCGATAACACATCAGAGAGCTGTACGTTAGCTGTAGGCATGCTCAACCATTTTATGATGTACTAGAAGGTTTTGGCAGAGGGCCTACGGCCTACTCCAGCTCTAACAAAAACTTGTTGATAAAGTCTATTCCAGATCATGAAGCCGCGTGCATCGCTGCTGTCGTATCAGTGAGTGTTTACTCACTTTATCACTGAGGAATGGTCTGCAAACACAATTCTAATCTCAACGTTCCTGATAGAGGTGGCAAATACTCAATTTAACACGTAGGCTTTCGCGACCAGTATTATTCATAATAAAGATTTTTTTGGGGTTAGAACACCAAAGGAACATTAAATTATCCCAAACACAGCTGTCAGCAGTGGCAGAGCATGCTTGCCAACAAGGACATTCAATTGATTTTGATAACGTTGAAGTGTTATGCAGAACGAATTATTACTGGCCAAGATTAGTTAAATAATCAGTTGAAATTGAGAATAATTCAAATGATTTCAACCGCTGTGATCGCTATAGACTCAGCGTAGCCTGGAAGCGTATTTTTAAGTAATACACAACACATATTGCAATTCCTTACAGGTGAGTCACATGCTAAGTGGTTGATTACTGATCTATTACATAATTGCATACACCCCTACCGCCGCCTCTGATCTCGAATCCTGATGGGGTTCAACAATGATGACATCATCCTGCACTATTTAAGACTGGAAGCAGGTGGACGGCTCCACCGTTCTGGCAAATCGCCCGAAGATGCTGGATATAATTTCCAGGGAAAACGGCGTGCTCAAATGGCAAATGTTTGTGGAATCACTTTTCAACAGTACTCTTTAAATCCGGCACAATGGCTTATGCATGACAATACTATATCCACAAAGCTGTGTCTTCAACAACAAAAATAACCGGAATTCCAGAATGCTTTGTTTGTCAAGATGACATTGCCATGCTTCTACACATTCTGCACACATTCTCATGATGGCCATGGGCTCAAAAGAGCCGAGATTGTGGAATGTTTTATTTGGACAACAGACAACAAGGCATAATATAGGTTTTTGGGTTAGTTCGCGTAAATATAAATGCGTCAAAACCAGCCACCACTCGACACCGCCAATAAGTAACGTTTGTCAGGTAAACAAAACACGCCAATTCGTTGCTAGTTCAGCATACCGGTGTGGTGGCAGGCTTAACGACACACTTATATTTACGCGATCTAACCCAAACACCTTATGGATAAAATCGGTTGCGAAAGCCCGGGTTTAAACAGACAACAAGTCAGCTGTATATCTACGTAATCCTATTTGGGACTGACAGTTTATATAAATCTGGCTGTTGAATTGCCTTCTCTCTCATGCTAACGTCTCGAATATTGCTCGTGTCTCAACATTTCTAAATATTCCAGTGATAATAAGAGGCAACGATGTTAGGAGCCCAACACATTCGCCATATGAAGCACCTCCCCATATCTGTGAGCACGCTGAAAACAAACCCAGCTGAGACCTGGAATCTCTGCCCATCGCACCGCTCGGCCAATCCTTTAGTATGCACTAGCACATTGTGGATAATGCTCAGCCTCGGGGCAAACAAGCCACACTGAGTCGTCAGACTCTTTTTCGGGAGGGTTCTGCATTTGGGTTTTTATTTTAAGATGTTTTCAGCCAGTTTACGACGAGTGTTTATAATTACACAGGTGGTAGGAAACCGGAGGGGGCAACACTCCATCCCCATACAAATGGAGACAGATGGCGATTAGTCCACTTGCTGTACCGTCTTTTCCTGACGAGCCAGGGTATGGGACCTCGATGTAAACGTAAAGAGAGTTCACGACATCTGTGTGAACCACTAACTCTCGCTACCTCCACAGTTCTGGGTAACAGGCCACGTGCATAGTCATCACTGCCTGGCTTGGTGTGTGAGTGGAGTCTTAGTGGCTTCTTTAAGTCTTGAGTGAAAAGGTAAATGACACCTCTATGTAATGTAATCAATATCCATGGTGCAATACTTTACCGTCCGTGGAATAGTGTGCGTGTTACAAAAGGTTTCAGTTTTGTTGCCAGAAAAAAGGGGAAAAACCTATTCTTGTGTTACAAATTGTTTCATTATTGATAATACCTGTGCTGAAAAAACGCTTTCAAGGTCATTCGCATTGAATTACTGGAATTGGTCTTGTCACTATGAATATAGCAGGTGTTAGATTGGAAAACTGTGAGTGTTTTTAACTCGTTTAGAGTAATCGTAATGCTCGCCTGAAATGGAAAACTGATCCTTGTGCTGTAACCGTTTTACAATTCAGTATACATACAGGGTGGTTCATACGTTAATTGCCCCAAGTGGGCAACATCCAAGCCTTGGATGGCGAAATATCATATGCCCCCTCCCATATAGGACGGCCTTTTAGTGTAATGTCCACCACTGGCTATTATCGTAATCACGTGGTGTAATGCGGCAGTTTCTCTGTAAGCAAGCGTTTATATTTTATGGCACATAATGAGTTTTTACACGTTTTCAAATGAACAAAAACACAAGTTTGCCTTAGAAAAAATCTAATTTACCTTTATTAACTTAATAGCTTGCACATGTTTACGAGGGCAGTAGGAAATATTGCTTATATGTAGTTGTACCGCTGTAGCTTGCTAAATTGAGATTCTACGTGGAATTAATTAGGGAGGGGGAACACGCGTTTTAAGATACTTTAATTCCATATCGATTTGAAAATGCAATTATTTTCTTTGCAAGCTGTGCATAGTTAACGGTATCTTTAGAATGCAAGATAACCAGACCCACAACGAATGCATAATTTCTGCTTTAATTGAAAAAAAAAACCTCCTATGTTTCTTGAGTAATGAAAGATGAAAGTACCGGACTCTCTTCGTGGAATGTCCTCATAATGGGCCGATAAATAAATGCAATTTGGACAACAAACACGGGCCCAATTTCTTTCGGGGGTGGGGGGGGGACCGCTTGATTATTCCATAGCATGCGTGCGCATTATTAGCTTCAGTGACAGGACTATGCTAATCACATTCCCGTAATTAAAAGCAGGTGTTTGTATAATAAATCCAAGGATGGAGCATTCAGGGTACATTTAGGTGATTGTGTTCAGCGTTCTTATGAATGTGCTTTATATTAAAGGACATTCTAAATTAATATGATCATATTAAACGAGGGAGGGGGAAGGAAATCGTTTTAAAGTTGAACAGTCAATTTCCCAAGTTTATTATATAAGTCATGCAGGATGAAGAGTATTTGTCGAATATTCTCAACAGTGACTGGCTTTGCAATTTGAAAGCATCGACTACTTTATTGGTGAAAACCTATTAAAGGAAGATCTTAGCACAGCATGCTGCTGCTGCTGCTCATGATAAGTGAAAACAGACTGGCTATAACAGGGATAGATAAATACAATTCTGCCAATTTTTTCCCATTAAAGTCAGAATGCAGCAGACATGAAAGGCATTACGTTTATCCACCCAGCCAGCACCTTGATATGTGCTGCCAAAACACCGAAACGCAATGTTCAATTGAAGAAAATCTTTCTTGGCATCAGACATTTTCAATGAATATCGCTACAAGCTGAAAACGGGAATCCATATTTTTTGGCGTATCACTCTGAACTGTTATATCATCCTTCAAATGTGAATGCTACCAGGTATACGTGAGTGTATATGTGGAGTGTGTGCATATGCATTATTCACATTCCATCCAAAAACGTTTTAAGTCATACTTGAAACATTGCAATAAGCATTGCCATCAACTCTGGGTTCAACAGTTATGCATGCTGAACATACAACCTTTGTTGCCACTTTCTGAATTTAGAAGTCAAAATCATAACTAAAGGTTCACACAAATTAGCTTTGGGGGCTTTACTGACTTGCAAATCGACCGCACTTGCCAAAGCGAGTTGAAAGTTTTCAACAAAACCAATAACAACGTTAAGCATTCTTAATTTTGGAGCTTTCGTGACTGCAGGAATTATTCTTTGGTTCTTTCGGTAAAGTCACGTATAAAGATAAAAGAATAGTATATGCTATTATTTAATTTATTATTTTATCTTTATACGTGACTTTACCGAAAGAACCAAAGAATAACGTAAAGCCTATTTGAAAGCGGTAGTCGTAAACAAAAAAGTTAAGCGTGTGTTGACAAAGTTACTGGCAAGCAGTAGGGATCATGTGGAGGAGGAGGGGGGGGGGGAGACCAGAGGGGATGAGCGAGAGAGCGGAGAAAGCGCATGACGGATGCATTCACAGTTGCACGCCTTTTTCGCAAGACGCTCTTTGCTACCCGCAACTGCGTCGGGTCGCCGGGGGGGGGGGGTGGAGAGAATCGGCCCGGGAAAAGTCGCGGCGGTGTGGGAGAAGAGAAGAGATGAGAGAGAGAGAACGAACAACAAAAAAAACGACATTGTCAAAAAGTTTACCGCTTCATTTTTCATCGATCCCACGGGAGACGGCGTGCGGTCAGTACCGCGGCGCAGATCACACGGATCGCGGGAGGTTGGGAGGAGATGCGCTGCGCGGTGCGGTGGCCGGGCCAGGGAGAGACGCGGGGAGCCGTGGGCCTCGGCCACTGCCGCCACCGTCGCTGCTGCTGTTGTTCCTGATGCTGCTGATGCTGCTGTGCCCGCACGGCCGAATCCCTCCAAGGCACCCCCGCCCGCACTGCTGGCACGCCGGGGGTGGGGGGGGGGGTCGAGTTGGAGGGCGACCTAGGGGTGGTGGTGATGGAGGAGCAGTCGTTATCCTGCTCGTACCCTATTCCCCTCCCAACACCACCACCTCCTCCTCCTGCTGGTGCTGCTTCTTCTTCTCCCCCCCCTTGTTTGTTTTCAGTGGCAGCCTCCCACGCGACCCGACAGGTTGCCTGCAGGAGCAGGACGAACGGGCGATGATGTGCTGGGGGTGCCCTTTGCCTGGCAGTTGAAGGCAGGGGGTGAGAGAGAGAAGCGTGGTGTGTGTGCGCGTTTGAGAGAGAGAGGAGTTAGGTGCTCGCTAACAGCACTTGCTCCAAGTCTGTTTAGGCTATAACGGGGGGGGGGTGGATCTATGTCTTTGTTTTTGAGATCTGAGTGGCGGTGGGGGGGGGGAGTTCAGTGCCGAGAACTGTGGGGATTTAGGAAGTTGTGGCGGCGGTGGTGGTGGTGGGGTTGGGTAGGGCGCAAGAAGGGTGATGGGATTTTGGTGTGGGCCTTGCTGCCCTGGCAACGCATGACCACAGGCAGCTGCGAGGTTCATTGTCCGTGGTGGAGGTCGTTCTCTCCACGGCCACAGCAAATGTGCCTGCCCCATTCAGTGCGCGCTATAACTGTGACAAGCAGATAAACAACCGTGCTGGATTTTTTTTCGATTTAAAGCTTTCGTGACTGCAGGGAATCATCTTCTTGGTTCTTTCGGTAAAGTCACGCAGAAGGGAAACAATAAAACAATAAAAACAAAACATAACAAAATTATTCTCACGACGTTTCGGCCACAACGCAAGCAGCCGTCCTCAGGTGAAGAAGAGAACGGCTGCTTGTGTTGTGGCCGAAACGTCGTGAGAATTATTTTGTTATGTTTTGTTTTTATTATTTTATTGTTTCTCTTCTGCGTGACTTTACCGAAAGAACCAAGAAGATGAACCGTGCTGGACTGTCAAAAAATATATACATTACGGTTTTTCAGTTATCCGGAAAAGATTACAATTTACAGATGTTACATATCTTGAAAACAATATATCTGTAAGTGATCAAAATACAAAAATATGTTTCCGGATTAAAAATATAACCACCGTTTTAATCTTTCAATATATGTAGAATATATATTTATACTTACGCGATCTTACCCAAAAACCTTTTATGAATAATATTGGTTCGCTAAAGTCTACGTGTTAAACTGATGTATAAAACCGACTGCAATATACACTTTGTCGAATTGGCAAGTTACAATACAACTTTACTTGTTTAAAACTATTGGGGTTTGTTTCATCCATATGAAGGCCAGCGCATATCAGTCTTCACTAAAGTGCACCGTTGTTTTCAAACATGTTATTGCTCTGCTTCTTAGCCTTGTTCTTAATGATGCCATCGCCACCTTTCCACAGTTCAATAGAGTGCCGCTGATGCAAGACAAAACGCACGCCATTGTCACTGCATGTACTGAACCTGGCTAAGCACTCCTCTGTGTTGTTTCATTACAGGTCTTGGTTCCAATCCGTGATGTGCTTTGAATTATTGTTTACTCTCCCAGAGCTTCAAAGTGGTGTGTGCCAAGAACGGTATGAGTATTTATTTTATCCGCTAAGATGCCACTCACACTGCTGCAAATGGAATTGTGGATGTTGACATTTCTTATTGTAAAACAAAGCTGGAACTTTGTCAAATAACCACGGGTGCTTCTCCCCTCCTGCTTGCGTCTCTGATTTACCACACGAATATTACTACTGTGGAATTGAACAATGCCGTGTACCTCACATCTCCACAGGCCCCATTCGTGTCCACGTTGCTTTGCATTTTCATTGTTGACACGCACTGCTTGAAGAAAAGTAGTAAACCCATTGGGATTTATGGACTGTATATTCCAAAAAAAAATCTCATCTGGTGCCTTTTGGACATTTGAAATATGTTTTGAGTGGCGATGTGCATGTGTACGTAGTAAACTGGTGTGCGTGCAAAGAAACGGATGCATCCATGGGCATAATACTCAAAAGTTCACACAGATGGGTCTGCAAACCCATTTGCTGTGCTGGACTTCCATGCCCAGGTCACCTAACAGCCCAGTGGAATTTCACCATCTGTACGATCCACAAAACCCGTGCCCCCTAAGTGGTGGAGTACAGGTGTGCTGATCGAAAGTCTTCATTAATGTACCATTTATAATGGACCTTTAATGTAAGTCTTGTATTCGAGCCCCTGCCTAGTAATTCACCAGCAGCCTCAACTTGAAATGCCTGTAGATTATTAGATACACCTGTAGACGAAGATAAAGATCCCCCATATATCTGACACAGGCTGCTGGAGCAAATGCTATGAGCGAACACCCTTGAAGGCTGGCATGGTGCACCAGGTACTGTACTAATTTAAGGCTGAGTTTACCTAGGGGAGGCCCCGATATTCGTCACTCATGTTGGCCGTGAGCGGGAATTGAATTCAGATTGCCGGGTTCGTAGTGCTAACCGCTATGCCATCGCACACACGGGCACGTGCAAATGCAGCCGGAGCAAATAACGAAATCTTCAAACCTATAGGCTGCCCAGACATTACATATTTATACGTGAAACAATCTTAGTGTTCCATCAGCCTCATCGAGTGCCAGCGTGCAAATTAACGCTGTTTGTCTCAGGCAACAGGTGCCACAAAATGTGCTGCACCTGATGGGCAAATGGACCACCTGTGACGATGGCGATCGCAGTTTTTTTGCCAGTTCCGCCCGCCCGCCCGCCCGCCCGCCTTCACGCCGATCACCGTGCTATTTCACACGTTGGACCGGACTGGATGCGGGCCGGGCAGATGGCAGGGGATGCTGGCGATGGAGAGGCTGTCATTAATCAGGGCAACCCTGTTCCCTGCTCATCCTTAGCTCCTCCTGCCCTGGGGTTTGGACAGAGACGGCTCGTTAGCATATCACTCGGCCGAAAACAACTCAATTCCGTTGGGCTCAAGAGGTAGCGTAAGTGCCCTGCGTGATGGCGGAACGCCGTGCGCAGTCAATGCGGGCACGCGCGCGTGATGATGGCCCTGGCGCACGATGGCTGAGTAATAGGAAAAATAGCTGACGGGAGGTGGGAAAAGAAAAAAAAACTACGAAAAAACACTTTATATGTATCAAACGGATGACATTGTAGAAAGAAAGTTTTTTTTAGCAAAAAAAAAACTCGTGTAATTGGGATTGATATATTTTTGTTGTTTTTTTATTGGTTAAATATTACCTCGAATGCGATGGCTTTGCTGTGCCCACGTTGGGCCCTGCTCAGCATGACAGCACTTCCAAGGAAAGTGGTGGCGATCAGAGGTAACGCCTTCACAGCAGCCTGGAATTAAATGTAATTCGGTGTGGTGTGCGTTATCCCCTGCCTATGCGTCAGCTTGAAAGAAGCCGGATTGTTTTGTTTATTAACGCTATCTTGCTTGTTGTTCTAATTTTGACGTGTTGTTACATACACAGTATACACATGCCATATATAATTGCTGTATACCCACAAGCCCTCTTGCATTTCTGCACGCTATCTTCACACCTTTTCTGTCTATACATATTTGTCACGATTTGTTTGAATTGATTAAATATATTTGCTTCATGCAGAGAAGCTGCATCACTCATTTACATTTATTTCCCCCAAAAAGCTTGCAGTTGTTTTCAACACTATTGCTAACATTTAAACATTTCTTGGTCAGTTAGAACTGCTTTTAGATAGTAATTTAAACATCGCAATGTTTCGTTCCAAAGAAGTATGTTTTTTTATTCATAAGTTGGTATAGAATTGCTTATAAGCATTGTCACCTTAGGCAGAGGGAAATGTAACACCCATTTCAAACCTTTTGAAACAGTCTGCCTCAGCAGCAGACCACGCTTTCCCACCCGATGATGGATGCTTGTGTTGCGCCAAAAACGTCGTGATTTATTCTATTTTATACCTACGTGACTTTACCGAAACAACCAAAGAGTATAAAGGTTTACTTATTGTATATTCATGAGTGACAGGCTTGAAACGTGGATTGCTTTCTTTTATGGCCAGGTGAGAGCCCATTGGGATCATACAGAACATACATTTTCAGGGTGGTCTAGCCATTGAGACCACTTTCATTCAATGTAAGACACACTGTTTAACCATTACCACTGTTTGACAGACATTTAAGTTAGATCACTCTTCACTGCAGGAAAAAAATATCACCTGAAAATGCACCCCATCTTGTCACCTGTCAGACTCTAAGTGGGTTCGAGTCTGCTCCGTGACTTGGGTGGGTGACCACCAGGGAGTTTTCGAGGCGTCGTCGGCATGGGGTTCCCTGAGGCTCATAAGGTGCCAGTGCTGTTACACATATTATACCAATTGTGTCAGCTCTGTAAAGTTAACGCCCATTGCCTTTTATTTAATCGGGAAATCCTCAATGAGTATCAAAGTGTGTTTTATTTGTTTTATGTTTGTCTACCAAGGATAGCCTCACTGCGAAGTTTGTTTGCACTAGGAGGGGAAGGGCATAATTGTTATGTACTGTCTAGATTTGAAGCTTTCGTGACTGCGGGAATCCATACTCTGGCTCTTTCGGTAAAGTCACGTCGGTATAAAATAAAAAGATCACGACGTTTCGATTGCAACACAAGCAATCATCATCAGGTGTGAAAACCACAGCAAGAATTGTTTTTTTTGCTGAAGTGGGAGAGAGATGCCGTGGTAAGAGATTATATTGGTACAGTATTTTCAAATGTAGTGATGTACTGCGTACCATAAACCGCATCAGAACAGTAACACGCTGATGCGCAGATCTCTTTCATGAAAGCAAAATCAAAGACATTCAACAGTGCGACTGTGGCCATGCAACGCAAACAATTGGCCATCTAAATTTCGATTTAAAGCTTTCGTGACTGCAGGGATTCATCTTCTTGGTTCTTTCGGTAAAGTCACATAGAAGGGAAGTAATCAAATAATAAAAATAAAACATAATAAAATAATTCTCACGACGTTTCGGCCACAACGCAAGCAGCCGTCCTCGGGTGAAAACGAGGTCTGTCGAGGCGACAGCGTCTGAATGAAAAAAAAAATTTAACCCGTAAAAACAAAGTTTTTCACTATAAATCATTTATATGCGTGGCGGCTAGAGTCCTCTCGTCCTCTGGCTTGAGATGGCTGCCACCTATGGGTCAGATGATTGTCTGTCACCATTCATTGGTAATTAAATATTTAATTTGTTTTCCCTAAACAGTGTAAAATTTTGGAATTTTTTTTCACGAAAATTAATTGTCACACACAACGAGTCTGTGTGGAAAATGTCAGCTCGATTGGATCACGGGAAGTGGGTTAATAAACGAGCGAAAGATTTGCACGGTCCTAAGCAAGCAAGCGAACTTAATATAAAGGATTTAAAAATACATTCGCCTTTGGAGGACGCGGGGATCGATCCCGCGACCTTTTGCATGGGAAGCGAGGGCGCTACCAACTGCGCTACTCCGCCACGGCCTGTGGAGGGGTTACGCTCTGGGCTCTTATACTGTGGCGTTCAGCCAAAGCGATGAATGAGTTCTATTTGAATATATGTAAAATACAAATTTTTTGCCTAAAAAGTGTACAATTTTGGGAATTTTTTTTCACGAACATTAATTGTCTGGCACAACGAGTCTGTGTGGAAAATGTCAGCTCGATTGGATCACGAAAAGTGGGTTAAAAAACGAGCGAAAGATTTGCACGGTCCTAAGCAACCAAGCAAGCACGCAAGCAAGCAAGCACGCAAGCACGCAAGCAAGCAAGCGAACTTAATATAAAGGATTTAAAAAACGCTGTCGCCTCGACAGACCTGGTTTTCACCTGAGGACGGCTGCTTGCGTTGTGGCCGAAACGTCGTGAGAATTGTTTTATTTTGTTTTATTTGTATTATTTTATTACTTCCCTTCTACGTGACTTTACCGAAAGAACCAAGAAGAATTGGCCATCTAGTAGTCTTCGATCCTTCAACGGAGGAGGGATGGCAAAACTGCAGGAACCCTCTCCCGAAGACCTCTCGTGGCTAGCAGACTTCGACATTGCCATTTGGCTCCTGAGCGTATTGCCATCATACGCAAGCATAGAATTTGCGGTGCAATGCTTCAAACTGGCTCACGTGGATTGTGACACCGGTGAATTTCAGGAAGGTCCTGTATTTGGGATATGAGTATCATGTGGGAAGAAACAAAAACGATAGGGATGAGTGGATAAGACTTAACGCACTGCTTCGATGGATTAAATATTATATTGTTGTCCTTCCATCTCCTGGCCATCTCACGGTCCAAGCCTAAAAAATTGGTATTCCCATACCGGCTTCTTTCCAAGTACGAATTCAGGCTCAGCTTTGCTCTCCTTGGCGTCCAAGATCAGAGGAGATTGGACGCATTTCGGGTGATGTGATCGTATGAAACCCAATGGCTAGCGGTTGTCATTTATAACAATTAGAATTCACAGCTTTTGAGGAATAGTGTATATTGTAAATGATAACTGGTAAAACTACAAAGGTTGCTCGGAAACTGTTTACTGCTAAGCTTTCAGACGTACAATGAAATAAGAAGACACTGGCAGCTGAGAAAATAATCCAACCATAGACGAAATGCCAAATGTGATGAGCGTCACGCATGCCACGAGCGTCGAGGCGTTGTGCTGAGCGGAGAGACGCTGTTATGGTTTCAGTATAAAAAATATATCCCTTGTAGCATTGCTTGTTAAGAGCTCACTGTGATGTTTGCCCAGAAAGAATTGATGCACGTCACAAAGCATTGTGGTACCAAGCCTCACAGAGGGGAAGGCGGTGACAGGCGAGGTGAGGAGGGGGAGGGCGATGAGATCCCATGGAATTGCAGTTGTTTATGGTGCCTTTATTGATGTTTACTGTGTCACTCCTCCACAACCGCAGGTGCTGTAAATCAGACACTGGGTAAAATGGGGCATTGAGGCCCCACCATCTGCCTGGCAACAAACAGTGGTTCTAAAATCCAAACAGGCAGCCTTTATCACAAGCTCTTCCTGCTATGGCCTCCCTTCTGCTTTATTTCCCTTTGGTGGACTCCTTGGCTCTGTCCCCCTGTTAGCCAAATGGCGAGACCACTGGCGATGGCTTTTTAATGCTTTTTTTCATGGCAAAAGGAGCGCCTGAAGCCCAGATGCCAGCAAGATTTTATGACTGTCTCCAGATGTCCACCTTCTGAAGGTCACGTGAAGTTTAATGTGCACAGCTTTCCGAATTGGAAATTAAAATGTGAAATACAGTGGAAATGTAAGTATTAAGTAAAACTCATTTTAGATACCTTAACAAAAAAATGGAATCCTTAAAATATATCAGAATTGGTTAGGATATATATGTTTAATAATAACGGGAAATTATTTTTTTCCATTAACATAATGTCTTTAATATTGAATAGTTGTGGATTTTATTTCTGGGAGTTATTTTACAGTACTGTACTTCCAATTATCTCTATAATTTCTTCACACTTTCATATGTTACACAAATGTAATAATTCCTGACCGTGTAGTTAATTTGCAAGTTGTTAAATCAAGATTGTATATTTTGATTTATGCACCTTGACCAATATTGGATTATCCTTAATCCCACTGTAGTTAAGCTGTACGTACATGCACAGCCGAATTGTCAATCCACTGCTGGATTTACAATTCGGCTGTACAATTTATAACGCACTGCGCCTATCTTGATTTGAAGCTTTCGTGACTGCAGGAATATATACTCTTTAGTTCTTTCGGTAAAGTCACGTGGGTAGAAAATTAATAGATCACGACGTTTCCCATCCAAGCACTTTCCAGACTTGAGTCTGCTTCGCTATCAATATTTGACAGGACTTGTTTGCATTGCAGGTGATCTGGTTAATCGGAGTGCTCATCGCACCTCCGATTTGCTTATCGCACCTCCGATTAGCACGGTTGGCTACGTACGATGCGAAATAACTTCAACATACAGTTAAGCTGTATGCTATATGTCATGGATAAAAAATTAATAATAATAATAACTTACAGTCCTTCATCAACTCACTGGTGAACAAAAATATCGCCACACTTTGTTGGTCGGGGGGGGGGGGAAGGATTGTGTTTAACCATACTTTACATGAGCCAGTGTGAGGAGCGAAAAAAAGTCAACACATTGGTCAGTACTCTTAGGATTTTTCGGTAAAGTCACGTAGATAAAAATAAATAATAAAAATAATAGAAATAATAATAGAAATTTAATTATAAATCACGACGTTTCGGAGGCCATACAAGTCTCCGTCATCAGGTGGGACCGTCACAGCTAAAATTTACTGTATCAAGTGAGGCAAAATTCCAAGAAACAAGCTCTTAAATACAAGTTAAGGGGGGAGGGGTTTATCTGAATGTGGTAGCCAATGGATGGAACGTGTTGGGGGGTGGGCGGGGCTAAAAGAGAACAATAGGTGCACATGTTGTTGCTGTACCCGGTGTTGGTTGACAATCCAACTGCAAAAAGGAGAGTACTGTAAAACGCTGGGGATGTCAACACTCGGTAAAGTAAAATAGTACCTGTCAAATAAGTTGGTCCAAATATGCGTAGTTAAATCTTTTTTACATGGTTAATAACACCTTTCCAATGATTACTCCGTTTGTACCCATCATCACGGTTGATGTTATGTCTGTGTTTGTATATCTGGATGGCTTCGTGTACAAACCTTTGATGGTAGCCAGAAGGTTTGCAGAGCACCTTGGTCTCGGTCAATAACATTGGCCTTAAACGGGGGGGAAATGTATATAATTGGTGACGTTTAAGGCAATGGCTCATCTTCATAGCACATACATATGGGCTGTTGAATGGAGGTTCCCCCAGGACCAGTTCAGATGTCACTCACCACTGATGTTCGCTGTGTCGGGTTGTCAGGTTCGTAGCACTGTGCGCTAACCACTGTGCCACCGCTCCTCACCTGCACAGCTTCCCCATTCTCTGTGGTAGTTCATGGCGAATGCACCCATATCTGCAGAGACATTTCTGCCTGCCGGCACCTACGAATGTTGTGTAGACGATGGATATGAGCACACACCTCGGGAGCAAGTGCTTGTATTCAAAGTAACGTGCTTGTATCAGGAGTTACCCTTTGCCTTCACCCATCATAGTAATATAGGGATGTGGTACTTTATATACTGTATGATAATTGCACTTATATAAATGTGTGCTTTTATATATTTTTTTATCCTGCACGAGGCACACAGCATAATTGCATCGTGCTTTATTTTCTTTTTGTCAAATGAAAATAAACTAAAATCCGACTCGATGAATTCGCGTGCACGTCACGATGAGGGCTTGCGAAGCAATTGCCCGACCTGACTGTGCAAAGTGCCTGTGGTAGATTGCAAATTAAGCCGCGTCGGCAGAATTTAAGACTGCTGTCAATTCGATCAGCAAACGCAAGTGGGCTTGGTCAGGATTGCGGGCGCTTGAAATAACGAGGGGCGATGGGTCAAGAAGAATGACGGTGGAGTCAGTCAAGGAATAGAGCTGCGTCCGACAGGACGCCTACCAAGGGGTTGGCGCGATGGAGTCAGCGTGCATGCAGGTCAGAGGTCGCAACCGGGTACCCGATACCCGTACCCTACCCGATACCCGGCTACCCGTACCTGGCCGGGTACGGGTACGGGTACCCGTTTGCGATCCTGGTGCGGCCGGGTACGGGTACGGGTAAGGAATCAAAACCCGTTTGCGACCTCTATATAACACCCACCCCCCTCTCTCTCCCTGCAACGGTGCCGATAGCGCGCCTCCAGCGCGAGGCGGGGAACCCGTGCCCCCTGCGACCAAAGGGAACACAAAACAGTTGGGGGCTACCCCCTCTCAGCCTCCCAAGTCCTGAGAAAGCTGGGCAGGAGCGCAACTAATAAAACGCGCAAAGGGCAAGCAGATGCTCGCATTTAGAGGACTCTCTCTCTCCCTCTCTCTCTTTTTTTAACGATCAGTGGAAACAAGTAGATGCTCGGTGTATTCGGCACTTTTCTTCGTTCATCATTTCGTAATTTTTTTAAGTTATAAACTTTGCTTTATGTAAACCCCCACCTCTCGCTCACTCTCTCGCTCATTCTCTCGTTCGCTCTCTCTTTCCCTTCTCTGTGGGGTTTTTTCTTCTTCTCTCCTTCATTCTGGAACCTGATTGACTGCATTTTGAGTTATCTTATGGGCAGAGGGGTCGAGCGTGTATGGGCAAGGCAGGGAGGGGGAAGGACATTTGGAAAGAAGCAGGATGTTAGTGGTTTAAATATTCATCTTAAATTAAAATTACCATACGTTAGCAAGCGTTTTCTCAATTGAGTCAATTACCATCTCCTGGAGGTTGGAGCACTACTTCATACTGTTCCTGATGACGACCGCTCGTGTTGCGATCGAAACGTCGTGATATTTTTATTATTTTTTATTCACTTTATTTTCATTTTATTATTTTATTGTTATTATTTTTTCAATCTACGTGACTTTACTGAAAAAAACATAGAATAGTAGTAGTAGAATACTTCATGTCATCAGCAATCATCATCATCATCATCAGCCATGATCAATCCACTGCTGGAGGTGGTCATTGCCCATCTTCATCTTGTGGTGTAATGATCCACCTCCAGCACCTGCATCAGAGGTCGCAAACGGGTTTTGATTCCTTACCCGTACCCGGCCCCGTACCCGGCCGGGTACGGGTAGGGTACGGGTATTGGGTACCTGATTGCGACCTCTGGGATGAAGCCATGTTGCAGGCGCGGGTGGGTTGATTCTAGGAACTTGAATTGTGAGAAGAGACAAGACGTTGGGAAATGAGTGACAAACAGTTACTCACCAGTGACTCACGGCCTACCCGTACCTGGCCGCACCAGGGTCGCAAACGGGTACCCGTACCCGGCTGGGTACGGATAGCCGGGTATCGGGTAGGGTACGGGTATCGGGTACCCGGTTGCGACCTCTGGTGTTATACCAAGGTATTCAAAGCCTCTGCTGTTTCTGCGAGCCATGGTGGCTGAGCAATATCTGAGCCAGTGGCGGCTCCTGCAAAATCTCTCAGGGGGGGCAAATGTCTGGATGATTGATAAGGATAAGGTCCACCCATGCAATGGATAAATTAACAGCTTAAGCATGTAAATGCAACTTCACTTCTTTAATATTAATGAAAAATAAAGTGACTCTAACAATACATCTTGTTTGTTTCTATACTCACTATTAATACAATCCACTCAGTTTCTTTTATTAAAGATTCCACTAGGTGGCGACAAATAATATTGTTGGATGAAACGTGCTTACGTGTGATGACGTAAGCACGTTAGTGCGAGCCCTCCCGGAAGCCATAGAGAATACATTGCAGCGCCCGCCGTTCGAAAAAAAACATCTTTGAATGTAAGTCTATGGGACCACACGGGGCGATTCTCAGCCGGAGTGAAATCGCCCAAAAAGAGGCGGTACTCCACAGAACGTGACATGACGCTGATTGGACTATATCCAGAGGCACAGTGACGGCTAGCGTGACTCTGTGGTTGAATGACATTGGTGGTGCGTCGCCCAATCGCCCTAATGAAGAAGCCGCCTCTGATCTGAGCTGATTGCTTAAATAGATTCGTTGTATTTGTGTAGATATGTATTTGTGTAGTGATTTGTTTACTTTTCCTATACTTTATACTCCTATCGTGTTTTTGTTTGTTTGTTGTTGCAACGTTCTGCCCTTCCCTGACTGGACATTTATAGCTTATCGGATTCCTCCAGTATACGTAAATATTCTGATTCTTCTGATTAAAATTATCTGGGCAATTAAACATTTGCACGACGTTGCATTCAATGTCAGAATATCTTCATTAATTGACAATTGCCATGATATCAGCAAGCCGCGCAAACAATTGGCAAGATTTTTTTTCTCTCACAGCGATGAGTTGAGGTGCATGGTAAAATAAAATTGTGCACATTTACAATTAAAGTGACTGGCACACTTAACTGTCATTTAAATGTTTTCCCTTTATTTTACGTCAAAGTCAAAACAAGTGTTTTTTGACTGTCATGTATATTGCATTATAATAAAACGCATTACTGTTCGACACATTAACTGATCATGATGTGCACGTAGTTGTGACATTTAACAGCAATTCTCAGAGCACTGATTCACTCTTATTGCCGTGTACAAACTCTCTAAACTTATTTGCAAAAACTCCATTGCATGTATTGTGAGCCTCACAAAACGCAACATTATTTTCTACACCTAAATGCTTGCTTTTCTTCCCGGGAGACAAACACGGGCAGATGGCATCTAACCATGCTCCCCAGCCAACATTTAACAACAACGAGCAGTGTGCTTCCGGCTACGATACGCCACACCAACTCTCAGCACAAAAAACTGTCGCATCACACGCGCAAATCGTTTACATAATTCACATAACTGTACCAGCTTACTGCTTAATGATGATTTTTTGGTTTGTTTGTTCTCGCAATAAATAATAGTAAATGCCTTTAATATAGCGTATTAACTATCGTAGGGGTGTAGTGGTGGTAGGGTAGTTGGCACACTGCACGATGAAAGTGGTCACCTACGTTTGATTCTCAGCCATGGATAACGTTCGTGGCCAATTAATCAAAACCTACCCTGGCCATCCTCCCCAATGATTCCCTCCCCGATGATTACCTCCCATTCATTAACCCACACCGATCTGCATGCGTAAGTAAATCACACAATTTCGATTTAAAGCATTAGGGTAGTGTATAGTAATACAGTATACAATACAGTATACAATACAGTATACAATTTGGTGTTGGGTTTGTCTATGGCAGCATATAGTGTGTAGCTGTAATGTATCACTTACGGTTGGTAGCTCAGCTTATTGAGAGTGTATTTGGCATACTGATGATACTATGTAGTTTATACTTTAGCTTGTTACGTGGTTGTTTGGTTTCTGCAGCTGCACACTATTAACATTCCTTCCCTTTGTTGGTGCTGCCCCTGCCCCCTCCCTTTGATGCTGCTAATCCTGTATAATGCACGGGCATAATATGACTTTGAAAACCCCCCGCCCACCTCCCACGCATTTCACAATTAGCACTATTCGCATTCCTGCATTTCCCATAAATATGCTAAATTCCTCTTCATATGCAAATTCTTTTGTCAAGCTGCTCTTCCTCCTCCCTCTCAGCTTAAATAGACGCTCAGAGCCTAGGACGTGTCATTCAGACTCTGTCTTATCGACAGACATGTTCTTCACCTGAGGACGGCTGCTTGCGTTGCGGCCGAAACGTCGTGAGAATTGTTTTATTATGTTTTATTTTTATTATTTTATTACTTCCCTACTACGTGACGACTTTACCGAAAGAACCAAGAAGATAAATCACACAATCCCCACGACCGACACGGAGTGGGTAACGGCCTTCGTCCAGGAGTGGATTGATAAAAGGGCTGCAAACAGGGCTTCACTTTTCACAGAATATTTACCGGGAAACTGATAACCACGAGCCATAGTGAGATGCATTTTGGACGTGGGGTGACCAGATGGCTGTACAATCAGTGGCGGCTCGTCAATAGAGGGCGCAGGGGCGCCGCCCCCATCAAGATTCAAGAATATACATATACAAAAATTATATAAAAATACATAAATAAAATATTTTTTTCATACGATGTGCCGGCTGGTAGTAAGAAAAGCATCAGCATTTGATAAAAACTGGCTTTAATCGGTCAACTATTTTCTATGTTTTTCAATGTGTTTCATGCGGGGCGCCGGACAAATGGATGTCTATGTGAGACTTTAAATTTTCGGACAGCATGTGACCTGAAGCTGGTCTCTAATTGGTTTCTTAAAGATTCTCCTCGGGGCGCAAGTCGTTGCGTCCCTGGCCAATCAGAATTGGATACATGTTATTTTATCCAATCTGATTGGTTCTCGTCACCTGTCATTCAAATTTACGCTCTGGGCCACTACTGCGAGTGCGCAGGCGACACCACTTCGACACTTGCTAGGCTGATCAAATTTTTTGTGTAAACAATGGCAGCAGTTCATCCAAATTCTGTAATTTATTTACAAAAAAACCCTTTCACAAGGCTTTCGCTGGAAGAAATAAAAAAGATAAAGGATCTCGGACCGGACCAACCCGATTTACATATCCAGCAGCAGGCCAGTGACAGAAGACGAAGCTACACACGAAGCTTCACCCGCGCTTGTTATGAGAAACGGAGGTGGCTGGCTGGATGTGATGTTAGCAATTCTCTTTTTTGTTTTCCCTGTCTTTTATTTCAAAGTGTCGGCACTGAAGTTTTGTGGACAACGACGGGGGTAAGAGACCTCAAACATCTCTCTGACAAATGCAAACGTCATGAAAGTAGCCGCAGCCATATTGATAATAGCATGAAACTAACGTTTTTATGTTCAAGTAGGAAACATGCTTTTTGGTACTTTGGTCTGAAATGTATATAAAAGAGAAACATTTATGTTCAAGTAGGAAATATGCTTTTTGGTACTTTGGTCTGAAATGTATATAAAAGAGAAACATTTATGTTCAAGTAGGAAACATGCTTTTTGGTACTTCTTTTGGTCTGAAATGTAAATAAAGATCATCAAAATTTATATTCAAGTAGTCAAAATGGTTTTTGGTACTGCTTTATATTTATTTGCCCCCCTCAATAAAATAAAAAAAATGCGACCCCCCAAAAATAAATATCACCAGCCGCCACTGCTGTACATTTGTATTATTATTATTACGATCTGTGGTGGGTAGCAAATTCGTCTTTCCCCTTGAATTGTAAACCCGTGTACAGTATACAGTATATAGCGTTCACAAACCCTCATGGTTCACAATAGCGGTGAATATGGCAGCACAACAACGTAAAAAAACAACAAATATGTAATTATTGCCATGTGATGAAATGTAGATCATGCAATCGTTTATAGAGAGATACTAACTCTATTTGACTTATCGTCACAGGGATGGCAGCATGAATAAGAAGAGGTGTTGGGTGTCGATGTACAGGCGCTACTAACCCCGGGGTCTGATTCGTGCTCACGACCACCAACACCAGTGATGAATATCTGAACTGGTCCTGGGACACCCCTAAGTAGGCTGAACCTCGAATGAGTACGTGGTGTCGTGCGTAAACGTTGCCACTAGGGAGACAAATGTGGCCAGGCACGATGGTGGCCACCCACCGCCTTGTATGCCTTGCCGGCCTTCATAGGTGCTCAGTAACAGCAATTGTCCCAAATGTATTTTCATATCATATTGGAGATCTTTGTCTTTGTGTGGGTGTAAAGCTTCCAATTGCATCATAACTTATTAAAGATGTCCGTTTCACAATGTTTGGTGACAGCAAACATGCCACAACAAAATGTGTTGGAAACATTGAACAGCATCAAATGTCGCTAGAGATGAAGGAAGCTGGTGATGCAACGCAGACATATAAAGTTGAACTTATGGTGGTTGTACATGTATTTGTATGAAAAATAAGAATAGGTTTTACCCTTTCTGGCAATCAAACAGGTGTTAACATGTTCAAATACCAAGTATATATCTTTTTGCAAGGAATCAAGTCTGCGTTTTCCACACGCACTTGTGGGTGAACATGCAAACAAACACGCTCTGAAAATAATATTTGCATTGTCTTTGAAACTGATTGGCCTACACCAGAGACAGCCTTCTTCATGGCCTAGTCTCACCAGTGTCATACCAGAGAACGCCAAAAGGCGAACAGTACAAAGACAATGCACGCGTAGTGACTGACTCAGAAACACTAGGAGTAGGAGGCACTCTATTAGCAGCCTTAACAGTTCACACAGAGTAACTACAGCTCCCAGTCAGGACAGCCGGCAGACTGCCTGACTGACGACGGTGAAGACGGTGACGGCAACGAAGACTCCGGCAGCACGACGAGGGGATCCCCCTCCAAACGACAGCCCCGAGCTCCCGTTCAGGGCCCCCTTTTATCCTTCCAGCGTGGCCTCGCTCCGCCCCGGCCACGCCCCCCTTCTAGAACCTACTAGCGGGTTCCCGGGCTTACCCCACGTGCCCCCTCTATCACCTCTCCCCTACATCCCTCTCCCTGACTTGTCACGTGACCTGCTGATAGACAGGGCTGCTGCAACTGCAGATGCCCTTCCCTGCCAGCAAGAAGCGCTATGCTGCTAAGTGACCGATTCTATGTCACTACACACGTATCAGAGCATTTATGGCTTGGGGTAAGCAGCTATATACATGTATTTGTGTTTTTAAAATTTAACTATGCAACAAAATGCACCAGTGCTTTCTTCAGATTCCTGCTGTTGATAATGGGGCAGCGGTTATCCATTTACAGTTCTGGGCCAATTGTGGAAATTCCATATTTCCTGTTGTCAAATTTATCAATTGAATCACCATAATTCGTTAGCCAAAAAGTACACAATAGTGTGCGCATGTTAAGCATGTAATGGTCCATCGATATATTTCAACTGTATTTGTTTAAATTGTGATGAAGAATCACTGCAATGTGAATTGTTACGTGTCAAATGCACATTCAGCACTGGGTGTACAATTTTTTGGCACCTGATTTGGTTTCATTCAGCTTTGGCAGGGCAAGGTCAACAACAACAACAACAGGTGCCTGAGATGAGTTGAACTCCGAGGTAAATCCATATGAGACCCAGCATCAAGATCAAAGTGATACCACAGATCACAAAAACTGTTTATACTACACTGCACTTTAAAAAGTTAAATAACAAATGATGTGTAAATGTGCATTGAATACAAAACATACAATATCCATTTAAAACTTTTTCCAAGGATTTAATATTTAATTACTTAGGGAACTGCTATCGCCAGACAACGTGTACGGAGATTGATATTCATATTTCTTACATTTGTGATTTGTTTTATAATGGAATTTTTTGCAAGCAGGTCATGCAATGGCTGTATCTCATTACAAAAGTAGCATCACTATCAAGCAGGTGATAAAACCATCAACAAATCATGAGGAACTGGAGGCTTGTCAGTGCTCAAATTATGCACATCGTATGCACACACAATGATCTATCCAGCACTCACACGGAATTGCCTTTCATCAGATTGTCATTTCATGCATCCTACCACAAATAATGAATTCTCACATATATATCTATATGAATGTTTCTCCACAAACAAGATGGACATAGTAATACCCGAGTTATTTGTATGGATTTAAAAAAAATCAAACCAACATTTCATACACTCTAGTATATTGCATATGTGTGTGACTGCAATACGTAGTTGAGCCAAAATCGGTTGACCAAAACAATAATTCGCAATAGTTCTCCCGAGAAGTGGAAAAGAACTCGGTCAATATTTCAACCCACAAGCCTTATAAGATGCTGAAACAAACCCGTGAAGGGAAACACAGAATTCAACACATTCCCCTCACAGAGCATGCGTTACGGCTGCATGCAGCGTGAAAGGTTAAGGTGCAGCCTTTGCAATGCCTCGCTCACGTCACTGCTGGCAGAAGGGCCTCTGCTAGACGAAGCCCGATGGAGAACAATCCTCTCCACAGCAGGGTTCCTCAAAACTAATTGGCCCGTGGACCACTCAGTTGATACAAACATTTCCACGGACCACTCGGCCCCCCCCCCACTCCTGGTGATAACACACATTCATGTACCTCTCTAAATACCACGAATACAAAGTCATTTATATTTATGGAACATAAAAAAAACTTAACCCGTAAAAACAAAGTTTTTCACTATAAATCCTTTATATGCGTGGCATCGGTTTTATTTTAGCCCACATTGGTGTTTGAAACGGGCGGCTAGAGTCCTCTCGTCCTCTGGCTTGAGATGGCTGCCACCTATGGGTCAGATGATAGCCTGGCAGCATTAAGCAATTGATACATAAATATAAAAAAAAATCCCCTAAACAGTGTCAAATTTGGAATTTCACGAAAATTAATTGTCACGCACAACGAGTCTGTGTGCAAAATGTCAGCTCGATTGGATCACGGGAAGTGGCTTAAAGAACGACCGAAAGATTTGCACGGTCGTAAGCAAGCACGCAAGCACGCAAGCAAGCAAGCAAGTGAACTTAATATAAAGGATTTAACAACGCAGCTATGAGTTGTTATTTTTTAGCGGGGGCAGGGAGGGTGGCATTTAGATCTTGGCTCGGGTAGTTTAATCGGGGAAGTTTACCGAACTTCATTAATAAATTAAATATCACAAGTAAAATATGAAGTCGTGTCCGAAACAAAAGGTGTTAAAACATTATCGTGATTGTCGGATTGACCTTCATTCGCGTCACAGCCCCGCGGAACACGTGGAGAACGACCGGGACACCACACTCTGAGAAATAACCACTACTCTGGGGGGTACGTGACATGACTCTTCAACGCTGGCCCGTCATGTTTGGAGGTGGCTGCAGGCATCCCACACTTTACCCCACCCCACGTGACACGCTGATTGACTAACTGTGGTATGTGACCTTACTCTTTGACGCTGGCCCGTCATGTTTGGAGGTGGCGGCAGGCATCCCACACTTTACCCCACCACACGTGACCCGCTGATTGACTTACTGTGGTATGTGACCTTACTCTTTGACGCTGGCCCGTCATGTTTGGAGGTGGCTGCAGGCATCCCACACTTTACCCCACCACACGTGACCCGCTGATTGACTAACTGTGGTAAACCCAGAGGCTGTGGGGGTGGGGGGTGTTAATAAACTTGGCTCATTGTTTTTGTTCCGGCTCTGTGAGGTTGGACAGGTGACCTGTTTACGAATGTCAAGTGCAGTGTGCTCACAAGTACACCACTACTACAGCGTCATGCAGTAGCAGTAGCGTCTTTACGACAAGGCCGTAATTAGAAAATATATTCCCCCCTAAAAACTGCTCAAAATGTCTCCCCCCCCAATATATTGCTATAAAATAGATGTTTGTTTATATGATTGTGGTTATAGTTGTAATTTATTAATCCCTAATCTCTGCCATTACATACAATGAAACAAGAAAAGGTAAAAAATAAAAAACAGAACAATGTAATACATACACTATTAAACATTATTGTAAAAAAAAAAATCCATCCTATGTGTTAGTGATTTCTTTTTATATTTTAGACAAGAAATGGCAGGAAATTAGTTTTCAAATTTAGATTTCTTTCTGGGGGGGGGGGGACCCCCAGACCCCCTGGAAGATTTGGTCCCCCCCAATGTTGACTCCATGGCTACGGCCTTGCTTTACGATTCAATAAGGTTTTTTTTTTACATCCACTGAAACGAAAGAACATGTTTTAATTTCCAGTTGATTAACCTTGCCTGGGATATATGTATTATTACTACGCCATAAAGTGTATACGTTGTGTAATTACAGTATAAAATTGTACATATGACACAATGTTCAACCATATAAATACTAAAATAATGATAACTCTCTGTTTCATGCTTTGAAGGATGAATCATCCAGTGTGATATCTAATTTTAAAGGGGATCCTTTGGTGGGAATGATGCTGATGGTGACGACGATGTTGATTATGATGATGGCTTCGCAGGAATCAAATGCATAAGGGAACACTGCGACAGCATTGCATTCACTGTTTGACATTTTTAAAAATGTAGCAGTCGAGCTAAACGAATGCATTCGAAAGTTGTACATTTCTGACGAAACGATAAACCTAAATATTAAAAGAAAATTTTAACTTGCGTAGTAAAGTTATTTTATGTTTTCATTATTTTACCATACAGCCAGATACTACGACAAATCGCTAACCTTAAACACCCAGTCGTTCATAAAAGTTTAAGGCGGTATAGTACTATAGTAATAGAGCAAGTGCAGAATCACTGAACCGGAATTGATGGCTTGAAAATATTTAGCGCAGGACCCTTGAAAGTGCGGGGCTCGTAGCTACTACACGTGTAGCTACTACACGTGTAGTAGCTACTACTACATCATATGTAGCTACTACTACATCATATGTAACTACTACTACATAACATGTAGCTACATATGTAGTTATGTAGCTACTACATATGTAGCTACTTTTGCTACTAGGATAATCCGGCACTGTAAACCTGCCTAATCATTCGCAAACATTCTATCCAATTTTGTGTTTGCTCTGAGCCATATTTCGAGATTACTGCATCTGAATTTGTGTTGTTGTTTCCATTAAGGGGCACGATGGCGATGTCAAATGTCAAAACGCACGGAGGTTTGGGGGTTGTTGTCCCCTGGCGGTAGCATGAGTGCATTACACAAACAAGATCGACGCGCACCTCCCCGAAATCTCCGACGTTCAACTCGGGGTTCTTCGGCGCGACATCCGACGCGGAGCTCCCCGTCACGTGGAGCGAAACGTCGGACGTGACACCGAACGACGTGCGGTAGTAAAAACAAACAAACAGAGAAACGCATCGGAGAGCTGCACAGCAGAAAACCAAGCGGGAGTGTGTCCACTACCTGTCGGGTTTGACCCCATTTCACGCGAAACCCCTCTGCTGTAAGCACAAAGCTGCCCCGCAAATCATGTCCCCGGCCCTGTGTTAATTCCGCAACAACAACAACAACAACAAATGGCTATCTTAGCAGCCACATTTAACAATTTTAGAGCGAAGGCTTTCCTACAGAGTAGAGACAGAGAGAGAGAAGAGGAAGTGACCCCGAGGATCAATTGTATGACAAACGTAATAACGTGGACTGATAAAGTCAGCACAACACCTGACAGCGTCTGGGAAGGACAAGCGAAGGTGGAGAGAGAGAGAGTTGACAGCTGTGGCATCACTGCGTGCCCCCACGGCTTCTGCAGTCAATGGAGAGAGATGAGATGGTGATGTTTGTCGCTACCCTACCGGGCTGAGGTTGCGAAGGTTATTTGACCACACGCTGCAACCGCCAGTCAGTACGGCACAGGTTGGCGTATGGTAAGTATAGCAGTGCAGTCATTATCGCGAGGGTGAGAAGAGTATTGGTAATCACTGTGTAACATTGATTTATTTTTTGTTCCTGGGTCGTAAGTGTTATTTCCTAAATGCTTATGCCTCAAAAGTGCAAAAAATGGCTATTATTACCCACAAACTTTGCGTTTGTGACCAGGATAGTGATATTTTGAAATTTAACTATTTTACAGAACATTCCAGATAGATTCAGTGCTGAGTAAACTTGGAGTAACTTCTTGAACATTCTAGAATTTTTCAGTAATATAAATAGTAGTATTAATACAGGGGCCTTAAGTTCACCAGTTCAGTTTAGTTACAGCTGCCTACGTGGATACATATCTGCATTTTTCTGAGATGGCATCAATAGGCTGCAAGCATCCGGCAGACGCATTTAGCTATGTCTGCGGCCAATTTATCAAGACAAGAGCGAGAAAATACTCTATGGAAGCATCTGCTAAGATGTGTGAGGCCTACAAGGCATATTTCGGCATGCATGTCAGTGATCAAGACAAACCCTGGGCACCTCATTTCACCGGCGAGCAATGAAAAAAATTCTGGAAGGTAAGATGGACAATTATTGCTCAGAATTGTATGTTATAAAATTTGTAAAAAAACATTTAAAATTGTAAAAGTTTTACATTTTAAAATGTTTAATAATTTTAAATGTCATTGAAAAAATATATATCATACATGAAAAATGTTGCGAGAATATCTTACACATTAGCTATGGGTGATTTTTATTTTTATTTTTGTAGGATAGTACAGAGGGGAAAAGAGAGCCATGAAGTTCGCTATCCCAATAATTTGGCGGGAACCCACTGACCACTCAAGCAACTGATACTTCTGCATGGTGCACCCTTCTAAATGTCGGACTGGCAAGAATGCACCTACTATCACGTATCCGGACCTTCCTTCATCCATTGCCCCCGGTGCCATACTGCTTTGAGCTCCTCGTACCCACTCCTCCGGAGAGAAAGCAGCCGTCTTTAGAAGAGAGCAGCAATTCAGAGAGCGAGAAAGACGTTGTAGATCCAGATGACAATTTCAGAGGTTGAACTGAGGAGAGAAACCCATACTACCTCAACCAAAAAGACCTCAACAACTTGATCAGAGATCTTGGTCTCACCAAGTCCACTGCCAAGCTTTTGACGTCTAGGCTCAAGCAGTGGAACTTGTTGGATAAAAGTGTGCAAGTCGCAGATCAGAGGAAGCGTCTCCAACCATTTTGCAGCTTCTTGACCCGTCAAGATGGACTATGCTTCTCCCACAATGTGACCAGTCTGTTCGAGGCAATCGGAATCGCCTGGAACCAGAATGAGTGGCGCCTCTTCATTGACAGCTCATCCAGGAGCCCCAAAGCCATGCTGCTCCATAATGGTAACAAGTCTCTTCCCCTGGCTCACTCGGTGCACCTCAAAGAGGATTACAACAGCACCAAGACCTTGCTGGACGCCTTGAAGTATGATGAATACGACTGGAAGGTCACCTGAAACTTCAAAATGGTGGCATTCCTGATCGGTCTCCAAGGCGGATTTACCAAGTTTCCCTGCTATCTTTGCCTTTGGGACAACAGGGACACCAAGGCGCACTACCACAGGCGGGACAGGCCACAGCGGACCGAGTTCTCTGTGGGGAGGAACAACGTCAAGTGGGAGCCACTGGTAGATCCCCGGAAGGTGCTGATACCACCACTGCACATCAAATTGGGCCTTATGAAACAATTTGTCAGAGCTGTAGATAAGGAATCGGCAGCCTTCAAGTACCTTCAAGACTTCTTCCCTAAGTTGTCTGAGGCAAAAGTCAAAGCCGGTGTCTTCGTCGAACCAAAAATAAAGAAGATCCTGGAGTGCAATGAATTCCCCAAGAAGCTCACTAGTAAGGAGAAAGTGGCTTGGAACAGCTTTGTCGCAGTGGTTCGTGGCTTCCTGGGCAATCACAAGGTCAAAAACTATGTGGAGCTGGTTGAGACTCTGGTGAAGAACTACGGAACAATGGGCTGTAGGATGTCCTTCAAAGTCCATATCCTTGATACTCATCTTGATAAATTCAAGGAGAACATGGGAGCGTACTCGGAGGAGCAAGGCGAGCGCTTCCACCAGGATATACTGGACTTTGAACGCCACTACCAAGGACAGTATAACGAGAACATGATGGGAGACTACATTTGGGGGCTGATTCGTGAAAGTGATTTACAGTTTAATCGTAATTCTCGAAAAACGAATTACTTATATATCTTATGTAGTAATGTTTGTATTACTTTAGTATAAATACATGTAAATTTTGATTCATATGTTGTTTTTTCTGACTTTATGTGAACGAAAAAACAGAAATTTGTCCGTTTTCATGAAAATAGGTAAATTTCAGAATATCACTGTCCTGGTCACAAAAGCAATGTTTGTGGGGAATAATAGCCATTTTCTATACTTTTTAGGCATAAGCAATTACGAAATAACACTTACTACCCAGGAACTAAATTTGTGTTACATAGTGTAATGGGCGGTAATATCAGCGAAAACACGACCTGTTGAGGTTATTGTACGAGTCCATTAAAACAAATGTAAGTTATACTGGAAAACTACAATTACGATTAATCGATAACGTTTGAATGAGGTCAATGGCACCAAATTAAATTAGTTTCACCCAGCAACGGATTGACAAAGGGGTGCAATTATAATGTGGCATATACTGTACATTCATTCATGGTGGGGATGTTTTTTTTTATCTCGCCAATGTATCTCGTTCCATTCTCCACCAGAGGGCACCCAAGCAAGCAAGCGAGCAGAACCCAGAGAACACACTTTGGATGTCGTAAGGATGGCTTCTGATTTAACACAGACCTGGTCTGCCCTTCACAAGCTTGTGAAGGTCATCTCTCAAGAACAAGATTTAACATTCGGCGTCTATGTGATTGTATTTATTTCCAATTTAGTTTACTGGCTGCTAATATTGTAAAAACGGCGTTGTCCGTTTAACAAGGTTTAGTAAATTGATCTAAATTGATGTGTCTAGTGCCCTGTAGGTCAGCAGACCTGCAGGGCATTATTTGAAGACTCGCTGTAATTACGTGACAACAGTGAACATTCAAACACGTGGATCGTTGTGATACAAGCACTCGCTGCACTACGTTTGTGGGACTGAGTAAGTGAAACATAACGGCTGCTTCATGCATGCAAAGCCATTTTTGATTAATTATCTCTTGAGACAAGTGATAACACAGAATTGCATATGCATTCTTAACACGTGGTTGAAAAGCTGTTACATTTATCTGACGCAACACGGCACAAACGTAAGGAGTCACGCAGCGAAAGGGCAGAATACACAACCAGCATGTTACATTCCAAAGACAACGGTGCTATATTTGCCACTTGAAACTGGGATCTGCACCGTCTAATATACACAAAACACGAAGTAAAAATACACAAGTTTAATCATTTACTGTGCGCTGCATGGCCAGCTGGTGAGCTGGTTTTTTTTTATGCGTTCGCCTCCTGTGGTTAGGTGCAATTTAAAACAAAATAAACGCCCCGTAAAACATCTTCGTGCACCTGTATGCAAGATTTGCAAGGTGTTCGTATCGACCGCTTATCCGTAGCAGGGCTGCCCCCCCCTCCATCCCCGCCATCTCCCACACATCTAATGGATCTTTCATCGTCGTGCCACGCTGCGTTTGCTGCACGGAGCTTTTCTCGGACTCGGGGCGGACGAGTAAAAAAAACAAGAGAGAACATGCAATGTGCGGCCCTCCTTGTGCCGCTCGGCAGCTGCTGCGGCCCACAGATGTGCGCTAGCTGTGTCAGTAAGAGCGCGCGTGGAAGAGCGGTTCGTTCCACACTGCCAATTAAAGCGCGGCTGTGTGAGTGTGTGCTCTGGCATTGCCGATTGCGAATGCTTTCGTCGTGGGGAGCGGTAGTGTGGCGGTTAGCGCGCTGCGCTACGAATCTTGGTCAGACACGGGTTCTGATTCCCGCTCACGGCCAACGCCGGTGACGATTATTTGATATCGGTTCTGGGCCCTCCCCTAGGTCGACTCAGCCTCAAATGAGTACTTCGTGCGGCGTGTAAACATCGCCACTGGGGAGACAAAGGCGGCTGGGCGGGGTGCTGGCCACCCAACCCCCCTCGTGTGCTGTGCCGGCCTTCATAGGTGCTCGCTAACAGCACTTGCCCCCTATTATCTGTCCAGGCTATATGGGGGATCTTTGTCTTGTCTTGCCGAGTGTGAACGCTCTTTGCAGCTTTATTTCTGCTGGTGTTTCGTGTTTAATTATTTGACTGTTGAAACAGTGGCGACAAGGCTGCTTGAAAGGTGGGAGAGGCGTTGCGACCGTTTGATCAAAATCAATGCAACAGCCATGAGAATTAAGAGTATGTTTTACCCCTTTCTGGCAATAAAACAGGTATTAAGATCTTCTTGGTTCTTTCGGTAAAGTCACGTAGAAGGGAAATAATAAAAGAATACAAATAAAACATAATAAAATACAATTCTCACGACGTTTCGGCCACAACGCAAGCAGCCGTCCTCAGGTGAAGAACAGGGCTGTCGGAAAGACAGCGTCCGACAGAACAGGACTGTAAACGTCGTGATAATTGTATTTTATTACGTTTTATTTTTATTATTTTATTATTTCCCTTCTACGTGACTTTACCGAAAGAACCAAGAAGATGAATCCCTGCAGTCACGAAAGCTTTAAATCGAAATTTAAGGTGTTAAGATGTTCAAATACCAAATAGATGCCCCTTTTTGCAAGGAATCAAATCTGCATTAACCACACGAACTTATGGTAAAACATGCATACACGCGTGCTCTGATACTTGTCTTTGGAACTGATTGGCATACACCAAAGACAGCGATCTTAGTGGCCTTGTCTCACCAGTTCTCTGGTGAGACATTGGTTAGACAACCAGTGTCTCACCAGAGAACGCCAAAAGGCGAACAGTACAGAGACAATGCACGAGCAGAGCGCGTGGAGCTCGGCTTGAGCAGGTCCCATGACAAATGAACGGCCCTTTGAGATACTCTTAGTTTTTTCGGTAAAGTCACGTAGGTAAAAAATGAAATTAAAATTAATAAAATAAAATAATACAAATCACGACGTTTCGGAGGCAACACAAGTCTCCGTCACAGCCAGATTTGCTGTATCAAGCAGATTTGCTGTATCTTGATATCTTGATACAGCAAATCTGGCTGTGACGGTCCCACCTGATGACGGAGACTTGTGTTGCCTCCGAAACGTCGTGATTTTTATTGTTTTATTTTTTACCTACGTGACTTTACCTACACAACTAAGAGTATGAATCCTTGCAGTCACGAAAGTTTAAAATCTGGCCCTTTGAGAATTCACTCCTGGATGAAGATGTCCCCACGTCGTGTTGGTCACGGGGGGTTTTGAGATAAGGGCCGTCCATAAATGACGTCACGCACCTAGGGGGGTGGGGGGGTGGTCAGACATTTGTGACGATGTGTAACGAGGGGGGGGTTGAGAAATGTGACGTCACATCAAAATGCGCAACTTTAAGTAAATATAGACAACACGTTCTGCTTAATTAAATAGACTTTTAATTAAATGTTTTCTCCTTCAACATCAGAGTGCAGCGCCACATTAAACACGCACTATAATGACAATAGTTTAAAGCGATTTGAAGCATGTTTTTTTTTTTTTGGGGGGGGGGCAGAGCTTTGTGACGTCATATTTGAGGGGGGGGGGGTCTGACTTTTTGTGACGCCGTGTGACGAGGGGGGGGGGGGTCAAAAATAGTCCAAAATCCCGTTACGTCATTTATGGACGGCCCCATACTGCAGCACACTTGTGCTGGTCAGAGTGAGAATTGCCAGCTGCCAGTCAAAATTGTCATCCGCGCTTCTTTGTGCCTTGACCTGATGTCTGTCTGGCACTCTCTCCTCTACGGACTTCCCAAATCCCTCACCTCCAAACTCTGTGGTCGGGAACGCCGCCGTTAGACTTCTCATCGTAGATTCCGACATCTACATTGAAAACTCGTTTCGTTCGAACCGCTTGTTTGTGTGTGTGTCGAGCTTGTTATCCTCCACCCGCACCTCCGTTGAGCACTGTCGGCCACGTACGGTGAGAAAAAAGTCCAACAATGCACACATCCCACAGCCGTACGCGTTCACACATCGGCCCCAATTCTGTGAACTCGCCTCTGTCTGCCTCTCACGTCGTTTCACCGCCAAGCTTCTCTGCGCGTTCACTCTGCCATGCAGCAGCCAAGACCAACCTGTCAAAGGCCCCTTTGCCTGTCATTCTACGCTCGGTGGAAGATCGCTCCTTCCCCTCTGTTGATTCCGCAATATGGACCCCCAGCCCGCCCACGCCACCAGCTCTCCTGCGCCTGGGGAGTCAAGTCGAGGCTCAGGGTTTTCCTCTTCATTTCTGCCTAAGACTGTCGCTGCTCTTGAGAAGATATGCGGTGATTATCGGCTAAGTGGTGCGCAACGCCACACGGTGCTTTTACACACCTGGAGACGCAGTTGGAATGTTGTTGTGTAGACGTAGGAGCTAAATGTTTACGTAAGGGGCAGAGTGACAATACAGCAAGGAGGTGGGGGGGGGGTCATGAAGAGGGGAGCAGTGGGAGCCAGGGAACGTGACACATGCTGAACTTCTTTCGCACCGTACGTAGCCAACCGTGCTAATTGACAGGTGTGACTGGTGTGATGCTGCAGTTGTTAAGTGTGCAGAGGCCACGGGTCGACACCCCTGCTGTTTGTAGCGCTGGTAATCTATCACACGTTAGTGAAGTCCTCTAGATGCTATTTAATGCCAAAGAATCCGTTAATAATACGTGAGATTAATTAAAATGGCTTAATTTCCGTGTCCACTGGGATTTTGTTTTAGTGCTTATGAATGGTGCTCGCGCGACATTGCCGAGCGGTCGCCCGCTTTGCCACTCCGTTGCAGAGGTCTGCGATTCAAGCCCAGCGGTCGCCCTGGTTAACATTGCGGGTGCTATTACCGAAGGTGCTCGCTTTATGCCGCAGCTACTTTGAATGTTCGAGGTCCCGTGACGTCATCCAAAAAAGAGTCGGCCACAATGCGCCGGCTGCACGGTCCAAAATGTGTTTATGTTCCTCGCAAGTGATTGAATTCGGTAAAACCGCATCGCAACATTGCCCCCCCCCCCACCCTCCTCCCCTACTGGCAGACCACACTCTGTGACACACGGCACCGTATTCATAGCCCTGGGCTACAAGACTAGCACGAAAATCGAATGTACTAAATTACTATTATTATCAACGCTTATTCAAGGAGTAATGCACTGGAATCACTGCGAGTATCAAAGCCATTTAAACCCGAATGCAACTGCCATGTTCATTGAGCACATTGTCAGATTCAAACGAATTATTCAAGCGCTAAATACGTATTAAGCCTCATGGTAAAGGCAACCTGACAATAACATTGCACGTACACGTTTATGGAAAACACCTTGCTAATTAAAAACACAATAGAGCTTCCCACAAGCTGAAACGATTGACAGATATTTCCACGCTGTCATCACCAAAGACTTATCAAAGTGATCCTAACACTAAAGACAGTGGAAGTTTCCTTGTGGATATGTCATTGGTTTAAGCAGATGTTGAGAACATCTGCCACTTGTGTCCAATTGATGTTGATTATTACGGCGAAGTTGAGAGACTGCGCGCATATTCAGCGTTCAGAATTAACCGAATGGATGGTCTTTGAGCTGACATTGTCCAAGAGAGACCAATCACACATTTGAGTGATATATCGTGCTTTATTGACGGTCTAGCACTCCCAATTTAATCGAGAAGTTGCCCTGTGTCTTTTATTTAAAAAATACATGTCATGGTGACACTAGGAACCACGAGGTCTAGGGGTTCAGCGATGTATCAATGCATCGCGGTCGATTGCTAAGCTCGTAAAATATGTGCAAAGGATAATAGAAGAATCGATGTATTACAATTTGAATATATTTTTTACGTAATTGGTTCAGGTGACTTCTTCAGTCACTAGAGGCCGCTACATTCACCAAAGTGTAAAAAAAAACAATATTCTTAAATGAATTAGTAACCCTGAATGGTGAATTAAGGGATTGGAGGCGGGGCGGGTATTGTTACACCCGAACGGCGGCTCATCATTGAAGTGACGAAAATCTAAATTTATTCATTTGTTTTCAGATACCCGTTTGAAGCAAGAGGTATCATTTATTAAACGGGTATCATCATCGTCGTGTGTGGTATGGCTAAGACAATGCCGTTTGTGTAGCAACGGGTTCCACTGAAAATACTGTGATTTTTTTTTACGAGTAGCATTTTGAAATATTTCAAATGTTAAGAATGCAATCAGGCAGAAACGTCACAGGGAAATAAGAGGTCGGCACAACAGCTGGGCAAACACATGTGGAACACCACAAATGGGTCACATTCAAACTTCGGAATTTCGTTTAAGCATTTTCGCTATGCTGCTTGAGACTAGAATATGACAGCGTTTTTGAAGTTGTTTTGGGAATTGCACTGCTTCATTAAACTAAGTTACATTCTGGGCTACAAGTGTTTTGCTCCAAAAACATTCATGAAAACAACACGTGGACACCAACGCGCGTACTGTATTCACGGATTACCATAAGCGCCGCTTATAACTGGCAACAGAAAAAAGAAGTGAGATACACAGCAAACCAAACACGCCCATTGCTGGATTGAAATCGGGCACACACAGAACGAGGAGACACCTATTGTTGATCTTGTTTGCCTCGGTTCCGGACACAGGATTGTGCGAACTAAAGATAAGCCACTTGAAAATCCAGCACGCCACAACAACACCCCCTGTGAGAATTAATGGGCTGGAAATGAGAGAAATAAATAAATGCACATCCCTGTCGGAGGCGGCGAGGCTCAACTCAACCCTCCGAGAGAGGCACGGGGATGCGTGGAGGCGTCGAGACGTGAACATCTTACATATTTTACCCTCTTAGTCGACGCGAGAACTGGCTGACTAGCGCGTTTGTTTTGTTATTTAACAGCTGCCCTGCGTGTTTATTTGCCTTGATGCGCGTGCGTGTGTTTACGGGGAGCGGTGGCCACCCGAGTTCGATTCCCCGCTCACGGCCAACATCAGTGAAGATTATCTGAGCCAGTCCTGGGCCTCCCCTAGGGTCGACTCAGCCTCAAAAAACGTACCTGGGCGGTGTGTTAAAAAACATTGCTACTGGGGAGACAAAGGCGGCCGGGCGTGGTGTTGGCCACCCCACCCCCTCGTGTGCCGGTCTGGCCTTCATAGGGTTCTACTCGTTAACAGCACTTGCCCCAACAGTCTGTAAGGGCTATATGGGAGAGATTTGTTTTTGTTTGGGTTAGGGCACTGAAAGGGACAATGCCACGAGAAAGGAGATTCGAAAACAGGCACCTGGGTTCGATTCCCGGCCATGGATAAATAACGTAGGTGGCAATTGGTGTCCTTAAAACTCCTCTAGGTTTACTCAGACTTAAATTAGTATCCGGTGCAGTGTACAAACATTCGCAATTTGGAGGCAAATTTGGTGGGGTTTGGTGCATCCCCCGCACCTCTGATTAGCACGGTTGGATACTATGGTGCGAAATAAGTTCAACATGCCTGTCTTGATGGTTGCGAGCTGGTAACTCTTGTGACCATGGCTACACAGGGATCGTTGTGTGTGAGAGAATGCATTGGTGTGGTAGCGGTGGTCGTGATATTGGACCAATGTTGTCTCATTGGGCAACTGCACAGAGAACAGTTAGCGGAAGATATTGGCAACAAACTTAATTTGGAGCTTTCGTGACTGCAGGAAGTACTCTTTGGTTCTTTCGGTAAAGTCACGTATAAAGATAAAATAATAAATTAAATACTAGCATACGACGTTTCGATTGCAACACAAGGAATCATCATCAGGTATAAATAAAATAGAAACACAAATCTAGTATACTTAGAAATGTAATGTAATACAAGAGAGTCAGATAACATAACAGTCAACACCCTACCTGGTTGATTACGTTCTTCCTGAGAATGCTAAATTTGAGAGAGAGATAAAACACAGAACCAGAGACATATAGACAGACATATAAGCAGACAGATATCACAGAGATACATAGAGAGAGAATAAACATAGGCACACAGAGAAACCACGCCTCTGTGCCTGTGTTGCAATCGAAACGTCGTATGCTAGTATTTAATTTATTATTTTATCTTTATACGTGAATTTACCGAAAGAACAAAAGGGATATTGGCAACAGTTAGAAACATTCATATACTGGCAGCAGTTGTTTTCATCTCACTCGTGCTTATCACTCGCTAATAGACAATTAGGCAAGTACACTACAATAAGACTTAGAAGACCAGGGGGCTGAGATATACATATATTTATCATAATTTGCGCCAGTCATACGTCACTGGAATGCTTAATGAACAATCTCAGTGGGATTCAAAGAGCAAGGCCCCGTCTCAACACAGTCCAGTGCACACATGGCGAAGGACGGGGGGGGGGAGTCTTAAACCCACAAGCGGCCAGAAGTTAAATTGTCCTCCACGCCAGTGTGGGCAAAGTCACAGGCGTAGCGAGCTAAGCCACAGGACATCCTGGCCCAGACTGTTATCGCAAAGGAAAAAGCAAAAACTCTCCCAGACCATGGGAGCCACATTAGAGGAGTGGCATCTGTACACTTTGAATTGTTGGCAGTTTCCATGCACTCGTGATAGAAGATGACGAAGCAAGAAGATGTTTTCTCCTGATAGGCACGAACAAATGGCAAGCACACACTGTTGGTGCCTTTGCGATTGTCCAGGTCCGTACTCAAGTAAACACATCAAATCAAATTCGGGGGTGGGGGGCGGGGGGTAACATGCTAAAAATATTCCTTATCGCTTCGATGGAGAGAAAACATCCCCCCCCATAGAGGCAGAGGGAGAAGTGAGAGAGAGGCAGAGAGGGGAAAAGTGGAGACAGTGAGAGACACACACAGATTAAATTAAATGTCCAGAGACATACTGAGAGACAAAGGGAGACTGATTGAGAGAGACAGGGAGACAATGACAGGGAAAATTATATAGATACACGCCGGTTTATTGTAAAAATACAAGATATATTGTTTACCTTAAATCCCAAATCAGCTGCAAACCTAATTAGACATTCAAAATTTTGTCATATAATAAAAAATATTATCCAGTGCATCCCTAATTAAAAAAAGAACCCTATAAATATATAGCTACGCTGGTAAAAACTCGAGTGTATTACTTTAATACTTTAAAGTGTGATTAAGAACATCAATGCTTCAGTTATTATAATCGAGCACTGAAAATGCTACAAAACCTGAGTTAACATGGGGCCACGTGGCAACCATGACATTAGGTCGTTGTGACTTTTTTGTGTCTAATTTTCAGAGCTTTTTGTCTGCCCTTCCTGCATATGCTAAAAACTCGCAGTCATTCATTCAAATCTAATTCTAAATTATGTATAATATTAGGCTTTCAAGGTTCATAGACCTCTGGTAGGCGGCCGAGAAGATGGTTCACAATGTCTTATCAGCTCACTCTGTCACTCATATACTCACTCCCACATCCTATTCAACACTCTGCTCAACCAATGGCCACGCACAACAATATGAGTATCCAGTAGAGAAGATTAGGACACCTTCTTGGTTCTTTCGGTAAAGTCACGTAGAAGGGAAGTAATAAAATAATAAAAATAAAAGATAATAAAATAATTCTCACGACGTTTCGGCCACAACGCAAGCAGCCGTCCTCAAGTGAACCGTCCTTAGGTGAACCTGAGGACGGCTGCTTGCGTTGTGGCCGAAACGTCGTGAGAATTATTTTATTATGTTTTATTTTTATTATTTTATTACTTCCCTTCTACGTGACTTTACCGAAAGAACCAAGAAGATGAATCCCTGCAGTCACGAAAGCTTTAAATCGAAAAAGAATTGGACACACTTTCAGCAGGCAACGTGGAAGAAAATAACAGCGAAAATAATGAGAGATGATCGTCCGACCAAAAGGGACAAAAATAAAATAAAAGGAAAGTATAACCTCTATGTTATAATAAATTAAATGCAAACTGCGTTCAGTAGGGCAATTCAACTTGCAATGCAAAATTCAAACACCGCAAGATCGCAAGATACAATGTCCACTTTTAGACACTGCGCAGTGGCAAATATTCGTAACAGCCCTTGCTCACTCGCTATGACTGCTGACAGCCATAGGCCACTTCCTCAGCAGTAAATCGCACAACGTGACGGCTATTAATTGTTATGTGCGCTGTCTTATTTCGGTGTTTGATGGGGCAGTGCTCGGTGCGGCTCAGCGCTCATCACGCCGTGCTCCACAAAAGCGGTTTGGAGATAAAAAAAATCAAATCCACGTTCGTTTCTCATTGTCCGTACTCTTATACGCCAAAGGCGGTAAAAAATATAATGTTTTAGATTCATATTTATTGCATTTGTACCAAATGAATATTTAAACTTATTTTAAAGCTTACATTTTAATGTCCTCGTATAAATATACTGGACAGTTCTGTAAACTGCTGCCGTCTGGGAAACCAGCTCCCGACACGACGACATCGCTTTCTTGTTGTGAACAACTCGCCTCCGGTTACTCTGAAATACATTTTGATTTAAAGCTTTTGTGACTGCGGCAAAGTCACGTAGAAGGGAAATAATAAAATAATAAAAATAAAACGTCATAAAATACAATTCTCACGGCGTTTCGGCCACAACACAAGCAGCCGTCCTCAGGTGAAGAAACGGAGCTGTCGGAAAGACAGCGTCCTAATGAACACTGCTAAGCTTGGCAGCGTATTTTAAGCTGGGTGGGAGGAGCAGAGTGCCTTGACAAATGAGTTTACATATCAACAGAGGAATTTAGCATAGAAGTAGCTATGATAATGTGAAAGATTAGCATGATGTTAAAGTGAGAAATTAGCATGTAACTGGTCACGGAAGTGGCTATGCTAATATCAGAGTTTACATATCAACAGAGGAATTCAGTATATTGACGCTAAAGAACTGCAACTACCCTATTACCCCTCTTCTTGGTTTTTTCGGTAAAGTCACGTAGAAGGGAAGTAATACAATAATAAAAATAAAACATAATAAAATAATTCTCACGACGTTTCGGCTACAACGCAAGCAGCCGTCTTCAGGTGAAGAATGAGACACTGCCAAGCTAGGAGCTTATATATAAGCTGAGTTGGGGGTGTAAGAAGAGCGCCTTAACAAAATAATGTGCATATCAAGAGGAATTTAGCATATTCATGGGAAATGCGTAGGAGGTGGGCGGGGGGGGGTTCAAAGTCATATTATGCCCATGCATTATGCAGGATCAGCAGCACCAAAGGGAGGGGGCAGGGGGTAGCATTAGCAAAGGGAGGGAATGTTAATAGTATGTAGAAGCAATGGAACATAAACCGATGTGCCTTCTGACTCTGGTGCTCCGATGCCGTGTCTTTCTGTCTCACAACCACGCTCCCTTCATGTCCATCAGCCTCCCACCGTAAACAACATCGCAACAATCATCGACAAGCCAGAGAAAATCTAATTCCATCTTCAGTCTTTTGCCCACCCTCAAACTCATCCCTCAATGATTGTCCACCCCGACCGACGATGTTACCAATTTAGTCAATGCCTCACTCTTATTCAGTACCATTCTCCAATCTCTCAAGTCCGCTGCTGTTACTGTCATCTTTAAAAAAAAACACACACACTAGATCCCAAACATCTCCAAAAACAATCCATTATAACTCAAACCCTCCTTTGCTTGGAACATTCCCATTAAAGGTTCTCTTCTCTCAACCTCTTCAAACAACCCTCCATAGCCACCATGACCCAGTACGCTATGACCGTTTCTACATGCACTCTGTCTGTGTGGTAAAACAAAAAAAAAAATTCTTCAGACCACGGATCCCTCTCACTTAGTTCTCCGAGACCTTACTGCTGCTCTGACACGATAGGCCACTGTCTGCTTTCATCAACTCATTTCTTCAGAACTGCTTTTTGTGTTTAGTTTGTTGTCCTTCCCCTGTTCCTCCAGTTAGCATGGTTGGCAACGTATGGTGTGAAATAAGTTCAAAATGCATGCATGTTTTCAGTAAAATTGTTCCCATTTATCTGTTTCATATTTCTCAGACTTCATTGTAATTGTGCTATGCTCAGTATAAAAATATTCTGCCAGAGTCGACTTATACTACAGGAAATATATTACTGAATGATGATTTACGCGTGTAAAATACTTTTCGATATCTCACGTGACGCAGTTGTTTTTATTTTGATTAATATTCGCTTAATTTTATTTGTATTGTGTTTGTGTCATTTTGATGATCAAGGTCACCCTTGCAAATGAGACTTTCCTGGTCTCTTGAGTTCTCACCTGGTTAAAACAAACTTGAGAACTTGAAACTTGCTCCTCTTACAATGCGTCATTAACATCGAAGCAACTATGCCACATATCTCAAACAAATCCTTTGTTGTACCAAAGGAGAACACCTTTGTACTATCATGTCCTACAAGGATAACGTAATGGCTGGCAGATCATGTTGAGTTACCTCTGCATTGGTCTGCAATGCTCTGCCAGGTGACCTTCGACCCATCCCTTCTCACGAAACAAAAACACAATTTATCCTTTGGGACTTAGACCAAAAGTCACTGGCAGCCTCGACACTTGAGCCACGGCAGAGGCCTCTGCCTTGTGAAATTTCTCAGAAATATGGCACTGGGCAACAAAAAAAAAATCTGTTTTAATTGTTAATATTGGCCCTCTTCTATTTGTAATATATCTTCTCCAGTGAGGCCAAATTATCTCCAAGTTTTAATATTGGACAAAGCTATGCTGATTACTCCATGAACCAAACCTCACTGTCACCATCACATCCTGCCCTGAAGTGGTCTCATCTTGGATTGGTTATACCTTTATCCAGTAAAATGTTACCAAAATTGACATATTTATCATCAGCAAAAAGCCCACATTGCATCACTCAAACTGACAATACACTGGCAAAGAGTCTGCAAAACCTTGATCCTGAGCTCTCATGCTCTGCTCACGTAGTTCAACTCCGCAGAAATTCATACCTCCATCTGTGCGACATTGACCGCGTCTGCTGTTGACACCCTCATCCATGCCATCATCACCACTTGATTTTACGACTGCAATTTTCTCCTCTGTGACCAGCCCAAATCCCTCATCTTCAAAAACACCGCTGCCAAACCTCTCACCCACACCTGTACCATGAGTACATCACCCGACACTTTGTTCCCTCTACTGGCTCACGATCAGTCCCTGATAAACATCAAGATCACTCTTACCAAATGCAAGGTCCTACATGAACTCATCCTTACCAACTCTCCTCCGTTGCCGCACTTTGCTCCCCTCCGTGCTCTGTCCACTCAAGCAACCGATAGCATCCGTCAAAGGCCGCAGTCAATATTCCCTCGTGTGTTGCTCTCATTGACTGGAACTCTCTTTCCCCATCCATGTGTAGTGACAGAACGGTCACTGCTGTGTTGGCCCGTACGAGGGCTGGGGGCCCAAGGGGGTGCCTGGGGGGTCACGTGCTGGAGGGATCCGGACCTTCCCAGAGGTGGGGGAAGTGAGGCGTGTCCTGGGAAGGGAGGCGTGTCCTGGGAAGGGAGGCGTGTCCTGGGAAGGGAGGCGTGTCCTGGGAAGGGAGGCGTGTCCTGGGAAGGGAGGCGTGGCCTGGGAAGGGAGGCGTGGCCTGAAGAGAGCCAGCCACGCCTGGGCGGAGCCAGCCACGCCAAAGCAGATATAAGCGTGGTGTGAACGCAGAGCGAGGCTGTGGTACTGTACTCCAAAGTGAAGACATCATCGGTCGTCAAGTCCCGAGTCGTCGTCCTGGGCCAGGCAGGCCTTTGCCTGCCTGGTCCAGTCTGTGTCGTGTTCCAGAGTGTTATGTACCGTGTTATGTTACGTACCGTTTAATAAATAGTGTTGCCTCCAAGCTGCGTGTGTGTGCACCTAATTCGAACCTACTACACATGTGTGCTGTTGACCACCTGTCCACGTTCAAATCCAGGTACAAGGCCCTCAGGTACAGGGACAGAAAGTTATAGAAGGCATTAGCAACCACCACCATTTCTCACCTCCGACGATAGAGAGGGTAGGTCCACAAAAGCTTTCCACACCTTACTGCAAAGCTCCACAAGGCCTACGACATTATTTTACGTCAACTTGCCCCAAATACAGGATGGTCCATGCCTCATATTGACAGGAGCTAGAACCAGTGCACTGCTCTAGGTTAGCGGTGCTGGAGCTCCCTGCAAGAGGAATGACGGCTGCCTCTCCTCGATGAGCCTTCAAACACGCCAGGGGGCAACAGTGGTAAATTCCTGTCGTGTCTGCAAGCGCCATGAGTTGTGGGGGGGGTGTTCAGTCCCTTGCTCCAGAAAAAAACATGTGGCCAGGGAAGGTCAGAGGCGTCTGTTTCCTCTGGTCCTCCAGCACACGCGTATTTACAAGTCGCTTTGGTGGTTGCCTGGTAATTAAACGAAGGCGCAGGGCGTTGTCATCAAACTGGCTGGGGTGCCTGCTTGTCACGATGGTGAATGTAAGTGCGCCGCAAAGGTTAATCAACCAGCTTTTCATCCCATGAGAAATGAGGGTTGTTTTTGTCAGCAATACATATAACAGAGGCAAAGGTCCCCCATATAGCCTGAACATACTGTTGGGACAAGTGCTGTTGGAGAGCAGCCGTATTACTATCAATTTGTCGTCTTCCTTTCATGTATTTGTTTAGTCTATCATGACGACTGCACTGTGGCAGGAATCCACTGCATACAAGTCAAAGAATGGAAGTGAAACCCATTGTCGAAGCACATCAAGGTTTGACGGAACGCGAGAGTCTGTTCGCGTCAAGTTTAGCGCCGGCGTACTTTGAGCAATTGCAATGGGTACTCGTGTGCAAGCCCGGTATTAAAATTGCGAATCAATGTTCAACTTTCCAAGGGCGTACGTGCGAGAGTTCGCGACACAATCATTTGAGGATACCCATCGACGTTCTTGACGTTTCGGATCACTAACACCCCCATCCGCCGCCGATTCTCTGGGACAACGAGAGCTCATCCGCTGAGCGGCAGCGGTGTCAACAGCTCAAGGGGAAACAGAACAATTGCGCTGTGTGACACGCGCCTCCAGGACTCGCGGAGGGCCACAGCACTGCCACTGCTGGGTTCGTCAGCGCTTAATCTAAGTTGTCTTGTGGTTGTTGTTGTTGTTTGACTTGCATCCCACTGGGGTATTTGCACAGGGCTGGTGTACGGTGATTTTTCTGCAATATTTTGCTGTCTTTTCTTGGATTTTCTGTTTGCACATAGTCACTTTAAGATGTTTTCTTGTTCATGTTTTTTTGTTTGTTGCGGTTGCACCCGATTCAAGAGCCGAATGGCTCACAGGGCTATACCTAATAAATGAACTTTGAACTTTGCTACCACGCTTTGCATCTCGCATGCCCCCATTGCAGACCGAGTGTTGAGGGGGGTGGCGGTATTCCAGACTGGTGACGTTTGACTGGTGACGTTTGACGCCACCCCACCAGGACGCCTCTGTCAACCGGTGGGGGGCATTCAGCTGGTTGGGCCGCAATGGTCATCGTCGCCGTGGTAGGTGTCGCGTTTCTGACGGTGACATTCAGGGCTTTGCTGCCCACAATCATTGCCATTGCAATTTCTCCTTGCTACCAGTTGGGCTCCTCCGTGTGATCATTTTTCGAGACTCTTTTTTTCGAAAAATGTCCTCGTTATCTCCACGTGCCTGCTGGCTGAAACCTCGAGCAAGTTGCTCTCCTTTCGTTTCCCACTCTCCCCTGTCAAGCTCAACGATCATTCACTGCGTCTCCGAACCAACATTTGCATTCAAGTCACCCATGAATTTCGAAGTTCATAAATGTCTTAACGTGAATGTAGACTACTTCTACATTTTTTTTGCATGGCTTGCTGTTGGAGCATAGATTTGAACAACCTTTAACTTGCGGTGTGTGCGAGTTTGAGAAGACACCTACGCAACAAGGGAATGTACCATGACGGTCCCGAAATTGCAGTTCATTTCAGTGTAAATGACTGTAATCACAGCGACTATATCAATTGACTTTAACAGTAATAGTGCGGTCGTCCAACGATAATACAAAACACTGCGAATCATGTTCCAGTGAGACCGGAATTACGACGATCGGCAGGCCACGTGTGGTGCGGTGGGGCGAAGCGAAGGCGCTCCCACTTGTCCAATATGTCTGGCAAGTGTGGAAGAGTAGGCCAAATAATCCTCGAGGAGTCACGACAGATCCCTCCAGCTGAGGTTCTTTTCTCTCACAGTGGCATGAGCAAGGACTTACATGGCTGCACCTTGACCACCATTAGCGAACTGAATCTAACCTAGATTTGAAGCTTTCGTGACTGCAAGGATTCATATTCTTGGTTTTTTTTGGTAAAGTCACGTAGGTAAAAAATTTAAATAAAAATTAATAAAAGTAAACGTTGTGATTTTTATTTAATTTTTTATTTTACTTTTATTAATTTTAATTTTTTACCTACGTGACTTTACCGAAAAAACCCAAGAATATGAATCTAACCTATAATGTGATATTATTAGAATTGCCACGGATGATAGGAACAGTTACACCTAGCCGCAACATGTACTATTACTCATTGCAACTCTAATGCAATATTGACAGAATCGCTATTACTTGACTGTTACTACATTTTCTACTCTAGATTGTAATGAAAACAAATCTGAAACTGCTACATTTCAATTTTTTTACTTCTAGATTTCTTATAAAGTATATTGTCTCCTATTGAATTATACAGCATTACCGTTATATTGCTTCATATCATTTTTATCCATTCAAATTGATATCTGAGTGAATTAATTCAAATGCCAGGTTTAAAGGAAAGCACAACAACTCTAAAATATTAAATATTGTTCGCTAAAACGGTAAAACTATGAAACAAGCTTTTAACTCTAACATTAATACGCAGAAATAATTTTTCATATATTGCAAAATTTTACATCCCTTACATTCTCTCTCTCTCTCTCATCTAACAAAGGCAGAAGGACAATCTGCAGTCCATATAAAATCTGGCAAGGTTGACGGCACTAATTGACACAAGTTAAAAAAGGATGTTATTGTTTTTTTTTCTGAAAAAAAAATATATCACCATACAGGACAAAGAGCTCCCTCCGTCGGCACTCTCCGCCGGTGAAATTGAAGAATTTTCCAGACAAAAGGAGGTTCGTGTAACGTGTGGGACACGTGCAGACACGTGCAGCACGAAGATGAGCTGCGCATTACTACCCACTCCCAGTCTCCAACAGCATTTCTCGTGTCCATTTGCTTTTAAGGTTTTACTTACATGGCTTTACCAGTCGGGTTGAGTTTTACTACGATTATTATTTCACTAAAACATTTTTGCTACAAGCAAGACCCATCATCGAGGTTACATTTCCATTGTGAATGCACTATCAAAGGGTGCTGATATTCGCATGTGTAAGATGGAAAGTGCGCTGTAACAATAATAATGATAGTAACGTGATTTTCAATCATCAATTGCAAGATATCTGTTAAAAGGGGCTCAACAAGAAAACACATCAGAATAAGTACAACTATTGAAGGTGCACCAACATTTAAATGAATGCGGAGCGGTAATAAAGTTAAAAATAGAGAGGTGAATTGAGAGAGGATAGAGTGCAATTAAAATATCTGAACTTCATATTGATAAGTAGCATACCAATATGCCTAAAAGATGCGGTGTTTAATCAGTGTGTACTACCTGATATGGTCGACTGTTCAGAACCGTGATCATATGAAACGGAACAAAAAACCGAAAATGACCAACAACGGGGAGAGATGCATTCTGGGAATTTATCATCAGAATCTTTATGAGAATCTGTATTTATCTTGGAGAAATCCGATGAGCTATGAAGCTCTTTTTCACAGATGTCCAGTCGGGGCGGCTCAGCAAGTTGCAACACCAAACAATACAAACAAAACGATATGAGTACAACATTGAGAAAAGGTAAGCAAATCATTGAGAGACAGAAATCAGAATAGCGATTTGAAAACAAATACAGGTTAATTACGTAATTAAAACTTTTGATCAAAGTGGGCTTGATAGTCGATGGTCAAGATTAATGATGGACTGGCAGACATAGAATGGACTTCATCCGATGTTTACGTAGACTGCGGAGATGGAGCGATGGAATCAACTCGTGTGCAGGTGCTAGGATGATGGTTATATTGCAAGATAAAGAGACATTGCAACGGCTTGGGGAGGTATTCATCTTGCTGCATGGTTGATCGTGATGACGAGGAATATCATTTGATTAAAGTTATACCTTGAAGCCATGTTTGTGAATGTCTATCGTGAGAAAGCACGTGTTTTTATTCATTGATTTTATTTTGGAAATCATTGTCGTATGTCAAATGTAAACATTTCTGCGAACACACCAGTCACAAAAAAGTGTATTTTAATCTCATGAATATTTCGGAATCGTTCGCATCCGCTTGCGGTGAAAGCATGGCTCCTAAAAACCACATGCAAGGGCAGTGAAATAAAAACACAATGGTCTCATAAAACGACGACGTCGGTGTTTCAGCCTGCAAGGCCTTCAGATTTTAAACATATGCAAGAGAACAGATGTGAGCTTTCCCAAACCCTTCACGTGAAGCGATGGTTTTTTGATTGCTTCGTATGTCGAGACAATATCTACGGTACATCATACTGTGTACATTATTAATGCAATATGTGATGTGAAACCATCTGCGTAAGGATACGCACAAACATAATACAAAGCAACGGATCGGCCATGTCTTTGGCTTCATAATGGCAAGAATGTACTTTAAGTAACCATGTTTTTTTTCGCCCCCCAACAGACATCATTTACAAAAACACATTTCAAATACAGCTCCGATTGTGTTTTCATGTTGTACGGTGCCCGGCATTTATCTCCCAGGATGTTTTTTTTCTTTCAGAAACTACAAAAGTTCCCAGCACGTGAAACGAAACGTCGGACATAATGTTGAACAACACGCGGAACGCAACACGCAAACGCGTCTGAGAGCTGTACGGCACGAACCGCAAACACCTACACGGATGCGTTAACATCTATTTTCTTCACTCAACAATGTATCTCTGTCTCTTAATACATATTTCTACAGACCTCACCCGGCGCCCATTAACACCCACATGCACGGGTGTTCTTTCCAGATCAGAACATAAAACCAAGGGACTTTCATTTTCATATCCGGTGTGATATCTGATTATAATTGGTGCAGAGAATGAGTGAGAGCTGTCTGCTCACTCGCAGTGTTGCGCTAACACCATGGCAGTGCAGTGTATGCCGATTAAGGGTGGAATATTTAATGGACTCATTGATGGCTGATGTGCAAATTAGATCATTAATCCCATTTATTTTATACCAGTACAACACTTTTTGATTGCTCACAGATATGATGCTAATTATGGCTGATGTTAAAATCAATTATATTTGCTTTTTCGTCCAAATGTAAATAATGCAGAATTAGAATCTTTATTTATCCTGGAGGAATCCAATGAGCAATGAAGCTTCTTTTCACACATGTCCAGTATGTACCGCACGTAGCCAACGGTGCTAATCGGAGGTTTGGGGGAAGGACAACAAACTAAACACTAAAGCAGTTCTAAAGAAACGAGTTTTCAATCTAGATTTTAAAGTGCATAGCTCCAGTAGCTTCCTAATATCGGAAGGAAGAGCGTTCCAGACGGCCGCAGAAGGGCGTCTGAAAGTGCGCGATGCAGTGACCGGCGTTTTTGTTTGATGGTTTGTCAAAAGTTCGATGGTTAGCGAGTAGGGACGGGTCAGACAGTTACAACAACAACAACTATTGCATGTGCACATTTGGCTACATTGATGTCACCTCACTCGAACGTTGTTTCACTCGATCAAGGGATACACGCTAATTTGGTATTGCCGTAAAACGACTGTGGAGTGGTTCGCGCACACGGACCGGGCGCCTGTGTTCGATTGAAACCCTCGGCTGACCTCAGTAGCGAGTGATATCTGAACTGCTCCTAAGCCACCCCCCACTGACTCGCAGTGGCGAGATGTCAACTGCCTCGCTTGGTACACAGGAGAGCGTGGGTTCGATCCCAACCCCGACGCTTGCTGTATATTTGGAGTTTTCATGCTCTCTCCCGCGTGGTCGCGTGGATTTTTCTCCGGGTCCTCCGGGTTTTCCCTGCACATTTAAAAACACGCGTTTAGAGTATTTGGCTGCGATACATTTTCCACGGGATAAGCCACCTTCGTTGAGCTATCATTTGTGGCCAGATCGCTTCCGAAAAAAGAGCTATATAGATAGCTCAGTGGGCCTTCTAATGATAAAAAAACTATTGATGGGACTATGGTTACACAACCCCCTAGACTTATACTACATGGGGAGGGCTTCATCCAACGGGGGATTGGCTATCGTACACGTAGTGTTTAAGGCCCCATAAGATCCCTAAGCAGATTGAAGAGCCTTCAACACTTCACTTGCTTCCCAGTTCACCACGCCTTTTGCTACCGTGCATGAAGAACAGCACAAGGAGGAGGGTAGATTTGCGAGCGAAGAGATGCAATCATCCTTGCAAACCATATTGAAAAATAATAATAAAAAAGTCTTCATTTTGTTACACAAGTTCAAATGTTATTCTCCTTGAATTAATTTCAGTTGGTTTTTTTTGCCATATTGAAAAACTAAAATAAACAGTCTTCATTTTGTTACACAAGTTCAAATGTTATTCTCCTTGAATATATTTCAGTTGTTTTTTTTTGGTCCTGATTTCTCCTCTGCACTTACTGCATTTAAATTAATTCGCCGGTAACATATAGACCCGTACAACCCTAACACAGCAGACATTGGGCCTGGCTTGTATTAATCTTGACTTAAGGCTTTCGTGACTGCAGAAATTAATATTCTTTGGGTCTTTCGGTAAAGTCACGTAGATAGGTTCAAAGAAAATAACAAAACAAATAACAAAAACATAAACAGTCTGCCTCAGCAGCTTTCCCCCTCATTTTCTCCTCCTGATGACGATCGCTTGTGTTGTGATCGAAACGTCGTAGTTTTTTGTTTTATTGTTTTGTTATTTTCTTTGAACCTATCCACGTGAAGGGAAATAATAAAAATAAAACAACTATTTTATTATTTCCCTTCTACGTGACTTTACCGAAAGAACCAAGAATATGAATCCCTGCAGTCACGAAAGCTTTCAATCGAAATCTATCCACGTGACTTTACCGAAATAATCTGATTTGTATGTTTCACAGTTAATCGATCAGCTGGCCGTTTGTGGTGGGGTAAAATCCGGGGTCTCCCACCTCTTGCAAGACGTCTGGTTAGTGTGGAAGAGTAGGCCAAATGCCCTCTAGAGGGGGCTCTCTAGAGCTCCCTCTTGTCGACGCCCTTCCGTTAGCAGTGCCATGAGCAAGTAATTGCAGGGCTGCACCTTTACCTGTACCTTGTATGTGTAACTTCTTTCGCACCGTACATATCCAACCGTGCCATCCGGAGGTTTGCTACGTACGCTACGTACGTACTTGCATGTACGTACGCACCTTGCATGTTTCATACGTTTGTTTTGGAGAAATCATGCAATCGTCTTCATCACCAACAATGATGGCGCATTGCAACAGTTGATGTGCTACGTCTGCTTTGTCGAGATGCGAGCCTGATCCATGGTATCTGAGCAGGACGTTATTACATTTTGGGGGAAATTAAATTGATGGTTTGACAGTGGTGTGCACCCCTCTACGACATGTAAAAATAATATGCAATAGGGCTCCATCAACCCCTTTTTTGTCCTAACATTCCACACACTTCCTGCAAAATGTCTTGTGTCCGGCATAAAGAGGTACAGCATAAATAATTATTAATTGCAGTAAGAGTAGCAATGTCTTCCAACCATGCCATAACAAAATACTTTGTCGCAATGCCATAATTGTAGAAGCATTTCTTGTGCATGTATCACCGTGTAAAAAAAAATGTTCCTGGGTAGTGTTATTCCTAATTGCGTATGCCTCAAAAGTAGAGAAAATTGATATTATTCCCCACAAATTTTGCTTTTGTGACCAGGACAGTGATATTTTGAAAGTGACCTATTTTCAATGAGAAAACGTGGTGTGCATTTGTGTCTTTCTTTCACAAAATCAAAGTTTGTGGGGAATTGCCTTTTTTTTGCTTTTTAGGAATAAGCAGTTAAAAAAATAACACTTACTACCCAGGGACAAAAATCGCGCGACATAGTGTTATTTATGAAACGAAGGGAGGTGTCACAAATGCTCAGAATATTAAACAGGGAGAATAAAGACGCTGCTGAAATATTTCCCGTCCTGGATTATTGCTTTAATCTTCGCCAATTTTTTTTTTTGTTATCGTCACTGTTGGTGCCTTTGGAGACCGAAACATTGCTTATTTAATAATAGAACAGACAGTGCAAAGCAACGTGGGGGATAAAAGTTGGAGGCCAGTGTTGGCGCTGTGGGGCACACGGGCTGTGCGTGTGTGTGTGTTGCGAGCGTTAGGGAGCGCGCTGACTCCAACCCGAGGAAATAGCCAATCGGGAGACGCAGCCCGACTCTTAAAATGACATTTCACATTGCGGCGCCTTCGAAAGCAAAAAGAAAAATATTCCACGCCGACGTTATTGAGCTGCCAATTCGTGCAACAATGTGAGCGACTCTTAAAATATGTGTGGGCTGTGCGAAGGTCGATTGCGCGATGATGTTTTGCACCGCGAATGGACTGAAGCGTGTACCCTTGTAAAACATACACGCGATCTTGATTTGAAGCTTTCGTGACTGCAGGAATCCATACTCTTTGGTTATTTCGGTAACGTCACGTGGGTAGAAAATAAAATAGATCACGACGTTTCGGGTGCAACACAACCTGATGACGGACGCTTGTGTTACGCCCGAAACGTCGTGATATTTTCATTATTTGTTATTCACTTTATTTTCATTTTATACATACGTGTCTTTACCGAAAGAACCAAAGAGTATACACTCGATATTGGAGCCAGAAACAGTGACACGGCCGGGCATTTTGTAATCCGGCACTTTTAGAGGCGAGTGTTGGGGAAACTCACAATTGTATGAAACTCCCAAACCCAATGGGCTGTGAGGTGATCTGGAGATGTCTCTACAGCAGTTTTGAACATTATCCCCTCGTGAGCATGGTTAGTCTCTGTACGTTCCGGCTTCCTCCTATAAGCCGAACACTCGTTCATGGAATTGGCCACTTATCCCAATTATCAAAAATAACACTTGCAACATGTGTAGTGGGTACAAATGTAAGGAGGCTTCTCTGCCGGCTACGAGTAGTGGCCATCGCGTCCAACAATGCCACTACACATGTACAGATAGATAACTGGAAAACAAAAATAAGCTACAACTGCTGTAAACATGGGGGGGGGGAGGGAATTATTTACTGGACATCAGAAGTATACAAATGTAAGTGGGATCACGAACACATCACTGAGTGTGAAAAGGTCAGACTTGAGAACGTCTATGATGAAAATAACATTTAAACTCAGTGAACGAATACTGCACCAGATGTGGTGGGTGGTTAATTGGTCTGGGCGGTTATGCGATGGTCTGATTTGTGACATCATCATACTGCGTTGGACCTGCATATTCGTACGCTTCATTTTCTTCATAGAAATTCACAAATCGTGTGACCACCTTCATTCTTCGCAGTCGCTAATAGGAGGTGCGGGGGAAGGACAAAAACATAATGACAAAAAGCAGTTCTGAAGAAATGAATTTTAAATCTAAATTAAAAGTGCATAGATTTAAAAGTGCATGGGTCCAGTGGCTTCCTCATATCGGAAGGAAGAACATTCCAGACGGCTCCAGATGGTTAGTCAAAAGCCGGTGTGAGGATGACCAAAGTGTGCGTCATGATGATTTACGCTCCTTGACGAGATCAGTAAGCTATTGTGATACATTTGTGTCGAGCACTTTATGTGTTCGTTCAGCAATCGTAAGCCAATGCAGCTCAGCGAGCACCGGATGGATACGATCGGATCTTATAGTACCCGTCGCGATACGCGCCAAAGAATTAGGTACACGCTGCAGCTTGCTCATGTTTTTTTTTTGCCAGACGTCCCGTAGAGCAGTGCGTTGCAATAACAGAGCCTTGTCGTAAGTACGTTACGCGCCACTGTGTTGGCTACACCACGACTCAATAGTGGCCGAGCGTGTTGCAGATGCCTGACATGAATATTGCAGACGCTGACTACAACCACCACCCTACATCTTGCCTAGGGTTTATATGAGGAAGCTGACCCTTTAATCAAAGCTTCATCGGTTTCTGTCACTCCGGAATTTCATTTCATTGTTGCTAATCGAGCAGGAACGCGCGTCGCGTCGGCGCGGCCTTGAACCCGCGCCTCCCAGGATGGGTCTCTTCGCCTGCAGAGCGGCGCTTTGCTGTGGCCGTTCAAGTCAGGCGCGCGACCCGCTCGGGCAGAGTTCGAGCTGAGCCGCGATGGTTGTGGGAAATCGAGCGAGAAAGGACGAGGAGGGGTGCCGTCAAAGAAATGGCGAGCGCGTCGAAGGCGTTGCTGCGGCTTGCTCCATGTGAACTATTTGTCGCGCGGTTGTGCACTCACCGGCGATGTGCGACAATTCTGCGTGGCAGGGCGTGGGTGTTGTCCCCTGACCTGGACGCCACTCCGTGTGGAGTTCGTATTCTCTTCCCCTGTTCTGCGCGGGTTGACTCCGGGTTCGCCAGTTTCATACAATGTCAATGGAATTGGCAATTGGTATGTTCGCTTTTTTATTTCATGTATCAACTTTGGAATGACAAATAACTCCATGCTCCTGTTGTTTGCATATTTTATCCCAATGAACCTTTAACAATTGCCCGAGGTAAACACTAGTTCCTACTTGCACTATAGAGGGATTTTTTTTTTAAGAAATGATAAACACACCTTTCGTAGATTGTATCACATATTGGTTCTCACATACATGACATTTCTAAACAGACACACATTCTTAGGTGGTCATTCTTTTTCGAAATACTTTTTTATGATTGGGATTGTTGCTTGTCGTTGAATTTCGCATAACCGTGACATTTTAGCCTAAATCAAAGGATGCTTCGGCATCGCTACCATGGTCCTAATTTTAAACATGACCGTACAATACTATTGCATCCTCACAAATAGTATACACATTGTGAAGAACGTGTGCCCATAATAAAGGATGGTATAATCAAATTAAACATTTATTAGAGCGTTACCAGATCATTGCAAATTGCAAGTTAAGCCATAATCATATTTTCCTTAAATTTGTAACACATTTGCCATTAGAGGGGAAGATGGTAATTACTTTTGGAGCAACCTCCGCAAGATAAAGTGTTTGCTAGATATTCCGTAAATTTACTCGTAACAAGTGAATAGCTATAGAAGGATGTGCACGTGTGTGTACTGTATAATGCCGGATCGTGAAAATGGAATTCAAATCTTTTTTTGTGGTTGGGGAAAAAAAATCATCATACGTAAATCCAACGGAGACTGAGAGAGAGAGAGAGGGAGACAATTCTCTTTTTAAATGTCATGCTTTCATATTGCAATCAGTTTGCCGCATGCTTTTCTGGAATACAAATGCAGCAGCCAAATGTGACCGTGACTTATTGCTATACAGTGTCCTTGAACCAATGAATGCTCGCCGCGACCAACAGGCAGATTGCTGATTATATCCGTTGTTCTGAGAGTAACGGAGTTAATAGGTCAGCGTATCCGGGGATTTACAATTGCTGCTGTATTCATGTGAAAGGTATAGAGTCAGGGGCGTAATAAACCATTGCGAGTAATCCCAGGATGGCCATAATGTTAATTTGCATTCCTCCCCGGTAATGGGGTGTTTGCTTTGCATGGCATTAGCCAAAATACATGGGCGCCAGCATGCCCTTCACATAAATGAAAACCGCACCTTCGCGAGCACGGTCGCTCTAATATTCCCTGCAAGCCACATGCATGCGAGAGTGAATAAAGCAGAGAGGGTTTTTTTTTAATGAAGACAAAACGCCCGTTTTACACACAGTGTGAGCGTGGTGGGGGGGGGGGGGTGCTGTCGCGTGTAAGCCCCGAAGCTTAGACCCCTGTAATCCACGTGCACACAACTGTCGGTCAAACTCGCCTTGTCATATCAATTGACTGAATAAACACAAAAATCGGCCAGGATAAATGTTTAATTTTTTTTTTGCTATGAATTTTTGTGTGATCGTTTCCATTTTTTGCGCGTCGCGGAGTCGAGGGGGAAAATGTCTCAAGCTTTCTCTCAACTTCTCCAATCGTCCGTTTCTTGTGTCTGGAGCAGAAATATCTCAAGACAGCCCCAACACGTAAACTACGTGATCCACTTAAGCTGTCATTTACATTATTACTTGCGAAGGACAACAATTTACTGAACGGTCCCATGTGCGGTATATATCTTGCGGAGTTTATTTTTTCACGTGCAATTATAATTCTATGGATATTCTAGATTTGAATTTTTCGTGACTGCAAGGTTTTTTTGTGTGTGTAAAATCACGGAGGTAAAAAAATAAATAGTGAATTTGGCTGTAACGGTTCCACCTGAAGACGGAAGCTTGTGTCGCCTCCGAAACGTCGTGATTTTATTTAGTTGTTTGTATGAATATTTTCTGCCTGAGACGTCGCTTACATATAAGTGCACTGTGAAATATGCATAATTTGTCTGCATTTCAGATAAAAGCAACAAGATGCGAGTCTTCAATTGAGCCGTGAATAATTATGCATGTGCACAACTAATCCATCACAAATGTATGAACAATGGCACTATTTTCATGCAAAGTAGCCCAGCAGCCTTTAACAACCAGTCATCTGAAGCCTGCAATACAGATTAGCATATTAGCCCAACTGGCAAAAAATCTCTGGCCCGATAAATACATTGTAAACAAATTCAACATGTTTTGCAAGTGTCATTTTCGTGATGCCGGCAAAGTCAAAATATGGACATTAAGAGTGTGGAATATAAATGTATTCTATTTGAAGAATGATTTGACAGCATCCAGCAAGCTATTAACGTCAGAAAACATTTGTTAACACTCTTTCAGTTCGGTAAAAAGTTTCCTAGTGGTTTCAATGGTAATGATGCATATACATTTGCATAAGACAAAGATCCCCGTATAACTTGCACAGACTGTTGGGGCAAGTGCTCTGAGCGAGCACCTATGAAGGCCGGAACAGCACCCGAGGAGGTAGGTGGTGATGTCTACACACAACACCAGGTACTCATTTGAGGCTGAGTCGACCTAGGAGAGACCCATGACCGCTTCAGATAATCGTCACCTGGTGTTGGCGGTGAGCGGGAATAACCTTGCATACATACACACGTGTGACATGACTACGTGTGTGTCTTTGTGTACGCACGCATCTTAAGTAGATGTATTTACCGTAGCAGAACTTCTCTTGGGCCTTTCCTAGTAGGTTGATTTAGCTTCAAATGGGTACCTGGTGGGCAGTGGAATCATCCACATTAGGGGGACAAAAGTGGCTGTGTGTGGTTCTGGATGCACCACTCTCCGCCCTTGAGCATTGTTTGAGCCTCAAGAGGAACTCACTAAAAGCACTTTCCCCAACTGTCTACAAAGGTTATAGAGGGGATAATTGTACTTGTATTCATTCAATAGAGGAACCACACACTATATGTAAGGGATGCGTCCCTGGCAAATGATACTTTACACGAAATTACTTAAAGCAAACTCTAATTACCCATAGGCATAGCGTAAAAGCAGGGGTTGCGTTCCCAGCCGGGATTTGTGGATAGAAAACGTGTGACAAAAATGTCATTAAGTGTACAATAATGTATCTGACCATTGTTGACATACATTTTCACTAATAACCAATACAAATGATTACCGGGTTGAAGAGCTTGCTGATGGAGGCCTCTTGAGGTGAGCACTGGCGGAGTCACGCACACACAAAGGGGCACGATCTCCTGCCTAAATTTCGATTTAAAGCTTTCGTGACTGCAGGGATTAATCTTATTGGTTATTTCGGTAAAGTCACGTAGAAGGGAAAAAAATAATAATAAATAAAACATAAAATTTTTTTAAAATAAAATTCCCTTCTACGTGACTTTACCGAAAGAACCAAGAAGATCTCCTGCCTCTTCATCTGACCATGAAGCTGGAGCCTCATGAATGTTCACCAGAGAAAGCTGCCTCTCTTCTGGGCTCTTTTCCGGACCTTCTGGCTTCATTGCAGAACGTTTAAAAAAATCTGTCCACAAATACAGCTGCACAGCATTTTCACCTTCTGCTGGTACAGCTCCTTGTAGCAGTGAATGCCGCTGGTTAACTTCCTGTTAACTCTAGAGCTTGGAACATCCTCTCTAAAGGTGTCCATTGCTGCTTCCCAATGAATACAAGCTTCTGATACACTTTTAGAAGTTACTATCGTGGTGGTGGTGGTGCTGATAATGGTGGTGTCGTTTCATCGTCATCTTACTCAGCTCGTTGTTGTTCCGGCTGCGTCTCAAGCAACTCCACCGCGTTGTCCGACTCCTCTGCATTGTCGAGTCCAGCTTCGCTCCGCCACGCGCAGGGGATTTCCCTCCACGTGCCGCAGGTATTTTCGGTGATACGCGCTTTGCACGTGGAGTACGGCATTATATTACATCGCAAAATAGTAAATTTTCACCACGTGCGTTCGTTCCTAGTTTAAAGATTGTGCATTTTTGGTGATTTTCTTTTTTTAAGAAACCGATTTGCAAAACATTACATTACAAGGAAACGTGTTCCCTAATTAAATCGACAAGGTATATGTGAAACGAGGCATATTGTGGCAACTTATAGCGGGGGTTCTCCTGTATGTATTTTAATTATACTTCTGTGAAAAAGGGTCATTTGCAATCGTGATTTTTCTGACGTTTTGTTTTTTCTGAACAGAGATACCAATTTACACTTGCATTCTAGTTGAAGTAGCAGTAACATATGTACACTAATGTTTCGCAAATAATAAATAAACGAACACAAACACACATACCATACAATGAGCTATACGGTAATGAGGATTCCAGGCTGGGCAAACAGAAATTGCCTCATACATAACACTCGTTTCATATTCACTTTCTAAGCAATCAACTTTAACTAGGTGCCATAATAACGAGGCTTTGTTTTGTACGGATAACCATTCACGTGCCATGATTGATTGTGTACTCACACGACGGATGCTATTAAAATAGCACGTGTTGCAAAAACTCCGCCAATAATGAAGCAATCACCGATCATTTTCTCACGAGCATGATCGGGCATTCCTTTCTCTTTTTTATTGCAATTTCCTTTTTGGTACGGTCCATGTTGCTCGACTGTTTGGTTGAAATTCATTGCTCAGACACTTGGGTAGGCACGGATCTTGCTTTGCATTGCTGGATGCTCGCCACTTCCCCATACAGTTTGCTATGGAATCTGGTATTGCCCTTGAAGTTGGGACATATCTTACAATGGCCTTAAATATCGTTCAGTCGGAATATTTTCCTTTGCATTTCCAGAAGTAAAAAAAAAAACATCTGTGCGATTTTATATTCCTCGATCATGCTGTGCGCTAGGGTCCAATAAAATGATAGCAGCAGCTCACACGGTTACGATGCGGTTGGAGCCACTGCATGGATTCACATCTGAAGTCCTATATAGTCTGCAGGCAATGTTTGGTTTAAAAGGGTAAGTGTCCCTTTATCCTCCTTCCTTCCTCGCCCTCCTTATGTGCTTGCAGCTGGAACAAATGTGGGCTCTTCCTTCCCTCATACAATAAAACATCACGACTGATTCACAGTATGCTGTGGCCGATATCTCCACTGCAGCACTGGGACCAGAGATGCATACTGAAAAAGATGGGTTTAATCCCTGACTAATTCTATGAATAATTATTCACTCCTGACCGGGAAGTTTAGACTGTTGTTATACTACCAAAAAATCTAATGTCTACATATTGAATTAGAAAACAAACTATTGTAATAACAGTTATAGTGCAGGCCAAAAAAACCACGAGTTTTAAACAACACACATGAATGGAGAAAACGCCCACAGCCATTTCTGCATATGCAAAAAAACAATCAGAAATTCCTGAAGAAGTGCATTGTGGGTTTCCATAACTTTGGCCAATAACCATATGGTATTTAGTTTGACTAAAAAAAACATAATGGAATCTACAAAAAAAGAGCAAAATACAGTTTATAATAATCCCAGTTGGTGCTGCGTTTTCAATCCACACTGCCTTATGGGCCACACTCAAAGCCTAAATGATGCTTTGTCATCAAGAGTGCTGCTAGTTAATGGCTGCTCATTTGTTTTTCGTCTGGACCTGTCAGAGTGTGATTTGTGAAATTGCATGGTCAAGTGTGTAATTTGATGTTCTGCTCAAAGACTTAAACCACTACGATGTGGCATTTAAATGGTTGTCGTTAAGTATTTCATTTTATTCATCGTGTAAAGTGTGTTCGTTCACACTGTGTAGATAAACATAAAAAAATGATTTCCACCTACACATTTCTAATCTGTAGTATATATTGTATGGCGCATCATTATGTGTATTGCGTGATAATTTAGCAAATATTCACGTACAAAATATAAAAATTTAAAATAATTTACAGCCCTTTGTCAATAAACTGCTGGATGGAGGCCCTCTCAAATTAAGTATGGTTGGGAATCGAATTTAACTAATCATATTTAAAGCGAATGAGCTAACCACTGCACTACTGTTTCTAAGCAATGTGCTATAAGTTTTCAATTGTTATAGATATAAAACAAACGTAATTCCAGCCAAAGCCAAAGAGTTACTCGTAATTTTTTTTTATAATTTAAAGTAATTTCTCAGTATGCTGCTGCACGAAAGCCTCCGCTTGCTGTGTCAGTCGGAGAGGTCGCTCGACATTGTGAGTTCAACATACACGTGTAGTGTCAGAGATTCGGAGACAAGGATTTCCAGGAGGCACCTTCTTTATTAACGCCTTCACACTTCACGGGTTCGCCCCCGCACTCTCTCTAGTCGTCTAGCCTAGCATAAACACAACCCTTACCGTGTAACACCGATGGCGCCGACCAAGACAGCCCACAACTATCCGGCCACGCAGTATCTAGTGATGACGGCAGCGACGAAGGCGGCGAAGACGACAGCGACGACGAGACGAGTCCACTCCCAGAACCGGCAGCCCTGAGCTCCCACTCTCAGCTCCTTTTATGCTACCAAGTGTGGCCTGGCTCCGCCCTGGCCGCGCCTCCCTTCTCGAACCATTAGCGGGTTCCAGGAGCTTCCCGATAAGGTCTTCCGTGACCCTTGCCCCAGTTCCTCCGCCCTGCCGACACACCCGTGTACATGCTCACCGGCGTGTGTGCTTTTTGTCCGCCGCAGTTGCCGCTGCTGGGCAGCAGCCGGCGCTATTACACTACACGTGTAATGTAGCTCTCAGAGACACCGTCTTGTTCAGTTACATGTATATTTATTTTGAATAAAGTCCACTGCCTCACTGATAACTTAACGAGTAACCGCGAGTGACTATATACACTTGGGTAACTTATATAACTATATTCTGAGACAACATAACTCTAGCCTTCCAAGACTACAAGGTGCCCACTCCAGGATGATGAAGACGACCCGCTGCAAGGTGACGACAGCGATGGCAGTTCCCCCATAACAGCAGCCCAGAGCCCCGGTTCATGCCGGCTCTTATCCCCATCACGACCCGGCCACGCCCCTTTTCCCGAACCCTCTCTAACCACACCTGGCCCTGTCTGCCTCTGCCCTTATTACAATTTACGACCGTTAGGTCCCGTGCTTCCCCTCATGCGACCCTGTCAAAGCTTGTCGCATCAATCATTATTAGCGACCACTTAGGTCCCACATTACCCTAACCGTTACATTAATTAGTAGCCATGGCCACGGGGAGCCGTGCTGTCCTTACATCACCCTGTACTGTCCTTACACATGTGTAGGAAGTCCAACTGAGTCGCAGACGTTGTTGCTCGGGTCTCCGACCACGTGGTCCCTCGTAGGATGAAGCACTTCCAGCTTGAGATGCAGAGCTTCCAGCTTGTAGAACCAAGAGACCCCAGCCCCTCTCAGGGACCCACCTTATATCCCCCTATGGTCGGGGCCGCACCACGCTCGGCTCTGCCCACCTTCTTGAACATTCTCGTTCCCTCTCGATCCTTCTCAAGAGCTCTCCCCGGACACGTGATCACCCACTAGCCCACCCACCTGGGGCCCCGTGTGTGGACATTCCGGATTACGTGTCTACGGGGTCAACCAGAGTGCCACGGCCCGGGGCAACCCTGCCCCTGGGCTGACACTCACCCCCTCCCCCTCGTGGGAGCCCCCACCACACGCTGTGCGTGGTGCCCACACTATCCCAGTGCTCGCCAAGCCCCGCTAGGGCTGGTACTACACACAGCCACGCACACGGTGCTGTCCACGATGTGGGAACACATGCATACATCGCTAGCCTGGTCAATGGTGAGTGTGGATACAAAACTACGGTTACCGTTTCTCTCCCTACCCTGCCCCTTTCCCCCGTTACATGACTTTTATTTATAACCAAGTAGCAGGTAACTGATCACAACGTGGGCTTACTGTAAGGGAGTTTTAAATGCGCCAGCATATGACATCATTGACAGTGGTGAAATTGCACCCTTTGGCCAAACGTGCAAGCCAGTGCGGTGTGATGTTAAATGAGCTCCGGCAGTCACCATCCTCCAAAATAACAATGCCGCATTCCGAGAATGTAAATATAGAGCTCAGCATAGTCATTACCGAATCAATTACACAAACTATATCCGCCATTAGCGTATTTTGAAATGGTGTTGAGTGCAAATTAATACTGGCAGTGTGTCCTTTGCAAGTGTTTCGTGCTGTTGCCCGAGTATAATTCGCATCCTTCAGATACAGCATTTTACCATCATGCCAAGTCACGGTTCCAGTCGAAGGGGGTACAGCTTTAGCGATTGCACTCTACAGTATTTTTTTATCTACTGGTTTCTTTTAAGTGCATTTGCTTATTTGCACGAACAAAAAAGGTACTCCTGTTCCCAAGGCAATGGCGTATCTATTCCAGCAATCCCATCCGACCGATCCCCGTGTTTGATACATGAAAGCCTCCGCCTTCCCCCCTTTAAATTGCAAGTATTAGAGGTCAAAAGAATGGTGGAGGTGGAACAAACAAAAAAACGGCGAGGGAAAAAAGATATCCACCTCGGTTTCATGTTCAAAAAACATGTTCGTCTTCAAAGAAATATGTACCGCTCCCTCCCTTTGCATTTTCTTTCAGCATAATAACGAATTGTACTCCCATACCCCTGAATTGTGATTGCCGCAAGTTATTCCGTTCCGTACGGTCACCAAACAATAACTAACACGTTAACGCCGTCCTTAAGACAACGCTCCGAAAGCACCATGTGGCAAGATGTGAGAAATGATAAAAGCTGTCGTCCTAAATAAACGTTACCCTCTGTTAGTCATCACGGAGTACTAAATCAGTGAGGGGGCGGCGGTTACGTGCGGCGATTTTTGTCGCTTGTTATATTTTTGGTGTTGCTACATCAGAGGTCGCAAACGGGTTTTGATTCCTTACCCGTACCCGGCCGCATCAGGGTCGCATATGGGTACCCGTACCCGGCCGGGTACGGGTACCCGTTCCCTACCCGTACCCTACCCGAAATGAGTGACAAACGGCTACTCACCAGTGACTCACGGCCTACCCGTACCCGGCCGCACCAGGGTCGCAAACGGCTACCCGTACCCGTGCCCGTACCCGGCTAGGTACGGGTAGCCGGGTATCGGGTAGGGTACGGGTATCGGGTATCCGGTTGCGACCTCTGTGCTACATTGACCCCGTCCACATATTGGCACTGCAGCGCCGCATATCTTACCTGTCGTGTCTTGCTTCTGCAACGTTGGTGGGAGGCTCCTTGGGGCGTGTGCTTCAAATGTGTGTCCCGATTTTCCCCCTCCCCACTTTCATCCCCATGTGCATCCTTCATTGCTTCCTTCCCCTCTCCCTCTTTATCTCTCCATGCCCATTCCCGATGTCTTCCCCCGCTCGATGCCAGGTCAGTCAAGGAGTGCCTCGTTTTGCCGAGAGCATGCGGGCATGAATCTTTGATGCCTCCAGCGACATTGCAATGAAACGACATACACTTCATCAGACAATTCTTTTTGTTGCTGGAACGAAGTGACTTTTGACAGCCTCACTGAATGTGGCAGACATATTTAAGCTGAAACACAGCTCTTGGACATTGCAGTTACTACGTTAGTTCCTGACAGAAGCGAACACTTTCGTTTTAATATACACGTGCGGTTCCTTATCAAGCTACTGCTTTACGACAAGAGCCTCCCCACGCCTTGCGGGACATGTGGAGGGGGGTGGGGTTATTTGACCATACATTATCACACTGCAGGATAGTGAGACAGGCAGCATAGACTCGCTCACGGTCAACACCGGTGACGATTATCTGAACCGGTCCTGGGCCTCCCCTAGGTCAACTCAGCCCCAAATGAGTATCTGGTGCGGTGTGTAAACATTACTACTGGGGAGACAAAGGCGGCGAAGTGCTGGCCACCCCAACCCCTCGTGTGCCGTGTCCGATAACAGCACTTGCCCCAGCAGCCTGTCAGGCTATACGGGAGATATTTGTCTTTGTATATACGACAGGAGGAAGCAGAGCAGTGCAACAGCTGATCCTGCTGCACTGCCCTGTGCTGCTGATTAACGGCGCCCACGCGCAAGCCTATAACACCTGTTATGCACGGCTCAACCCTGATGATCTTCTGAGATCTGATGAGGTTGGATGCATTCCAGGTGATTTGGTGATAGGCTTATCGCCTTATATTATGAACAGTGCAAATATTCAAGAAATCCTAAATGTGTCTCCCGTGTAGACAATGAATACTGTTGTTTTGTATCTATATGTATGTGGATATGTATGCATAGGCAATAGTGGGGAGCGGTGGTGTAGCGGTTAGCACGCTGCGCTATGAACCGGGAGACCCGGGTTCGATTTCCTCTCACGGCCAACACCAGGGACGATTTTCTAAACTGGTCCTGCGCCTCCCCTAGGTCGACTCAGCCTGAAATGAGTACCTGGTGCGGTGTGTAAAACATCGTCACTGGGGAGACAAAGGCGGTCGGGCGTGGTGCTGGCCACCCACCCCTCGTGGACTGTTCTGGCCTTCATAGGTGCTCGCTAACAGCGCTTGCCCCTACACGTGTGAACATTTTGCATTATGCACGTGCAGTACTTTATTTAATTTTAGTGCATGCTTTTAAAGGCCAGAGTGTTATTGATGAACACGTTGAGTTTTTATTATTATCTGTGCTTGTGCACTGCTGCCAACGCCGCAGCATCACCAAATAATTAATTGTTAATATCCTGCAATTTTTTTTCATTATCACAGCGAGTTAAACTTTGAGGAATGCTAGCGAGTTCATACAAAATACGCGGATGTTGCATTGTAAAGTCCAAACCTCAACAGGGTTCCCTGCCCTCTAGGCAGACGGAGCTTAAACTACCTCGTGCCTTACATAATCGGGGGCATGTGTGACCACCCATCAGTAATTTGTCCTGCAGGAGGGAGCTTGGCACACGCCTGCCGAGTGAACTTGTTTGCTGCTGCGTTAAACTAAGGAGGCATGAAAAAATATACGGTACGTATCACGCGCATTCACAGTTCCGATTCATCACGAAGCAGGTGTAATGTAGCATATGAAAAGAGGAGGGGGGAGTGATTTCAAGGCAGCGAAGGCCATCATCAAAACATAAATTCACTCGCATTGACCACCAGAGGGCGCTCTGTACCGCGGTGAATGCTGGCGATGAGAATGTTTTGCGCGATGTGACTTGATTCTGGAAAGAAGCCAATTACACCCAGCATGTAAGTGTCCATGTGAACGCGCGCAGTGTCACAGCACATAATGTCCCACAACTTAAACACAAAGAGCGACTCACAAAGTTGCCAAGGTTTCTTAAACAAACCTTTTCAAAACAGTTGTTTTGCTTTTCTATAAGCACGCACATTTAGACGTGCGCATTTATCATGTCTGAACCGGTGCAATCATGCCACGTGCCTGTAACACGTGTGGTGGTACACGTGTAGTCACGAATACCGGTGCTTACCATACAACTGTGCTGCGCTTGATTGAAATATGTGGATGCATACAACGCTCCAGCGTGAACAATTATCTTGGCGTTCCTTGCTAATGGGCTGTACCGTATTCATTTACCTGCTAAGACTGATGGCTGACGATAAAAATCGATGTCCTAATTTGTATTTATTGAAAAAAAACACGAGTAAATATAGCACGGTCATCAATATAATTTTACATGCAGTTTTACACGTTATATAGTAAAAAAATAATAGGGCAACAATTAAAATGTTTATTTTTTTACGTTAATGCCATTGCAGGCATCTGCACAGTTTATACATAGTGTGTATATTAATAGACTGGAATACACATGCTATGCTACCGCTGCAGGCCACATGAAAAAAAACTAATCGGCATTAATAGATTTCTCGGCGAGATGAACGTGACCGTTCATTCACGAAGGCGAAATGACTTCAACGTCACAGGGGCTCGCTCACCAGCAAGCTCACACTGGCGAGCGAGTTGTAAAGTTAATCATCTCGTGTGGTTAGCCTCGGGAAGGTTTGGTCTACAACAACAGTAATACGGTAACCAATCTGGCTTACACTCAAGTTACCTCGGCAAGGCCTAATCCTTAATCATTGGGGTTGCGTATCACATGCGTAATAATAATTTATTTATATACTGTAAGATATATATACACACACTCTCTCCTCCTCCTGTTAGCCTGAGCGCGTTTGGACGCACGTTGCTTTTTTGTCTTTTTTTGTGTTCGCTCTGAGCTCATTTTTTTTTCTTCCGAGCGGGCTGTTACTGCCACCACGTCGGGTAGGGCGAGTAGCTCTGTGCAAGTTAACGTCAGCACAGACTGCACCGCGCGCGTGTGTGCGCGCGCGGTCCATTCAGTAAGTGCCTTCTCTGCGTTTCGAATGCCTTATGAACGTTACTCAACAACAACGACGGCAGCGGCAGCGGCAGCAGCAGCAACATCAGCGGCGACAGCAACAACAACAACAAGAACCCGAGACCCATTTACGTAACGTACGGGGCCACAGCAGCACTGGAAGAGTGCGAGAAGCGTTTTGCAAAGTGCAGCAGTTTTACCACCCATGCGTTGTAGAATAAAATAATTAAATGTAAAGAATAAAAAGCAAGACATGAGAAAAGGAGCTGATTGAGAGCGCAGAGTTGGCCCTTTTTTCTGCGTTAGAGGTTGGGGGGGGGGTAGAAACCTGACCACGAGAGTCGGGACTGGTTTTAACAACAACAGAAACCACAAACCGGATAGCGTACTCATTAACAGCAGCATTAGTAGCAACAACACATATTTATATATCACACACAACATACCCATCAACCTTCACCGGCTCATCCACAACCTTCACCGACTCATCTGAATACAAACCAAAAAAAAAGTGGCAAGACTGAATGAATAAATGGCGATATGGAAAGCCCCGACACACGCAGCCTTGATCTGGGAATGCGCACTCTGCGCATTTCTCGTGCTCACCGGGTGCACAAGTAGCAGCAGCAGCAGCCACTATGGAGCAGCCGGAGTTTTTGATTTTGAGCGCCGCTCCGAGCGGGGCGGGGCCCGGCCCGGGGCTGGGGTGGCCGGGGCTGGGGCCGAAGGAGCCGGCGGGGACCCCTCGGCACAGCAGCGGCAGCCGCAGCATCATCATCATCAGCAGCAGCAGCCGCATCCTCGGCTGCTCTTCGGAGCGGCAGACGTGCGCGCTCTGCGATCGAGGGCCAACTCGACGCACGCGCACCTCGCCCGTGCTCTGCGCAGAGCCGCGCACGCGATGCTCGCCAGACCGGACGTCTACCTGCCGCCTCGTCCAGCCGCCGACGGCTCGGACACCGCCAGCTGGTCGCATGCCACGGGCAGCTTCCGGTCTGGTACCACGGACAGCGCCACCAGCACCGCGAACAGCGGCGCAGCGGGAGCCGCCGCCGCCGCGCGTCGCGGCAGGAGCGGGGAACCCGGCCCCCGATGGGCTGAGATCTACGGCAGCAACGTGGGAGCTCTGGCCATGCACTGCGTGCTCGCTCCCGCGGATCGAGCGGCGCTTGCCCTGGCTCTCGACTTCACGGAGAGGCTGGCCGAGCAGAGCCGTCGACGTCGCCGTCATCAGCAACAGCAGCAGGTGATTGGGATGACGCCGCGGTTGGCGCTTTCATCATCATCATCATCATCCTCATCATCATCGTCGTCGTCGTTCTCTGCGGGTGTCGTTCACGAGGAGCACCCGTCGGGGGCGCACACGTTGCTCGGCCTCGCCACGGCGGTGGACCTCCTGTACGCGCAGCTGAACGCGTCCAAGCGGCGCGATCACCTGGACGCGCTGGCCGACGCCGCGGACGACGTGTTCTCGCACTGGCGGGCCAGGCCTTGGAGCGCCCAGCCGACGGACGGCCGGGCCGTGACGGGGATGCTCGCCGTGCTGACGGGGGCCCTCGTGCTTGAGCCGCATCGAGCGCACCGCGCGCGCGCCGCCCGCTGGAAGCGCGCGGCCACGGGCCAGCTTCAGAGGGCCATGCTGCTGCTGGAGCACGTGGTGGACGGGTCGCTGCAAGAGGGCGTCGCGTACGGCAGCTACGCGAGCAGAGCGCTCACGCAGTACGTGTTCCTGGCGCTCAGGCACCTGGGCATAGACCACACGCGCAGCGGGTGGCTGCGGGAGCACTACTGGTTCTACCTGGCCACTGTGCTGCCCGGCTTCAGGCGCACCGTCGGCATCGCCGACTCCAACTACAACTGGTTTTACGGGCCCGAGAGCCAGCTGGTGTTCCTGGACACGTACGTGCTGCGCAACGGCAGCGGCAACTGGCTCGCGCAGCAGATCCGCAGGCACAGGCCGAGGGACGGGCCCATGGAGCACTCGAGCGCGTGGAGGTGGGCCACCCTGCACACCGAGTTCGTGTGGTACGAGCCGCGCCTGGTGCCCAGGCCCCCCGAAGGTCACGTGAGGCCGAGGCTGCACCTGTTCACCGACTGGGGCGTGGTGACGCACGGAGGGGGACTCGCGCTGGACGACAAGAGCACCTTTGTGTCGTTCAAGTCCGGGCCGGTGGGAGGCACGGCGGCACGGCGCTTGGCTCGCTGCAGCCCTTACCGCTGGCTGAACAACGGGCTGGGCGCCTTCAATCCAGCGCACGAGCACCCCGACCAAAACTCGTTCACGTTTGCCCCGAACGGGCGTGCCTTCGTATCAGAGGCCCTCTATGGCCATAAATACACTTACCTCAACAACGCGCTGGTCTTTGCCCCGTCGCCCAGCAGTAAATGCCACCGGCCGTGGGAAGGGCAGTTGGGCGAGTGTGGGCAGTTCATGGAGTGGGCCGAGACTGACGCGGGCACGGGAGGCCTGGGAGCAGGCAAGCTGATCACCGCCTCTCAGCACGGGGACATGGTGTTCACCAGCGGTGAGGCCGTTGAAGCTTACGCCGGAGGGATGATGCTGAGAAGCGTTTACCGCGCTCTAGTCCTGCTCAACACGCAGACGCTGTTGGTGCTGGATCACATCGAGAGGGATGAGAGATCTCCAGTCAATCTCGTTAGTGCCTTTTTTCACAACCTGGATTACGACGTTCGATACGTCCCTCTTTCCACAGAGAACGGGTACCGCGGCGCCTTGATGGACGATTGGGATGCCCATTACAAAATGTTCTGGGTTGACGATCAGGGCAATAGCCCAAAGGCGAAGATCCAAGAAGCCGAGCTCATGGCAGAGATGAAAAAGCGTTGGACCCAGTATGTTAACGTGACATTTCCCATGCAAAGTCAAGTGACTAGGATTGCCTACATGTTTCACGGTCCATTTGTAAACATTAACAACTTAAAGTTCATAGAGAGCAGTAAATATGGTGTCAGGCTGTCTGTTTGCTTAGACAATGTGGAGAAAGTTATATCCATTGCTACTAAGCATGACGACCCTGTAGCCAGACATGGGTTTCTTGGTTTTGGCGGGTTCGCTGTGGTTGAGGATAGAAGCAAAGTTACTTACTTTGGCCAGGGTACAGTGATAAAACCCAAACACAAGCATGAGACGGTGTTTGTTTTAAGGATTTCCATTATATTTATGGGGATATCATCAGTGACAGGTGTAGTTTTGGTGGCTATTCACCGAAAGTCCAGTGTAGGTTTGCAAAAGATCGCCAGGTCAGTTTTTCTCATTTTGATCATTATTTGGCTCCTTGAAATATTAGTTGTGCAGAATGTCTGTTTCCAAGAGTTGTGTGGAAATGATTGGGCCAACTTAACATCTGTAGTGGCATCCGAAGTGATTGATGAACTGCCTTTAATTTCACTCGATGCTTCTCAGGAATTGCCAACCGTTGTGATAGCATCTCTCCCAGCCTCAGGAGCCGAGGTTGTGAGTCAGCTATTCGTAGGAAATTCTGACTTTGTGTACATCCCCGTTCCCAGTCTTTACTTTCGCCCACCATCTGTTGCTGTGCCTGGTGCTCCCTCCGGCGACACCTGTAAAGGGCCCCTGTTCAGTGATCACAGCGATGAGCTCCCAGAGACCTGGCAGTGGTTTCGATCGCTCGTCAGGCACACGAGAACGCACGTTCAGAACGCAATCCAGGCGACGAGGCTGAGCACTGACCCCTTTGCGAAAGGAATCCCGAGGGCGAATTCGACGAGACACGTTTTCAAAAAGAAGGGCAGCTACGGGCAGAGAAAGTGTGCGCGGAGCGACGAGCTGGGAAACATTCAGCGCGTGCGCAATCACCTCGACGCGTTCCCAAATTCGCGGCTCTGTCTCGGGCTCAACGACGGCAACTGGAACAACAAGCTGCCCTCGCTGAAAGATGTAATTGGCCCCGCGATGAAGGCACTGTACGTGGTATGTGACCCGAGAACTTGGGTGTATTCCATGATGCACAGCTGCTTCGAGCTTCCCGGCAAGCCCGCGTTCCCGGAGGGGGTGTGTTTGAAAATAGCCCGGCATTTGGACCCGCAGCCTCCGATCAACGCCAGCGAGGGTTGCGACGGCGGTGCGCGCCCTCTCTCGACTCGGCGGGAACTGACGTGGAACACTTCTGTGCCAGCGGCTGCCCTGCTGGCGAGCGCCTGGCGCGACAACACCGCGGCCGCTTTGCGCAGCAGCAAGCAGCTTACGGGAGATAAGCAGCAGTTAATCAGGGTCGAGGACGTTGTTCGGTACCCACGGGAGGTCGCCGGCAGGGTGTACAGCTTCATGGGCCTGCCCCTTTCGCCGCCGGCGCTCAACCAAATCCTGTTTACGACACGAACCGGGGCTGTGAGTCCAGCACACCGAGGGTTGGATTTTCTCGGCGTTCGAGATGCTTGGAGAGTTAAATTGTCTCCCGCGGCCGTACGGGAGATCGAGTCGATTTGCTGGCCCCTCATGAAAATCCTTGGGTATGGAAAGTTTGAAAATTAAGAAAACTTTAATTGTAAAATTGTAAAAACAAAAAATCAATCAATTAAAATTATATATTTAAAAAAATGTTACGATATAATTTTATAATATTTTGTTTATTCTTCACAAGAACATAGCTGATATTCAACATGTGTTCAAACCAGATTTCTCATGGCCGTCTAGATACAATTAAAATGTATGATTCCCCTTCGACTGCTTTAAATACATTATAGAAGTAATAAAAAAATATATACATCAGAGTTCTGTGTGTGTGGTTTTTTCATTTGTATAATTACCATAATTATTTTTTGAGCTCTAAGTATGCTTGAAAGGGAATGCCACTAACAGAGTTTGAGATATGTCATTGAGTGGCTCAGGAATTACTAAGCTGAAATGAGTCACGGATACTTCACTCAAATCACACCACCTCACTCGGTCCATTCCCTCCTCACCACCACCAAAAAACACACACCCGCAAGATGTTTTTCTCCTGAAATATTTCAGCTTAATCATAGCAGACGTGATGCACGATGACTCAATCAAAATGAAAGGCCTCTTGAGCTGGGCTTCGAAACAAGAAGTGCATTAAGACCTTATCTAATGTCACTGATCAATCTCACGGCTGGTCCTGTTGTAGCGCCCATTGTTGTTGACGGATGTCTTCGCTGTTTTGAGGTTCTCTCCAGGGCTAATGCTGTTGCTGCTGCAGCATCCTGATGTTGATTGATGACTGGCGCTAATAGCTTCTTCCAGCGCAGCATAATGATAGGAAATCCCAATATTTTTACTTGTTAAAATGCACCCGTGTAAGTTACACATCAGCCAATTACCAGTCAGCGTGCATTCTCAAAATCGTTGTGCTTTATTTTCTTTACACTAAATTATCACACGCCAATAATGTAGCTTTACGAGTTTAAACTTTATTGCGATTATAGTTTCACCGTACAGGATGGTCATTTAAAAAGAGCCGAGAGTGTGTGTGTGATAGTGTGAAGTTTACATACATTACTTATTACAGACACACACACAAGCTCTTTGGGGGAGCAGTGGTGCTGTGATCAATGCACTTTGCTACAATTACAACAGCCTAAGGTTCCATTCTCGGGCACGTACCAATATCAGTGACAACTTGCATACGATCATTGTCTTTGCTGCCCTTTAAATCAACTCAACGTTAAGTATCTCACGTGGTGTGCCCACAATCAGCACTAGGGAAAGAGATGGAGCCAGGAAGAGTGATGGTTCTACCATCGCTTGGTGCGCAGTGCCTAAACCTAATAGGTGCTTCACAATAATGCTTGCCTCAGCAATCTCTGCAGGTTATAGGGGCGGACATGTGTCAATGTGATTATTTGAACACACATTTTCTGGAAATAATAGACCATGGTACAAATACGTTAGGCATTAAATGCAAATTTATCAGATCACACTTGCTTAAAATAACATATCATGAATTGTAATTTATATGTTTTGGTTTAAGTGAGTGGTTGTGCACGCCTGTAATCCAGCACTGTGGAGGTGAGGATTGGTTCATCATACAAATGTTGTGAAAAGCCCTTCCCGTGGGCATCAAGAACATTTACACCTAGATTTGAAGCTTTCGTGACTGCAAGGAATCATATTCTTAGGTTTTTTCGGTAAAGTCACGTAGATAGGTTCAAAGAAAGTGTTTTTGTTATTTTATTTTAACCTATCTACGTGACTTTACCGAAAGACCCAAATAATAAGATACACACCCTGGCTCGCCACGATAATGCAGTACAGCAAACATGTGGAACCCATGATACAGGTTTTTTGGGTTAAATCGCGTAAATATATAAATGTGTCGTTAAACCCGCCCACCACCCGACACAGCCAACTAGTATGGTTTGTCACGTAAACAGAATGTTACCACTATGAGACCTCCTTACCAGTGACAAAATATAGTAATAGGTTTTTACCCTTTCAACTGGTACCACAACACAAGCAGTCAAAATGCAAACATTTGCATTTTGACTGCTTGTGTTGTGGTTATTGCAAACATGATGCCTTGTATAAAGGTGTCAGTTTTTGTACCAGTTGAAAGGGTAACAACTTATTACTAGAATGTGACCAATTCGTCACTCTTACAGCACAAACCGGTGTGCTAGAGAGCAGAGCCACAACATTTACAATCTGAGTACGACGTTTCGCCAGTAATTACAACTAGCTTCATCAGGAGACAGCCAGATTTGTAGAGAAACCCTCCTGTTTCGTTCCTTAAATAGAGGGGTAGATGTGATGAAATTACGTGTGACCCCTTTTTGAATCCACTTATTTCATCAATATGGGATAAAGTGCTTCCCCTTCGCATGCGTGGGTTTCTCCGTGTGCTCTGATTTCCTCGTGCACGTAAACACGAATTTGTTGGCCGATAACACCTTACCATGCAGAGGACCACAGAACTTGGGAAATTGTTGGTGTTGGCTCACTCCGTGGCTGTATCCTCCTGCTTGACTGTAGATCCTCGCGCCTCTGAGTCGTTCTTTCTCTTCGAGAGTGAGTGAGTACTGTGCGTGATACAAGTTGAAATTACTGGATGGTTATGTACTAGTGTAGTTGCCCGTCATATGAGGGGTTCGTAAAAAACTTAAGTGTCACGTAAAATATTTTTTTATTATTTTTTATCACATTTGGACTAAAATGACGATAATCTCCCAAAAGTTTTCCTTGAGATTAATTTTGTTGAATCGACGCTTTTATGTCGGTCGGAGTTTTGCATCTTGACAAAGCAACAAAGTTGTCCATGGGACATAAAAAGCAGGTTCGTTGAGATTAAAGTCCAACAGACTTGAAAGTTTGTCCTTGTGACTTATTGACAGTGCTGGCAAATGCAGGAATGGTCACTGAGTAGATTAAAACGAAAATATAAAATACAAAAACATGGGCACACTTGGCTTTAATCAAAAGCAGCGCTGGTATATTTTTGGATTTTTTTTATTATACTTGTAATAACAAACTACTAATATTTAGTGACAATTTTAATAAGCCTTTCATGAAAAACAATAACATTAAAAATTGCATGATAATCCAAGCAGCCTACCCAGCATCACAAAGAGAGGACAGAGTGTCAGGCGTTAGGCACAAATCACCAAAACTACGTGTGATGTATTTTTGAACACTTGCATACTTGATACAACCGGCGCTTATTTGGACAGAAGACTATTCTGTGTGGAGACTATGAGAGAAGGAACAACAACAGCATAAACACACAGGGTTCAAATTATTTTGTGGAACCCGGTGAGAGTGTAAGGCGGACCTTCGTCCCCAAATTGACGGCTAAAACAAATAAGACAAAAAGACTATGGACAAAAATCACACTTTTTTGATTGCATCTATTTTGATTGCAAAAAATATTATGTAATATGCAATCAGACGAATTATATTATTACCAATTTCGTAGCCAGCACACAGCTGTGGAGCTTAAGATTCACACTAAGCTGGTGTGACTCTTTTTTGTAATAGAATTTGACCAACTTTCGGACGCTTTCACAGTCACATTTAAACGGTCATTCAATAAGTGACCTCTACGCATCATGAGCACCTTCTTATGAATAGACTTACTCTCAACTTTATCCCACTATCAAATCCAGTTATAAATGTTTTATAAAAACACATTGTGGTTTATTTACTTTTCATACAAACTGTTATTTTAGTCCATTAATACTTAATACATGTGTAATGAAATTAATTTAATTTGCTATTAATGACAGGTCTAGTTATGTTGTGCCTGCAGAAATTTAATATTTAAAAAATCGGCTTTATTTCGCTATTAGAGTTTGCTGAATTATTAATGAATCTGGCGGCGCATGCTACAAAAATATTAAAGCAACACCAGGTTGTTTATATACTAGACTGCACGTGTATGGATTTAATTTCAAGCTTGCTTGGTGCCCTCTTTCATGCTGCCATTTATTTGGGTACGTCTTACGAATAAGTCTTGTGTGTGGATGTTATCCAAGTGTATGGATGATGCATATCGCTACAGTCCATTAAGTATCCCATTGCTGGTTAAATAAAAAAAATCACACGTTAGAAAAGGCCCCTATCAGTCAATTAGCTGCAGCAATCAAATGTTTACACGGGCAGTATAGATTGGCCAAAGTTGTTGTGGCAATCAAAATAAATAAATGCTCAGAGCCAAATGCTTTTGCTGCAGTTCATTACTATGCAAAGCTTTGGCGCTGGAAATCTCACCTAAAGATGTATCATTACGGGCGTACACGATTGCACCGTTAAACGGTTAAGAGAAGGATTTTGCTGCCAAATTGAATGGAGCAGCTCACGTGTTATAAAAAATTAAATGTGCTCGCATTGAGGGGAGACGCGTGAGTCCAACCAGTCATCAACAGGGCAGCAGTGCATATCCACACGATGGTTCTTAAATAACTTGGGGCTCTTTCATATCAAGTGGAGCCTCGGTGTCAGCGGCTGAGGCAATGCCCTTGTTAGTGCGATTTGACTGTGGCTTTGCAAAGGAAAAAAAAACACATCGTTTTGTTTCAAATTAAATACTGTTGAGAATTGTAGGGCTGGTTTTAATGAACGCATGCACAGTGGTTATTCTCCACGCAATTATACGTATGCACGATACTCTTTTAGAGGAGAGCGGTGATGCAGTGATTAGCGCACTGCACCATGAACACAGCGACACGAGTTTGATTCCTGGCCAAGGCTAAAATTTGTGGTGAGAGATATCTGAATTTTTCCTGCCCCTCCCCATCCCCTTTCACCAACCGTGCACTGACCAGTTTTGAGAGCTCGGGGTAAGCATTTACACTATGAGACATCTCCTTTACCAGTGGCAAAATATAGTAGTAGGTTCAACACCAATGGATACTAAGCTCTAAGAAAAGCTGTCTCGGGTGTGGACCAATCAACTTCAAGGACAGTGCATATCATTATCAGAGTTGTTTCTTTTCGTTTGCATTTTGACTGCTTGTGTTGTGGTTATTGCAAACATGATGCCTTCTATAAAGGTGTCAGTTTTGTACCAGTTTAAAGGGTAAAAACCTACTACTATAGTTTGCCACTGGTAAAGGAGATGTCTCATTGCGTGCACTGACCAGTTTGGTGAAATTTGGTCAAACAAGCCATCCGGACTGACACTGCATGGGACAGCCTTCATCCAACAGTGGATTTTAAAAGCACAGCAACTTATTTTGACGTGTAAAACTATGTTTAGTCATTCCGTATGTGTGCAGCTCTCATCATTATCGTACACTTCCACTCCACTGCGCTACAGAGCACAGACTTAACTAACGTCATTGCCCACACTCATGTAAAGCCAACAGTGTTATCTCACTTTCACATGAATTAAGTTAGTTCTTGTGCATGTTATTTTGCCTGTCAGTGTCGCGATTTTTTTTTCTTGGCATACAAAATTTATGCTGAATAAATCTTGCTCAGATGCTGACTATGGCCTCTCTTCGGCACACCCACTCAACAGAGTGGAATGCATGCATTTTGATAAATGTATTCAGGGAGAAATGTTCCAGGGTGCTGTACTGAAATTTCAGCCAAAAACAACTTGTGTTGAGAACCTCTCTTCAAATTATGCTACTGGACCGTTCAATTCGTAATCTTGACAAACATTACTTCAATATAATTTCGTATTGGAAATACAGCCATCACCGACTGTATAAGTACACTGCAAGCATCATTTCAGCTTTTAAGTACATTCGGTGTAAACCAGGCCAGAGCTGTACCTGTTTGTGTGCTCTCAACGTCATATCTGAGCCTAGCCATATAAGAGGACTGCTTGAAGACTGGTTAACAACCCACCCACGTACAGAGCAGGTGACACGACTTATCTTTTGAGATGTGATGAGATCAGTATTCTAGGTGGGGTACAGTGTTGACAAACGCAGTTGAACTTTTTTTAAACAAAATTTCCAGAATATTAAAAAGTACACCAGTGTTAATATTGAATACTAAATATTTGCTTTAATTCAATAAAAAAATTTAAACTATTCAACTATTTTTATTTGATCACTTAAGGCCAATTGAGCTATACAGCTATTTTTCGTGGCCATAAATAATAGTTCAATGAAGTGGCTTATCACGTGGAAATGTATAGCAGCCAAATACTCTAAACGCGTGTTCATTCTAAACGTGGAGGGAATAACCGGAGGACCCAGAGAAAAATCCACACGACCACAGAGAGAACATGCAAAACTCCAAATATACAGGCGGCAGGGTCGGGATCGAACCCACGACCCCCTCCATACACAAGCGAGGTAGTTAACATCTCACCACCACTACAATGTTAGTGGGATGCTACCGTGGTGCAAGGGTTAACACACTGAACTGGCAATGCAGAGGTCACCAGTTCTATCTCCGGCGTGGCGTTTGAAACGATGGTGCAAGTTTCTTTATTCCTCCCACTCCCCCCCCCAACAACACTTTCTGTTCATGCTAGATCACTTGATACAGCTATCGTGCTGTGACGGTTCCACCTGAAGACGGAAGCTTGTGTTGCCTCCGAAACGTCGTGATTTTTATTTTATTTTTATTTTACTTTTATTAATTTTTTTTTTACCTACGTGACTTTACTGAAAAAACCTAAAAATAACTTTCTGTTCATCCAGCAGTAGAAAAATGTACACACAGCAGGTGGTGGGTGGTGGGATAATGTGTGGGTACTGCCACCTCTTCCAAGGCATTTGGCGAGCATAGAAGAGTAGGAATACATTTCCAATAGAGGGGCTCTCTAGAACTCCCTCTGGTGGAGGCCCTTCTACCAGCAGCGGCATAAGCAGGCAATTGCAGTGGTGCGCCTGCGTCTTTTTGACTGCTGTCGTATCCCCCCCTCTCCCCCCCCCCACTTTTTTTTGCTCTTGCGAAAGTTCGGAGCAGACGCTTTGGTGGAATTTCGCGTCTTTTCCGTTGGCAAGCGTTCATCTGCACCGCACTGACGAGCCCTTTAAGAAGCAAACATGTGCGTGTGTCTATTTGTTTGTTTAAGAAAATAAATACAGATTTAAGATAGCTAAATCCCTTTGGAAAAGAAAATGATCCATGAGGAAGACACTTCTTGCAATATGTACACACATCCCTGTGTAAAAGATAAAGGTGCAGCCCTGCAATTACTTGGTTACGCCAATGCTGCTGGCCTGTTATTCAAACCTGGCCGATGTCTTGGAAGAGGGAGGGGAGGAAACTAAAACAAAAATCCCCCGTATAGCCTTAGTAGAGTTTTGGGCAAGTGCTGTTAACGAGCACCTATGAAGGCCGGCACGGCACACGAGGGGGTGTGTAGCCAACACCACGCCCGGACGCCTTTGTCTCCCTAGTGGCGATGTTTACACATCGCACCAGGTACTCATTTGAGGCTGAGTCAAACAACACTGTTCAACAAAAAAAGAACTTTTTTTTCTGGCCTGGACTTTTGCAGCTGTTTTAGACTAATTTCAGGGTGCTGATTCCAAATCTGACCTCAGATTTGCTCTATCACATCTCATTTTATGCTATCGGCATACCCCATTTTCATTGATTTTACCCGAAATTAACTCTGTCACTTATGATTGCAAGTTGTTGCGAGTCAGTGACTGCTTTAATGTGAAAAATATGGTGTTGTATTTTTTGAATAGTGTGTTTATAATATCATTTTATGTAGATATTCACATTTATTTAATATTTTTCTTCTGCAGTTTTTATTGAAAATGCAATATTTTATATCTCAAAAACCGATTTGGAATCAGCACCCCAAAATTACCTTAAAACCGTTGGAATACCTTATGCCAGAAAAAGTGTGTTGATCAGTGTAATCATCACTGGTGGTGGCCATGAGTGGGAATCGAACCCGGGTCTTCTGGTTTGTAGTGCAGCGCGCTAACCGCAGAGTTGGGAAGTGGAAACGGTCAACCTCTGGAGTGCCAGTTCAGTGTGCTAACCATTTCACCGCAGCAGCAGCAGCATCTCATACGTCAGTGTGTGTGTATATATCATTATGCATAATTCATTAATTTATTTTTATCTGTGCAGACGGGATGGATGGAGGTTTCAAATGGAAACACCCAACCTTAAGTACATATACTGTACTGCATCCCGACCACGCGATGAAACGTGCAGACATTTGGATGAACGTATGAATTACCAGATTGCGGGTGAAGCGATGGTTTAGTGGTTAACGCATTGCGCGATTAACCCAGCTGCCCGAGTTTGAGTCTCAGTCAACGTAAGTGGCGTGTGACATCTGAACGGGTTCTGTGTAGCCCAATTCCCACCATGTCCAGCACGGTGAAGTATGGCCAAAACAACTAGCATGACTGAAAGGAATGGAGAGGCCCTCACCTGTCAGTCGTTTGAAAAAGGGCTGTCCATTACAATGCCAGATTACAATTCTGAAATGTAGCTCGTAATCAGAGGTCGCAACCGGGTACCCGGTACCCGTACCCTACCCGATACCCGGCTACCCGTACCCGGCCAGGTACGGGTAGCCCGACCCTGGTGCGGCCGAGTATGGGTACGGGTAGGTCGTGAGTGACTGGTGAGTAACCGTTTGTCACTCATTTCGGGTAGGGTACTGGTACGGGTAGGGAACGGGTACCCGTCCGGGTACCCATTTGCGACCCTGGTGCGGCCGGGTACGGGTACGGGTAAGGAATCAAAGCCCGTTTGCGACCTCTGCTCGTAATGTAAGTGAACACAACGCAATGGCCTTCTTTGGATTTCTAAAAAAACAATCTCCATCCACCCGAGTAGCTGACATACATCACACATTGAGTTTTATATCTTGATAGTGAATATAAAAAGGCGAATTGTTCTACTCTAAGAATTATACACTAATTTAATTCATCATGTTATCGGTGTCATGAAAGACAATCTTTACACGTAGGCTTTCGCGATCAATATTATCAATTGTAAATGTACTCGAATTTTAAATGTTCTGGGTTTACTCTGCAACACGTCCGTGTGTTGAACTAGTAACGAATCGGCATGTTTTGTTTCCGTGACAAACCTTACGAATTGGCTGTGCCGGGTGGTGGCTGGTTAAACGACACATTTCTATTTACGCGATCTAACTCATGAAAAAATTAACTATATTATGTAAAAGACAATCTTGTGCGCTTTTGTTAAGTCTGTCCGCTCACTGATGGGTTGAGAGCACGTGATTTGTACGGTCACAGACTTCCATTCCTTTTATTGAATTGGACACAGACCGCGAGATAAAAGGCATTCATTATCTACAGGGAATGTTTTACAGCCCACCGCTTTGTGTTTACTTTCCTGCAGGTGTGCCTGGTTACAGCTAAGGGGGGATGCGCATGCTACATTATGATGTCTCTTTAAAGTCACATGCAGCCTATTTTTTTTACGTAGGGGCGGGGGAGGCGGGAGAAGACCATTTAAACCTCATTAAATATGCAAGGGGAACATTAGTGATGAATGTTGCGATGTGTTTGGCTCTTCGCTTAAGATGTTGCGCCATCAAGGTCATTACTATGCAGTGAATAAAAGGGGCTCTGTCACGGAACAGCAAATCGCGGGTCGCCTATGCTATGAGTAATGCAATGGAAGTCTCTCATTTATTGATTCATAGAGGAACAGCTGCAGGGAATGTACATTACGATTGCCAGGGATTTTCTCTCCTCTCTCTCACGCTCAACTGTGGAGCGGATTATCTTAGAGAAGAGATACACTGGCACGCCATGATGCATCCTTGCTTAATTATTTAATTTGTCTTAACCATCCTCCTCGCTTCCTAGTTACATTTATTTCCATTTTTCGATTTAATAAAACATCTGCCCTGTAACAAAACGTGACCGTGCTGTGAACTTAACAGCCTCTCTCGAACGAACGAATGTGGTTATAAAAGATGTGTTTTTTTACAGTAATTATCACGAATTCACAGCTCTCTTTGGTAATCCGCTGCTGAGTGAAGGCTTCCTCTGGCCATGTTTGACCATACTTCACCACACTGGTTAGTGCGGGTTGATAAAGGATCATGGTATGAGGAGTGCAGGGGGGGGGGGTTATGACAACTGTGGCCAAGGATCGTACTTAGATCACCGTTTCATAGCGCGGTCTGCTACCCACTGCTCCACTTTTTTCCGCTCCCATTTATCTACGCTTTTACCTCGGGTGATTTCTGTTCTAATTTTTGAGATGCGTTTATAATACGCACTTTCATTGTCACACCCGCTACAATTTCAACACGTACCCTCGGCGTCACAGACAAAACCATCATCGCAGCTTGCTGACCATCATCATCATTATTCGCGTCAATATATTTGTCATCATAATGACGCCTGTCAAGTCAAACAGCACGACCAATAACCGCCTTGGCATGTGAAAAACGTGCCGCTGTATATCAGCAGCACGATGGCAAAAAGAAAATGACAATTTTATGCAGCGCCGTAAAAGCCTGTAATCCTGATGGTATCCTTATGAAGTGTGCTGTTGAGTTAACTTAATATTAAAATCATAAAAAACGGGGGGGAAATATCCCTCACATGTATACAATTATTTCAGCTTCACTCTCGCACATTCTCTTCAAACGTCTTGATTTGGATGCTGCTTCTTTCTCACGTTTTATGATGTACATCGTCTATGCCAACTCCGTCTAACCTTCGCAGTCTTTAATGAAATAGCTGCTCGACCCTAATTGCTTCTCGCCTATCTGTAAAATGTACCGTTCCTTGCCCCCCCCCCCCCCCCCATTGATTCCACTTATTACGCAGCTGCTGCTAATCTGTAGTTGAGCTTTTCAACTTGTAATCCAGATTTTGTTATTGAAAATGTCTTTCAAAGTCTCATTCCTTGCAGCCCTTTTTTATACGTATTAATACCGAGTTGGTGTTTCTGTGGACATGCACGTCTTTGCACAATCGAAGACATTTGACAAACTGCAATGATTTATTGCACGCCTTGCTGCTGCAAATAGATTTTTAAGCATGGTCAATGGAAATAGATTAGCATTTGTGGTTTTACCCATGCAGAATAGTACATACAGTATCATGGATCTCGTGTAGATAGATGTTTTCAAAAATAAAAAATGAAAGTAACATTAACATTTTACAACGAAATTGTTCTTTCGTGATTAATACCACAGCTTGCTATTCACACATTTATCGCCCTTTTTGGTGTGCATTTTATAATCGTGTTAAATGTTTAACACAGTGCTCTGCACTCCACTGGCAAGCTGCTCAGATGGGCAATTAATCAAGAAGACCAGTAACCATAGTTACTCAGACCTGCTAGCCCCGCACGAGCTAGCTGAGAAATATTTAAACCCTGTTAGATGCCCGCAGTGATGGGGACATGCATCCAAACTTGGCACATTTTGCAAATGGCAAGATAAAACACAAATGCCAAAAAACACGCAAGTGAACCGAACGCCATAAACACAAATGTTGGTAATGTCCTTGTGTTACAATCACAATGGGGGAGTCCTTTCAAGTTAACAGATTTCTCCGCATATTTCCCAGCTTGAATGTGCAATCAGTTGAGCACAAACACACCGTACCACGAAAACCATGTGGCCCACTGGGTTAAAGATTTCCAAGAACTTTGTATCCTTCCCACATCCCCCCTCTGAACATTGTGTCCATTAGGCTCAATAATTGAACACTGCTTTGCCACAGTTCGTACCATTGGGTAAAGTTTTGTAGTTGCTGTGTGCACGAGGTGAAGGTGGAGAGGAGATGTAGGGTGGGGGGTGATCTTCCATTGGTGGTGTATGCTTTGTACTGTGGATTATAAGGAGCATCCATTTGGCCCCTAGTTGTATAATTCCGAATATCCCGAATTGTGCAAGCTCTGCCCTTATCTACAAATCAATGCAACTGTCAGGAGAATCTTCCTGGACAGAGAAAGGTCATGCCAATGGAGTTTTAACAGTGACACTTTTCCATTTTCACACATCTGAAATGCGCCTAGTGCAGCCTGGTTAGTTTTAATAACTTCCAGCCCAATGGATTTAGCTGCGACACAACACTAGTTATTATTTAGAAAATATGCAGATACCACTTAAAGGATGCATTTAACCAATCATCGAAACATCCCATCGCAATTCAAATAGCAGAGTAGCTATAGGAAATATGTTAAAGTATATCTTCACAACATATATGTACCCAATTTAAAAGGCAGCACTCTAGAATTTAGAACAACGGGACAAGTCAAGTTTTATTTAGTGAATCCATCAGCATCATATATGTAATCATATCCACTGTGATGATATATACAGAGTGCAGAGAAACCACATTATGTTTAATCGATGCAATAAGTTATTGTGGAGTGGTGGTATAGTGGTTCACGCGCAGTGCTTCAAAGTAAGGCCCCCCTGAGTTTGATAACCGGCCCTTCACCAAACCACATTGACGGTCAAACAACCCCCATGATTAACAGCGATCGAAATGGAAATGTAAGAGTCCCCAGTATGACACCTATTCATCTTGCAGCCTATTTTAATCATCATTTTTCCCCTTTGTGGAAATGTCGTAGCAACGGAATAGGAACGGCTCTGAAAAGTGCCAGTATTCATGTTTGATCTTCTGAGAAGAATCAGTATGGTATACCGTCATATATCAGCCCATTTTGACCACTGATAATAACCACATTTTCTGCTTTACAGAGGAACTGCTTCATGTTTTAAGTTATTGCTATGCCTCTTTATTTCGAAATGTTCGTGTTATATTTTTTTACTTATTTTATTTCACGTTATCTACAAGTGCTTTCGTTTTTTTAAACAAAGCTTAGCTTTAAAAACATTAGAAGAATTCTATAACGCCATGATATGAGAACATTAATTTAACACGAAATTCGCGTAAATGATACACAATGTAACACATTTTTTTGTTCCTGGGTAGTAAATGTAATTTTTTATTGCTTATGCCTAAAAAGTATAGAAAATGGCTATCATTACCCACAAACTTTGCTTTTGTGACCGGGACTTTACGTGAACGAAAGATCTGCACACCACGTTTACTCATTAAAAAAATTGCTACATTTCAAAATATCACTGTCCTGGTCACAAAAGCAAAGTTTGTGGAGAATAATAGCCATTTTTCCGTACTTTTGAGGCATACGCAATTAGTAAACAACACTTACTACCCAGGAACAGAAATGTTTTGTTACACAGTGAAATTATCCAACACAAAACTTGGCCAGGTATCACGAAACTTGCGACATCGGGGCAGACGAATCATAGGGTACGCGGCTCCGCGTATCCTATGAGGCAGTGTTTGCTGTGTCTTTGCATGTCGGCGAAAGGGAGCGCCTTTAAAACCGCCGTCGTGTTACAAGTCCCGTACAAACCACCAAGGTTAAAACACTCCAGACCGCGGACACGAAATCAATCCGTAAAGTGACGGGAAGCGGCCGGCTCTAGGAATAATTCAGCGGGTCGCGTGTCTCTTCGTGTAACCGTTCCTCTCGTAAATCCCCGATGGCCGTTGTTGAGGCTTCTCGCTTTGAGCCGCCGGGGAAATTAAGTGGGGGGGGGAGGAAAGGGGGCGGATTAAAAACAAAATCACGCCAAGCCGGAGGTCAAAAAACACGTGATTTGTTTATGGCCACCGTTCTTTATTTCTTTCTACGATTATTTACGTGGAGCATTTACTGTGTTTACTGCAACGCTCACAATGCTGGATGGCGATGCTGGTGGCAGAGTTTGTTGATATTTTTCGGAGAACTTCTCTCCATGTGTGCAACGGCGTGGTGAAGTTACATGCCGTCGTCTGTGCACCTGGTGTTTTTTTTTTATTTTTCCAGGTTTCAGTTACGGGCAGCTTCCGTGCCTTGCACTCTGGGCAACCTTGGATGTCGGTGTAAAATGGGAAAGTCTATACCGCAAATGCCGGCAGAGTTCATTTCAGTGCATCATTTTGAATGACGCAGCAAAAACAGTGATGGTGTTTTTTTTTCCGCGGGGTATGTAAGGGCATGCTATATTTCGTAATATACCCAAGTGGGACTTTTTTTTGAAATGGGATTTGCATTTACATTGCGAGAGAGAATGAGGGTGCTGCAATCACGTGACCAATTACAGTCTGCTGATATTTTTAGAACTACTCTACTCAAATTTAACAGATGAATATCTCACTCTAGAGACCAAAAATAAGGTGCCCTATACATTGTGGAAAAATAAATGGCACAAATTGGTAATGCGACCATAATTATACACGACAGTATTGCAAACATTAACAGAAACGATAATTGGTTAGACAACATTGCTTATTTTAAGAGCAAAACCCAAATCCTCTAGAGGTGCAATTCCTTAACCCCCGTGTCCATTGCATAGTTATCACTTCAACATTAGATCACAAAACTGTTAAGTGGTGTGTGTTCCTTTGGTAAAATACAAGCGCGACGCACAATGATCTAGCAACGAATATGCATGATAAAACAGACCCAAGCCCGCGCCTTGCTGTTCCTGGAACGACCCAGCGCAGCTCGTTACCTGTCCCAGCACGTAGCACCACGAGGCTTCAAGCCACAATGCACATCGTCTATGAAACAAGGTTTACGTTTGCGTGGGTCAACTTATGCTAGCTTACGCTATCCCAAATATCTGTTGTTATTTTTTTGCAATCGTTCACCTGCTTTCCTTTCATACTAACGTACGCAGTTATTCGAAAACTTGCTTTTTGCTGGCTGGATTCCTGCCTGCCTGACTAGATTCCTGTCGGGCTTGGACACAAGTGTGCAATTGTATCAGTGACATCACCACGCACATCTACGCGATGACGTCACCCGCAGCCCACAGCGTAAGGCCAGGTACGTGCTGACGTCACGCCTCCCCCTCCCCCCTATTCACCCTCCAGTCCAGCAGTGGATCTCGGAGAGGAGGGGGTAGAGGGAGGGAGATCGTGGAGGGGGATAGAGGGGGGGACAGAGGGAGAGTGAAGGGGCGGGAACGGGAGAGGGAAGAGAGAGAACAAAACGGGAAGAGGAGAGCGAGGAAACGCGACAAGAAGTTGGGAGGGAGGATTAGGGAGAGCCACAGGGGGGGAAAGTGGGAATCAGGAGAGCGAGGGTGAGAGAGAAACAGAGAGAGAGTGGAGGATGGAAATACAATGGAGAATATAGAGGGAGGGCGAGGTGGAAGAGGGAACAGATTAATTGAGAAACAGAGACAACGCGGGAGACCGAGATGAATTGCGATGTATATCGTACAGAGAAGGCAAGAGAAAGGTGGAGAGAGGCGGAGCTCGATGTAAGATGAAAAAAAAGTTTTGCTGGCTGGGAGGAATGGATGGACGGCCACGTCCAAGCAAAACGTGAAAGGGACCATTTAGGGTAGGTGTCTGTCTTTCGTGTTGACCACGTGACTTAAGGGAGTATTTTTGAGGGTGGCGCTGCTTGCTTAAAGTGAGCAAGTTCAAGTTAATTTATTAGGTATAGCCCTGTGAGCCATTCGACTCTTGAATCGGGTGCAACCGCAACAAACAAAAACATGAACAAGAAAATATCTTAAAGTGACTATGTGCAAACAGAAAATCCAGGAAAAGACGGCAAAATATTGCAGAAAAACCACCGTACACCAACGCTGTCTGCAAAAATCCCAGTGGGATGCAAGTCAAACAACAACAACAAGACAACTTAGATTAAGGCCATCAGTCTAACTCCGTACTACAACAAACAAACATGGTCAAACCAATGTTTTATTCGAAATCACCAAAATAAAGCCATAAAGGCAATGAAACAGTGATCATAGGAACTGTGACCGAATTTTCACAATAAACGACATAAACAACATGTACTACCAAACCCTACAGCCATAGCTGGCTGCATGAGCAGCCCTTTGATAAAGCGAACTACGCAGCCCAGCATGAGTAAATTGTAGTCCAGGACTTGTCTTGGTTACAGCTTGCTTGGCCTGATAAGACTGTCGTGGGAATCTGGGATGAGCTCACTTTCTCGGTTCGTGAACCAAGCCAACCAGATTTTAATTGGTTGTGGAATTGTGGCAAATTGTGACCGCTGTGGCATGCAAATAGCGGTTGGGTATGAAAGGGTTTCAGCTGATACATTTGTGTTTTATTCACTGGTAGCTAATAATGGGTTAAATCCTACCATCCTAATCTTTGTGGATTATTTCATGCATCTACAATTCTTAATTATACCAGTGATTTAATGTGGCATCGTTCCAACGTTTAATGTTGGCTAATCAATTAATTCTAATCCCTTAATTATTATTTTATTATAGTTTTTTGTTCCCTATGTTAATTGGTAAACTTCCAGAAAAGGTATATATATATTTCTAATTATTATTAAATCACAAAGGATTATCTACATTTTATATCAAATTAAACATTTTATATTAAAACAAATATTTCGATTTAAAGCTTTCGTGACTGCAGGGATTCATCTTCTTGGTTCTTTCGGTATTTTATTATTTCCATTCTACGTGACTTTACCGAAAGAACCAAGAAGATTAAAAAAATATGTTATACGTGTTCCCGAACCCTCGTCACAAATAGTGCAATTTGAATGCAGCTGCTGATGCAGTAGTGGCAGCTTTTGGAAGAAACGAAATCGAAGGCAAAACTATGCATTCATGTGCAGCTGCATTTGTGCATGCTGGTGATCGTTCCATTATGCGATTAACCAATTATGTGGCCAAATGTAGATACTGTACAATATTTTGGTCGGCAGTGCCTTTCTTTGTCTCGGAGTGCGAGTTTGCAAGTGAATCGACACGAATGACATACTCTTTCTAACGGCAGCAGGATGCATTTAAGTAGAGTCTGCGCCTAGCAGTTAGAAGGCATGGCACTCGGTGGAGCACGTACGCATTTATTTTTGTCTGTTTACGGACGAGTGTGTTTCCTGGAATTCAACAGCACCGCTTACTAAACAGCTTAAGTGCAGCATTCACGTAGCATGGTGTGACAACACTGTGTAGCAATTCTTTTTGTTCCTGGGTAGTAAGTGTTATTTCCTAATTGCTTATACCTCAAAAGTACAGATAATGGCTATTATTCCCTACAATTCCCCTTTGGGGCCCACACATTGATATTTTGAAATGTACCTATTTTCAATGAGAAAACGGGCAAAATTGTGTCTTTTTGTTCACATAAAGTCAGAAAAAACAACATATGAATAAAAATGAGCATGTGTTTATACTAAAGTAATACAACATTTTACTACAAAAGATTTAGAAGTGAGAAGTTTTTCGAGATTTACGATTATACTGTAAATCAATTTCAGGAATCAGCCCCCAAATGTACTTTATGTCAACGAAAATACACAGATTCGCCCGTTTTCTCATTGAAAATAGGTAATTTTCAAAATATCACTGTCCTGGTCACAAAAGCAAAGTTTGTGAGGAATAATAGCAATAGATAGGTTCAAATAAAATAACCTATCTACGTGACTTTACCGAAAGAGCCAACGAATATGAATTCCTGCAATAACGAAATCTTTAAGTCAAGAATAATATCCATTTTCTATACTTTTTAGGCATAAGCAATTTCGAAATAACACTTACTACCCAGGAACAAAATTTTTGTTACATAGTGTTATTAAATAAATACATTATGGCATTACAAGAGGCTGTCAACATCCACTGTTCACACATCAATGGGCATTGCATGCAAGTGGAGGCAGTCTGGTGTTAGCAACACTCCTTGGCAATTTACTATCGCGTGCATACGTACAGGCATTTGTCTTTAATCTTGATATGCGTGCGTACGTGCATACTATCGCCATAGACTGATATACATTGGGGTGGAATGGTGGCACATTGGTTAGCGCACTGTGATAAAAAAAAGCTGGCAACCTGAGTTTGATTCTCGGAAATGGCTGACATCAGTGCCATGTTACATGAGAAGCTGTCCATTATTTCACCAACCCGCATTAACAAGTGTGATGAAGTATAGCTAAAAACCCCGTGGCAGACTCCAACGATTTAAACGAAACTTTTAATTTTGTACTTTACCAGGTAAGGCCCACTGAGCTATATATATCTTTTTAGAAGCGACCTGACCACCAATGATAGCTCAACGAAGTGGCTTATCATATGGACATGTATTGCAGCCAAATACTCTGAACGCGTGTTTGTAAATGTGGAGGGGAAATACCGGCGGACCCAGAGAAAAATCCACGTGACCACGGGGAGAAAATGCAATCTCCAAATATGCAGGCGTGATGGTCGTATCGGACCCACGACCTCCTCCATACCAGGTGAGGTATTGAACATCTCGCCACCGTTGCACCCAGACGCATTGTGGGGAGGATTAAATTTAGCAGTGCATTGGCAAAGGGCTTTGTATTATGTATGTAACGTATTTGTACCTAGAGGAGCCTATTATCATTGTTTATGCTACACATTGTATTGGATTTTCCTAGTTTGGGACTCCAGAATGTGTAATCATACTCGTTTGTTCACACCGTTGTGTTTTTTTTCTTTTCTCAGTGATTGTGTCATCCTTTGTATTTACCTTGAAAGATAAACTTTCTCTAGTTAGCTCTAATCTGGTTCTGATTAATAGATTTTGTATGTTAGCAAATGCATGTCCAAAACAAATGAGACAATCATCTGGGCCAAATAGCTACGTGGTAATAATTGGCATGTGGTAATTATGATGATTACATACAGCATGTACTTGATTTATGATCGTTATTAATTGGGCATCCTCTAAGAGTGTGATGAGTAAATGTAATTAATGGTAATTATAATAATTCATTCGTTAAGCACATCAATATGTAAATGAATTCATAACTCTTGAATTAATATTGGCTCAGCGGTATAATGAGCAGTGCTGTAATTTAGTTGGGGTATTAAGTTTCTTTATTATTGTGGGTGCATAATATTTAGCTTGTGCTCATGTGTCATTACAGAACCTACATATAATGTAAAGTCTTAACTAGTTACAATTCCTTGTTTATTGCTACTGTGGTTATTGTCCAGTCTTATCTCTCACACGAGGCACTCGTTGTCACATTCATATTTACAATGCATGGTATCAACTTTTCAAGGCAGACGCAAACTGTCACTTAGATTATCTTAAAATAATTATCTTTACTTGTATTTTTGCGCAGAGTGAACCAGAAGTCAGGACAAGCGGTTATTTCATTTATTTTAACACTGACATTTATACATTTTAATTGCTTATTATTTAAGTTAATATTTTATCTACTGTCGTTGTTAATATCTCTTTGTCTTCTTTCTTTTCAGAGGACATTTAGAAATGTTAAGAAAATTGACCAAAGACGAACGAGTTTAATTAGTTTTCATGTATGCTGCAGAAGGCAGCTGTATTCTTTGAAAAAAAAGTCCTGAATTCATTTCAAAAGAGAATTCATGCGTGCATTAATGTAATGAAAGTCAGTTTTAACATTTGTTAGATTAATTGAAATAAATCTAAGTGATTTGTTAAAATAAATACAATAACCCGATGTGTCCTGAATTTTGGGCCACCCAGTATATTTGGATATCCTAAAATGTAAACATATACAGTCCTATATATTTACACACATCTGTTCCTATTGTGCACAACTAATGCGTTTCGGCTGACATTGAAATATCTATTAAAACTGACAAGCGGAGAAAACAAAAAACGATTCATGACAATATTCATCACTTGTGTGCACCCGCAGTGCACATGGCAATGTTTACTCGTGTTTGCAAGCCACTGCACTTCCGCAGGTGATTTAGCTGACGTCCAATGTGCAATACGAAGGTCAATGAATGCGTGCAATGTTTGGTGGTCATTAGGGTCGCTGACGACAACGTGATCCAAGCCTACTTTGCAAAGTCTCCCCAACAGCTTGGACAGGTAAACCGCAGAGCTCACACTTTTTAAATCCTTTATATTAAGTTCGCTTGCTTGCGTGCTTGTGTGCTTGCTTGCTTACGACCGTGCAAATCTTTCGGTCGTTTTTTAACCCACTTCCCGTGATCCAATCGAGCTGACATTTTCCACACAGACTCGTTGTGCGTGACAATGAATTATCGTGAAAAATTTTTTCCAAAATTTTACACTGTTTAGGGAATTTTTTTAAAATATTTAATTACCAATTGCTTAATGCTGGCAGACAATCATCTGACCCATATGTGGCAGCCATCTCAAGCCAGAGGACGAGAGGACTCTAGCCGCCACGCATATAAAGGATTTATAGTGAAAAACTTTGTTTTTACGGGTTAATTTTTTTCTCAGTTAAGAACGCAGCGGGAAACGTGCACGCTTCCTTCAGCTGCACACAGCTCGCGCGCGCATTGGTGGAAAACGTGGAAACCCGGAGTGGACCTTCGCTTTTGCTGTGCGCCACGCACAAGAGTCACGGCTTCGAGCCTCACCAAGAGGCAGATATAGAAACTTCCCAAGGTTGGGGGGGCGGGGGGGGGTCCCGAAATGTAAATATGTTATCGTTACATTAACAATTTTAACATTCAACGCACAATCTTTGGTAAATATTAATATTTTGATTTAAAGCTTTCGTGACTGCAGGGATTCATCTTCTTGGTTCTTTCGGTAAAGTCACGTAGAAGGGAAATAATAAAATAATAAAAATAAAACATAATAAAATAACATAACAAAATAATATTATGGTAAAGTCACGTAGAAGGGAAATAATAAAATAATAAAAATAAAACATAATAAAATAACATAACAAAATAATATTATGGTAAGGTCACGTAGAAGGGAAATAATAAAATAATAAAAATAAAACATAATAAAATAACATAACAAAATAATATTATGGTAAAGTCACGTAGAAGGGAAATAATAAAATAACAAAAATAAAACATAATAAAATAACATAACAAAATAATATTATGGTAAAGTCACGTAAAAGGGAAATAATAAAATAATAAAAATAAAACATAATAAAATAACATCTTCTTGGTTCTTTCGGTAAAGTCACGTAGAAGGGAAGTAATAAAATAATAAAAATAAAACATAATAAAACAATTCTCACGACGTTTCGGCCACAACGCAAGTAGCCGTCCTCAGGCGAAGAATTCTTCGCCTGAGGACGGCAGCAATCGAGAGTGGAACTCCCAAAGAACTCCACGCCGGTGTTTGGAAAGAGCCGCGGCCATGCCGTCGTTGTGCTCGGGCCGTGGTTGCAGTGATGGAGCGAGGCTGCTTTTGCTTCGCTGCGTGAAGCACTGCAGCATGAAACCGCGCTGTCGAGGGAGGGGGAGGCAAAGTGATGTGTTTCGGCTATGCTGACCCCTGCTACATGGCCCATTTGCATTCTGCAACCATTGGCTTTGTACGGCAAAAAAGGAGAGAGGAAAAAAAGGAAAATCTGCGAGGTTTGGACAAATGGGATGCGCTTGTGCCAAGGCGCAGTGCTTTCAGATTTTGCTTTAATTAAACAGAGGAAGCTGTGTGGCTAAGAATTAGGATGTGCAAATGCACAATTCACGCCCCGTTTCTCACCGCCGTGTGAGACCCCCCCCGAAAAATGTTGTTCCGCGCAGTGCATTACTTGGGCCACGCATCGATTCGTCGACATGGAATCTCGTTATCGAAAAATACGTGCATTAAATCACGTTTTATTTAAACTAACATATGTTATATTTAATGTCTTCGCATCACTATTGTAGCCACTGTATGATTGGCCACAATTGTAGAAAAACAAAAAACACATTTTATTTTGGAATCAAATACTTTGTCGTAAAAACCAATATTTTTCGGTCCCTGTGTCTGCACAAACCATGGCAGATGCAGATGCTTGATATACAAATGGGACATTAAACTCTATCTGGTGTGCGACTGTGTTCCACCCAGAATAAACCATGGAACATATGACGACTCAATGACCCATTCACAAATGCGAAGGAGGCAACTCCTGATTAAATTATCTGACTCGACCACCACAATGTAAGCGTATAGTTTCTCTCCAGCTACATCAGCCAGACGAATAACAAAATGCATATATGCCGTTTGCCATACGCTCACATCACTAACGTAGCCACTATAAATTCAACCATTGGCTGCGATTGTAAACAACATGAATGTTATTGAATCATTAAATAGCGACCCTAAATTGTGACAATTCGTTGAATCGCCAGGGATTGGTAGTGGGCGATCGGGGTTGAAATGGTCCATTTATTCTGCTCTTGCTGGCTCGGAGTAACACTCATCTCTACAGTAAAATTGCCATATCTCTCACATGCTTACAAGAGACAGCAGAGACCTGCACCGGCACACAGCTGCTCCGACAACATGTCTTTGCGGCGTATTCCATCCCACGTCGCTGTGTTGGCACCTTTGTGGCTGGTGTGGCTACATGCCACTGAGCCAGAAATCCAAATGTGTAGATAAGCTTGCCAAGGTTTTTTTTTTTCTCCGTTATCAAATGTCTTTCTCCACATGCAGCTCTTACTGTATAAGTAATTGAAAAGTGACCGCCTTCAAGTGCATTCGTATTAACTCGTATGGGACGTCACTGGGTTATTTATTTATGCCATCATTTTTTGACCTTTGCTGTTGAGTGAAAGCATCTCAAACACTCACATTGCTCACGCAACTAAAACAATGTTACGGATGGAATTGTATAGAAAGGGGAGTTGATGGTCATAGCCAACATCGGATTGTTCAGTGTACTGCATACATAAGGAAATAACAAAGACACAGAATCACATCAATTTGTTTTCCTCGAGTTTTTGAAATGTTTATAAACGGTGCACTTGTTATGTTGTGATAGAACACGCGAATAGTGTGTGGTGTAGTGAGTACTGAGTAAGCGCAGGGCTACAAATACCGTAATGGGCCCTCTGTAATGTGCATCGCAACGTAGCAACTGGCATTTGACGTCATGATGGAACCACTGTGCATTATGGGTGGTGCGTGTTTGAGACAGTCAGTGGTGTCACACTTTCAGTTGGAAATGCTGTCGTGCGGAGCGTTTTATCGCACGCTTATGTTCCTTGACACGTGTGCGCTCTGTTCATTGCAAGACAAAATGCACGCATGCTTTTTTAATCATTACAGACAACAAATGCAATCGCACTGAGAAAACTAATTTTCCTTTTACTGTGCCGACAACAAATTACAATCTAATGATGTTAAGCAGCAAATTTGAATTATGACCTACAAATGGTGCTAATTAAATATATATTAAAAAAAGATTTCCTCGAAATTGCCACTGGTATTTCCTGTCATCTATCCTTTAGGTTTCAATTAGATGCGGGTGCATTTGCATTTTAAAACTACTTTTGCAGCAATTTCATTAAATGATTCCAATTAATTCTGTGCTAAAATAAACAGAGCAGCACTTATTTCTGAGTGTGCGTTTACATAATGCATTTTAGACTGAATTTTATCACAAGAGTTGAGCAGGACCACATTATGATCAAAGTTTCCATTCCCAAGGTATGATCTGTGCAATAATAGTGACTTGATATACCTCTAATTGTGTAGAAATATTACATTTCACAAATAGTAGAATAAATGAAACATCAGGACCAACTAAAACTTAGTAGAGAAAAACATCTCCTTTTTGCAATAAGGTATTCTCATCACAATTACTGTATATCAATGTATTTAATGGCTGTGTGTAAAGGTACAGGCTTTAGTGTTCCATTAAGTTGCATGGGTGATCATGCAATGCGTTCTTTTTGTACCAAATGAGTTATGTGTTAGACGCAATGTCTTACTTTTTGGCGGTTGTTCAACACAACGCTTCCTCATGCTCCCGCACCTCCCATTAGCACGGTTGGTTATGTACGGTGCGAAAGAAGTTCAGTGTAGATACGTACTGCACTGCAATGTCGAGCGCACTGGACTTGCAATTCAGAGGTCGCCGGTTCGATCTGTTGGCATAGCAGTGAAACATTAGCGCAGGCGCAGTATAAATCGGTGCAACCGCAGTTAGTTGATCAGGAAATTGTGTGTGTTGGGATGAAGTGTGGTTCTTCCCACCTCTTCCGAGACATCTGCCCAGGGAGGAAAAGTAGGCCAAATATTCTCTATTGGGGCTCTTTAGAGCACCCACTGGTTAAGGTCCTTCCTCCATCAGTGATGTGAGCACGGAATTGCAGAGCTACACCTTTTATTCTTTACTGCTGGATGATTACTTGGAGCCCGTGTCCAAAACATGCATAATCTAGGCCAGTAATAAGATTCTACATATCCTGTGAAGCCTCTCCTTCAAAATATCACTGATTTAGAAGTAGTGGTAACTGGCTTCGTCCGGCCCACAATGTTACTTTGGGCAGTCATGCCAGATTTCTATGTATTGTTTGGCAAAGTGCGCTAAATTTGTTTTTCACAAGGCAGATCTGTATGTAGAATGGGCAAAATTATATTGGTTGGGGTTTAAAATTACAAGCCAGACCTCATTATTACTAAATGTTGAATCTGCAATTCACAGTTATGAGCTACACTCAAGTAATGAATAATATCATTGCCAAGTCCCATAATCTCTTTATGTCCCTGTAATTCCTCTCTTGGATCAGGCGTTTGCAAAATGCCAGTTTACATAGATTATCTGGTCCATTTTTAGCATGTTAATCAATGAGTTCAGTTCCGAGGCAAATTAAGTAGAAATATGTGCTTGTGAAAAATGTGTGGACTAATAAAATTCTAACGACTATGGTAAGACATAACAATCGAGTACTTTACTAAATAATGTTATATCAATAAAAATATCCCCCGTATATCCATCCATACTTTTGGAGCCAAGTGTTGTTCAGTTTGCACATAGTCACTTTAAGATGTTTTCTTGTTCATGTTTTTGTTTTTTGTTTGTTGCGGTTGCACCCAATTCAAGAGCCGAATGGCTCTCAGGGCTATACCTAATAAATGAACTTGAACTTGTTAGAAATGACCTATGAAGCTGGCACGGAACACAAGGGGGTGGTGTGGCAAGCCCATTCCTCACCACCTTTGTCTCTCCAATTCTGACGTTTACACGCCACACAAGGTAGTCACGTTTATGGCAGAGTCGGCATATTAGAGGCCCAGGATCAGTTCAGATGTGTCGTTGGTGTTGGCCATGAGCGGGAATCAAACTCATGTCACAGGTTCAAAGCACATTTCACGAACAAATACCCTACCCACCCTTACTATACTTCATACGAATATCATACAAAGTTGTATCGGACATCTATGGGCCTTACATGTCGATGCTCTGCACAGCAGGATAGTGCATTGTCCCGACAGAGGTGTTCATAGTAACAAGTAAGCTGCTTTACAATGCTTGCTGGTCGCACAGTTCACAGGCTTTCAGTGTTCAATGCCGATGTCAGTGTCCCGATCCGGTGATCCGCTGCCAAAAAACATTATCAATTTAACACTGCCTCCTTCACAGAGGGGCAATGTCCCCCAACTGCTCAGCCCGTGGTTGTAAAGAGATCCAACACTGGTCACATGGAGAGAGAGAGAGAGAAAGAAAACAAAAAAATCCATGGTGTGTCAATGTCACAGGCAGGATTTGCCTCAAATTTACAAGGTTCCTCAAAAGGGTGATTTGAAGCATAATCACGATCGATCATCCTGTTCCAAAAGGAAATGATATATATATAATACAGTACATAAATAAATGAACATATGAATTAAAGAACCATCTATTCATTCAAGTTGCACATTTGTATTGAACCCATTGTGACCTCTGCATGCAGCCTTTTTAGAAAACCATTAATCAAAGCTTGCAAAATGCAGTATGGATCATGGTAAAGTAGCGCCCTGCTTGGCGCCTTCCCTGATGCGAATGTAATTTTTATCGATTATTTTGTAAACAGTACAACAAATGTCCTTTTATGGCACTCTCTGCTATTGATTAACAGACGCACGAAACGGCGAATGTCATTAACGCGGCTTTCAGATGCAATGGGCAGCATTAATGTTCTACAACCACTGGCTGCATCCTGTTTAATTATTTATATAGGCACCATCACCTTTTGTTACTCTTGTTTATCCATTTACATCAGCGGAGAAACACAAAGAACAAAATTACCTGTCACCCCAATGCCTCTCCTCTATGTATGTTTAGCTTGGAAGCAATGGCTCCGCGTGTATATGTTTTAAATGACTAATTGTCCTTGATCTTTAGAATTGTTATTTGTGTCCAGGAGCATCAAAAGCAAAATGCGCTCGACAACTGATAAAAAAACAGTTACAAGTACACTCTTGGCTTGTGAGACATGTGTGGCCTTTAAACACAAACAATGTAGTGAATGGAGCAATAGAATTAACTAGGTAAGTGATTTAAATGAATACATTAGAAAGAGTTCGTGGCGATGGCCAAATGGCTTATGGCCATGTTTGGCGTACTGAGCCAGGGCTGTTGAGATCATGGGTTCAACTAAACAGCCACTCTTGGTTAAATTCGTGTATTGTTTGGTTACTGAACTGCATCATTCTGTAAGCGGTGTTGTCTGTTTTATTAACCTTAATAAATGCCGATTTTTTTTAATCCTAGTGTCGGCGACAATTTTATGACAGTTCAACAGGTTCCATTTGATGACCAAACTACTTGTGGACAGGAGGAATCCCTGCGTCTGAAACATACCCATCTCATGTTAACACATCTGGTAAACTATGCTCAGCAAGAATCGCCGTTGATGTTTTTTTAGAAAATCTCCAATGTTAATCTCTGATGATGAAAGATTGCAGGCATATTATCATTCGAGAAAGTAATTTCCTTCACAAGTATTACCACAGCTTTCACAAAAACTGAAATTGATTCATCACTGCAAATCCAGAGCATCGCATCCTCATGGGACATTACGGCTGCGCTCCCGTAATAGTTTCAAGAAGAAGCCATTAAAACGTTTCAGGAGCATCCAAATATAGTCCGCGAAAAAAGAAACTTGCATTGCCAAATATCCTCACTAGAGGGTGAGTGAGTGCCTGATTGTAAACATGCAGGAGGCAGCTCAATAGAACTGCCCTCTTCGAGTAAATATTAAATGGAATACCATTTTAGGGGGTTCATGGTGGCCCAAGCTATTGAAGTAGCAACCTATACAACGGTGATTATGAAAAGGAGTGGGGCCTCACTTCTCAGGTATTGATTTGCCTTTTTCTTTTAGTAACAAGTGCTTCGAGCGCGGCGTTTTATCCCAGACACAGATAGAGAAACCAATTCTCGTTTTTAGTAGTTGGGAAAATATCAGCCTCAAAAATCCATGAAGGCAAAGCGTAAGGTTGTATTTGTCAGTCTTGCGACACTATCCAGGAACACGCACGGGCAACGAGATGGAAAGTGGGTGATGCTCAGAAATATTTGTGTCACATAAACTCGGGGAACAATTATATTGTGCTGTACTCACAGAGAACACAGCCACTATAGAACTATTTATTACATTTTCCAGTACCACAAGGTATCTCAAAACCTACTTCAGTTCATTCAAAATTTGAAGAGCATTTTATGTCTTCCAATGCAGTAACACTTGTGTCAGTTTTTGTAATATGAGGATTTGTGTCACATTTTGCAGCACCACCGCTGTTGTTTTAAAACTAAACACATACACAAACATTATCCTGGTGCTAAATAGTCGGTGAATCTATCGCTATGAATAAATATGGTTAGCCACGCTACTCTTTCCTGGTATGTGCATATTATAGTACGTATTATCCAGTGACGTTATAGTCATCTCATCATCGATAGGCAGTTGATTGGATGACCATCCTATAATGGCAACCCTGGATCTCGTGCCAATAGATGAATACCGGTTCAACCAAACTGACACATAGTTTACATAGCAAAATCTCGAGTGCACATTCTTCACCACACTTTATAGTTGGCATGATGATTTCAAGGCTGGGAATTGTTGTGTGGCCAGAGTATAATTAATATTAGCTAATCAGTAATTTACACCTACAGCCCTTTGTCAATCCGGCGCTGGATAGCGGTCATGGGGCTGTATTCCCATAGTTCATAGCGGCAGAGCACTATAGACATGGAGTCATAGAAGAACAGTACAACAATAGATGTTGTTGCTGTGCTGCCCTCTGCTGCCCACAATGTAGCCCTGTAGTTATCCCCCCACCCCCCTCCCCCCACCTTGTGATGCAATGCAGTCACAATTTAGGATGACGATTCAATCGAGTGATCGGCTAGAGGGGTTATGGGAACCCGTTTGCACACGGCATGCGTGCGTTCAGAAACACAATCGTCGTGATGGTATTCATGACATTCATTGGTGAATCGACGTTTGCGGATTCGGCGTCATACTCGATGTGAGTCAACTTACTTTGTTCACTGATGATGGGGATCAGTAGCATGAGGCTGAGAGCAGTTTTTACCTCATGCCGAAGCCAGCGTCTTGAGTTAAACAAGGCCACCTCCAGGTTGTATATTTTATTGGGTCAAGATTTAGTTACGCAGTATTGTTTTTCGGATTTTTGTAGTCTTAACCACAGACTCGAATATATTTGTGCAGATTTTTCACATTGCTGCCAACGTTGCAGAGCATTATTAGTATTTACATCAGGCACAGAGTCGCCAAACTCCCATTTGTATTAGGCGTATGCATACATTTTTCCCAACCTTAACCAATCGAATATGAGGTATTTCACAGTAAGTGAACAGTGAAAACATTAAGGTTTAGGCTAATATGCTTTGGTCGTGATTAAGGCATAATAGTATGGCATGGCTCTTTGGTATTTTCACAATGAATGCTCATACGCATATGCAAGGTTTATGTTGATTGCATGTATAGGTGAACACTTATTGCTATAAATGTGAGGAAAACTAACCTTCATGGGTTCATTCATTTGTACACATTTACAGAGCTACGCACGTATACAGTGCGTTTTGAAGGGACTCAAATTAATACAAATTTGGTTATTCATGTTGGTACACAGCCTGGGAACTGATGAATCGCTACTCTATAAGTGGAGATACAGATCTTAAAGATATCGCTAAGATTTAGATTTAAAGCTTTCGTGACTGCAGGGATTCATCTTCTTGGTTCTTTCGGTAAAGTCACGTAGAAGGGAAGTAATAAAATAATAAAAATAAAACACAATAAAACACAATAAAATAAAATTATTTTATTGTGTTTTATTTTTATTATTTTATTACTTCCCTTCTTAATAATAAAAATAAAACACAATAAAATAATTTTATTTTATTGTGTTTTATTTTTATTATTTTATTACTTCCCTTCTTTCGGTAAAGTCACGTAGAAGGGAAGTAATAAAATAATTTTATTTTATTGTGTTTTATTTTTATTCTTATATTACGTCCCTTCTACGTGACTTTACCGAAAGAACCAAGAAGATGATATCGCTAAGGTTCGTTAAAGGCTGTCCGAGCAATCTGGTAAACAAGAAGAGGACCGGCAAAAACACAGTGGCCAATTTTAAAGGCTTATACATTTCGAGGAGAGGTCTCTTGATCAAGGCTACATGATTAATTTGGAAGTGGCAGACAAAAGGGGCAAATGTGGGGTTGTGAAAGTAGTCGAGTTCTCGAGGGACACTCTGATCAAATCTTTGGAGGGGGAGGGGGGGCTAGCAAGCTCTGAGCCGTGGAATGAACGAGAGGGAGAGAGACACGATCCATGTTTCCACAACCACAGCGATGCCAGCTCTCTGATGAGTTCTCAGGATGCACTGCGTGTTGTTCAGAATGGCGTTCGACGTTTCGCCGCCACGTGTTGGCAGCTTCTTCAAAGATGATTTTCTTGAGCCGGAGAGAGGGAGAACCGAAGAGCTCCTTCAGTTTCTTGCGTAAAAAGAAGATGAATATTGCAGCACACGGAGCGAAACATCGGTCACCACGCCGGACGGCACGCGATGCGACCTGGCAACGTGCCGGAGCCCTGCAGCAGCGACAGCTGTGACGACCCTTCTTGGTTCTTTCGGTAAAGTCACGTAGAAGGGAAATAATAAAATAATAAAACATAATAAAATAATTCTCACGACGTTTCGGCCACAACGCAAGCAGCCGTCCTCAGGTGAAGAACATGTCTGTTGGCCGAAACGTCGTGAGAATTATTTTATTATGTTTAATTTGTATTATTTTTTTTATCTCCCTTCTACGTGACTTTGCCGAAAGAACCAAGAAGATGAATCCCTGCAGTCACGAAAGCTTTAAATCGAAATTTAACTGTGACGACCTCCACATTACTGTGGCATCACTGTGGGTAGCAAGTTTGGCTGAGTTCATGAACCGGGATCGCGCGCTCGGCCCAGACTCTCCCACGACAGGCCTTTGCAGGCCGATTCAACACCCGGTGACAACTGGCAGCTCCTACGGGAGCCGCGTGCCTTCATCCAGGATGCCTTGCGGAAAGTAGTTGTGACGCAGTGGGGCCATCGCATCGACGGCGTCCCTCGCTTGGTTCGACTTTTGAGGGCCGTTATTGCATTAAAAGTGTAATGCGAGCAAGAACAGGGTGCTTGCTGGCCTCCGCGCCGCTCACACGCGCCGGGGTATTGGGAGGCGGAGCGTGTGGGAGGAGCCACTGCTCACCTAGCTCCAATGGGAGCAGGGTGAACGGGGGGGGGAGGCAGGATAGAAGGTGGAGTTTGGGTCACGTGAGAGAGGGGGATATAGGGAGAGAGCCAGAAGGGGAGAGGGGGAGAAAAGAGCGTGAACCACGGAGGGAGCCACGCTGGCGGTGGAAGGAGAAGTGGCGCCATTGCCACGTGGTCGGGGGGTCATAGGCGCACTGCGGTCCAGCGGGCGTGGGGTGCGGCCAGGCCAGCGGAGCGTGCGGGATCGCACGGAGATAGAGAGAGTCAGCGAAGTGTGCGGGGTACCCGAAGGGCGGTGTGGCCAGGGGCGGGTGAGGAGAGAGCACACGGAGAAAGTGCAAAATTGAGTCCGGCGCACGTAGTGTCGCTTGAAACGCAGCTTCAGTCACGCGTCTTCAACGGCTCACACCGTCAGCAGTCTAACCGCAGAGAGATGTTCCAACGGACCACTCGTTCCCGTTTGAATCTCCTCGCCAATCCTATGATGCTCGGTGGTCGAACAAGCCCATCGATCGTCGGTGGTTGTTCCGGCTGGCCAATCAAGATCGGCCCGAAAGAGCGATCAGCCAATGGGTAATGACAGAATTGTTGAATCAATAAGGGGACGTCTTAGACATCCTTGACAAATGAAGAAAAAAATGGGAGAAATGAGATGAGTAATAGAGATTTGCTTAAAATAGCCTGGCCTAATGCAAGCCTTCGTTAAACGTCAATTTTTTTCAAAATATAAATTGTAAATGTATCGCTTTGCTTCAGTGACGAGAGGAAAGGAGGGGATGGAGGGAAGGCAGAGCGGGGAGAGGTCAAGCACGTGTGTGGGGACACGTGGGCGCGTTGTGCTGCTCACACTTGGCGTAGCGTGCTTGTCAGTGGTCATGGAAAGGTAGCCGAGTATGTTGAGATAGACTAAACTATATACAATTTTCTTGGTTCTTTCGGTAAAGTCATGTAGAAGGGAAACGATAAAATAATGAAAATAAAACAATAAAAGTCTCACGACGTTTCGATTGCCACACAAGCAATCATCATCAGGTGTGAGAACCACAGCAAGAAATGTTTTTTTCACAAATATTTTTTTCACATTTTCTTGCTGTGGTTTTCACACCTGATGGTGATTGCTTGTATTGCAATCGAAACGTCGTGATAATTTTATTGTTTTATTTTTATTTTATTTTTTCTCTTCTACGTGACTTTACCGAAAGAACCAAGAATATGAATTCCTGTAGTCACGAAAGCTTTAAATCGAAATACATCCAATTTTCTGTTTGTTACCACGTAAGGCCCACTGAGCTATATTGCTGCTTTTCAGAAGCGACTTGGCCACAAAATGAGAGAAACTCAACAAAGTGGCTTATCACGTGCACATTTATAGCAGCCAAATACTCTCAAACGCATGTTTCTAAATGTGTGTGTGGGGGGGGTGAAACCCGCAGATCTCGAGGAGAAAAACCCACGCGACTACTATGCAAACTCCAAATATACAGGCATCAGGGTCAGGCTGGAGCCCGTGACCTCCTTGCATGCGAGGCGCGGCAGTTAACGTCTCGCCACGTGGCGCTCATTGTAGTCGCGACTGCCGAGTGGTGCTGTCGAGTGAAACAACAATTCCCGGCACGAGCTTCCTCGCAGCAAAACGTTGTCAATACTAAAATGCACTCGATGTTTCTTTAATTGCAAGCAGACGTCTTTGTTCTTGTGTGGGCGGCTTTTTGTGCTGCTGCTGCTGTTGTTGTTGTGCCGAGGCTTCAAAGCCCTTTACGTGCCGTGAACACCAAGCCTTGCCTCGTGACAGCTCCTCCATTCAGCAATACAAAGAGGTCGGGCATAAACCAACATCGCCCCGGTTGTAGGCGCAATGTTCCTGGCCCGTGCAATGCGTCGCTCTCACGCCAGACATAATACAATAGCGCGCATTCAACACACCGGATCAATGTGCGTGAATTGAAACTTGATCTGAATAGTGAGGCCGTCTATAATTCGCTCGCAATCACTCGCCCGATGTGCAGCAAGCATCAACGCACGCGGTGCCGAATTCAATCACGTTGCCAATGTTCCTTTCTCGAAAGGCCAAAAAGGAAAGAGGTGGGAGGGGGGGGAACGCACAGATGCAGCCTATTCAATCCAGCATATTGACAAACAACTTGTGCGGGCAGTACAAAACAGCGGAGAGGAGATCAAATTATCACAATGCCATTTGGAGCGGACCTCCCATCTGCTTGTTTGTGCATGCGAGGGATAGTGCACAACACCGTTGACAAGGGTGGGGGGTGCCTGCGTGCTGCTGCTGTGGTCGCACCAATTTACCCAGCGACTCTGAATTTCGGTCAATGGAGCGTGCGAATGAAATAAACTCCCAGACGCCGGTGAGGGCGGGTGAAATATTAGCAAAGAAAGCCTGTGAGCTGTATTTCACTTCCATTGACAACGACGGGAGTGGACGACACCGATCAGCGCTCGGACTCGAGCACGCGAGATGTTGCGTCGTGCACGTTTCAAAAATGAAAAATCAACAATTCACCAATCTGCGACTCTTGTAAAACTCAAACCATCAAACGCATCGCCGACGAGTGCGCGACATCCACGCACAGCCTGGCGGTATCGCTGCAATCCACCCAGCATCTACTGCCTCCTTGGATTGGTTGAAGGACCTTTGCATTAAATTATGACATCTATGGAAACTCTTGCTTACATGCCATATGAAAGAAGAAGTTTTGACGACCCTTGCCTGTTTTAATATTCCTCTGTAAAAAAAAGATATACAGTGAAAATGAGTGGGATCGATCGACCAACATTCGGGCAAGGTCTCAAGAAGGCAGTGGTTTTGGCAACTACTGAGTAGGACTACGAAGTATTGTGGAGTGCATCTTGTAAAAAATAATTGTAAGGTCACACGCAATGATGGGACTGTGTTGCTACTGTATTCACGACTTTTGAGTGCTAGGACCAAAGAGAAATCTCATGCTTGTTTTGAAAATGAGGGGTGAGATATCTGTCTTACCAGAGCACAATTGGAAACTAAATTCAACTGTTTATATTTTACCAGGTAAGGCCCACTCAGCTATATAGATCTTTACTCAGAAGCGACCTGACCACAAATGATAGCCTTAGGCTTTTTCGGTAAAGTCACGTAGGTAAAAAAAATAAAATAATAGAAGTAATAATAGAAATAAAATAAATTTTGATTTAAAGCTTTCGTGACTGCAGGGATTCATCTTCTTGGTTCTTTCGGTAAAGTCACGTAGAAGGGAAGTAATAAAATAATAAAAATAAAACATAATAAAACAATTATGTTTTATTTTTATTAAGTAATAAAATAATAAAAATAAAACATAATAAAACAATTCTCTTTGTTTTATTATGTTTTATTTTTATTATTTTATTACTTCCCTTCTACGTGACTTTACCGAAAGAACCAAGAAGAGAAATAAAATAATAAAGCACGACGTTTCGGAGGCAAAACACAAGTCTTCGTCATCAGGTGGGACCGTCACAGCTAAAATTACTGATGACGGAGACTTGTGTTGCCTCCGAAACGTCGTGATTTATTATTTTATTTATATTATTACTTCTATAAATATCATTTTTATTTTTTTACCTACGTGACTTTACCGAAAAAGCCTAAGAGTATGAATCCTTGCAGTCACGAAAGCTTCAAATCTAGAATTAACACAAATGATAGCTCAACGAAGTGGCTTATGTGTACATTTAAGGCAGCCAAACACTCTAAACGCACCTTCATTATAAATGTGGAGGAACAAACCGGAAGATCCGGAAAAAAACCCACGCCACCACGCGAATAACTCCAAATATACAGGCGCCAGGGTTTGTATCGAACCCACGGCCTCCTGTATACCAGGCGAGGTAGTTAACATCTCACAGCGCACATAAGAGATGTCAAGGATGTGGTCAAACATGAAACCCAACTATCAGCGCCATCCTACAAAACTCTCCACAAACCATGTCTGCAGGAGTCTACGCCTTTTGTTTACTCACACAGGCAATCACATTTAATGTGTTCATTTATTAATACTCTCATCTATGTTCTACCTTACAATGTTTCGTCAATTAAAACAATAATTTTGAACCCTTTTTCAACCCATTGCTGAAGGTTTCCCCGTGAGTTTTGGTCGTGTGGGGTTGTTTCGACAATACTTCACCATCTCGAATGGTGCAATGCAGTGACCGTCTTTGTTCGATGGTTAGCCAAAGCAGCTGCTGCGAGGGTGACCGCGGTTCACGTGATGGTTTATTCTCCTTGGGGAGATCAGCCAAGGTATTGTGGTTCAATCAAGATATGTTCTCCCCTTGTTGTGGATGTGTTTTTTTTTTCTCCCACAATAAACCTCATGCAATGTAACTGGTAGATTGGCTAAACAATCTAATGCTGAAAAGAATGCCTGACAATTACTCAATTGGGATTGCAAAGCATCAGCAGCAGCAGCAGCAGCGGCATCACCCGCTACTGTGAACACTTGGTAAGACCCTCCTGACAGAGTCTTGAGATGCAGTGTGTCTTTCCTGGGCAAAGGAGCACAGTCAAATTATTCATTACCCAAAAATAAATACACAGGTCTCATTCAAGAATTGCAACGATGTCTGTGCCGAGTGCTTTAGTTTGTTGTCCTTCCGCCGTCCCTCTGATTCGATCGGATGGCGACGTAAGGTGCGAAAGAAAATTACAGAAAGTACAACATTTATGTATAGATTTATAGCTATTTATATATTAACCTTTAGGTGTTTTCCACACCATTTAGATTAGATGCATAATACCGCTTGCAGCATGCTCCCTAAGACAGACGTGCCCCCTCTGTTCCTAAGGAATGGACAGAGAGTACATTTCATTTATTTACGATGCATAAATACGCGGCGCTAACGAGCTCAATGACGTCGAATGCGGTGGCGTCATTGAATGTTTTTTTGTGCAGTGGATTATTCGATTCTGTGTGGGGATGACCCAGATGTGCAAATACCCTCTGGGTCATCAAATTTGAATTTACTGCAAAAATTGCATGGGCTCTTCACTGAACTGGAATGTTTCCTTGACTACAGTGACATGCCTGCTATGTTATACAGTCTGCATTAATTTATTTCAAAGTTTTAAAATTCGCCATCATTTGTAGTTGGAATAACCAGTGGCATGCCACACGAACACATTTAAATAACGTTATTTTTTTACACATATTTCAAATGAATGCTGCACTTAAAAAAAAATCTACAAATGAGTTGAATAAATACAAATAATTGACTTGCAGTAGACTATATCGTGTTTGCAGTGCGATAATGACATGCTCTCTTTGTACTTTATTTCTTCAGTCGGCTTTTACAAAAGCCTTTCAAATCTCGATTCATGTTATATTTTCTTTAACCAAGGGACCCTGATCGGAGACTCTCGCAACATGAATAGTTAACGACTTAATAATAATCTTGGCCAATGGCGATTATGGAAACGTGCCGCACTTGAAATGCTATTTATGTTAAATTATAAACGATGGGTACGAATGTTGAAATTGCATCTCGCGTAATAATATGTAAAAAAAAAAATTGCATAATTATTTTTCTTAAATAATGATATTTTATCCATTTGTTAATCCCGCGATGAAAGCCTCTCCATAGCATGTCGGCCCTCGGTGGTTGATTGACCGTACGTCACCATTTTGGTCAATGCGGGTTCATGAAGGAGGGATGGGGGTGTATAATGTCGGTTCAAATATCACTTGAGACTCAAGACTTTATTTCAGCTGGTAAGGCCCATCCATCCAACTAGACAGCTCCTTTTGCAAGAATGCAATGATGACGAAGATTGTCAGCAGTTGTGGCAGTTACAGGTCATCACAGGGTGGGACACTGATGTTAGTCATGACCAGTAAATCACAATTGGGGGTTGCCAGATCCAGAGTGCATTGCGCTAACCACCGCAACACTGCCCCCCGCCCCGCCCCCATTAAAAACAGCAGAGTAATTAGAATAAGTGCCAGGTCATCATCGTCAGTAAGAGTGTACATTTGCCGGCTGCTGACAAATCATACAGCTCGTGTCGTGGTTAATTGCCAACAAATTACTTCTGCCCGTGAAGGTTCATTTTTCAAAATGCGAGTGAAGGCCATCTCTGCCTTGTAGGCGTCTCAGTGCAGTCATGTGCAAATCTAAATGCAAAGCATCCGTGCTGTGCCATAAAAAAACTGAAAACATTTGCCCCTTAAATGCATTTATAGACATACGTGTTCCACGGTGTCCCGCAATCTTTGGTCTTTCCATTTTTGTAAGTTCTTTTTTTTACGTGTACATATGATATATATATAAAACAGATACGGACTGTATATTTATCGGATTAATTCTGCATCCCATACATAAATCAAGCAGCTGGAAAGAATATTAAAAAAGCCAAAATGTAAATGTCTAAGCTGCATTCCGTAGTTTTCTATTAAGATACATCGCTCACTAAAGATGCTAAATAGAGTTTGCATGTCAACCCTTGTATACATTTGTATCTCCCGGTCACCAGTTATTGCATGAATGCATTCCTACCTTAGTTCAAATGAACATGAATCACATCCAGAAAATGCATTCAATAAACATCTCTCTTATTTTTTGGACTTTAAGCGCATAAAATAACCACTTTGTGATATAGAACGCTGCATTCAAACGACGTGATATTTTACACGCAACTATATGAAGAATTGCACGTAGTTACATTATTATACAATGTCCATGCTGCAGTGTCGCCAACTAGAGTATATTCACCGCCGAGATAGAGCAATTAGGTCCGCTAATGAGTGAAGGCTCGGCAGATTGCTGCTTTGCGAGATGGTGAGAGATGGTGACGGCAGTGGTGAGTGCAATGTGCTATGAACCTGGGTAAAATGTCGGCGGCGAATTATATCTGGACCCACACTGACCGGTGTAGTGAAGTATGGTCAAACAACCCCAATGAGTGAGACAGTGTGGAAATGCCCTCATTGGAATCCTTCAGTCCAGCAGCAGCCTGGCCCTCACTCCCAATGACCCACAAATAATAATTTAAGCACACAACTTCCTTTGGCACGTACTTCATCAACACACTGGTCACCATCACTGAATCGTCAAGGCATCCCTCAAACTTCACCCAAGTGCTTCTCACACCGCCGTACCCCATCCGCCCAACTCATCCTACCTTCCTGTCCTTCTTCCTTGCCTATGCTACCGAAGGATGATTTCACCTTAATTCAAGAACTTCACATGAAATCGTCCTCTCTCAAAACCCTCCCAGTTCCCTGCTCAAACGGTGCACCACAGACCTCCCCATTATGATCAACAACATCGCCAGTGCCTCTTTCGCAGTCGGGTATTTTACATCTTCCGCACACAACTCGTCAAGCCACCACGCTGCTCACGAACGCCAGGCCTCAATCCCGACGATCCGGCAAGCTGTCGACCCATCACCACATCACCAACCTCTCCGCCCTCCCCCAAGCTTCTGGAACACCTTGCCCTCACGCAGCTCTCGGCCCTGAATTGCCTCCACTACAAACGTTTCCTCCATCCGGTCCACCTTCAGTCAGGGCTCCTCCAACTCGGACTGCACCTGACGAAGGTCCACGGGACGACATTCTTTCCATTGCGGACTCCCATTTATTTATCTCGCTCGTTGGCCTTCGACACCCATTAGCTATTCTGTTCCCATTGGCCTCCTTGATTATGACGTCCCTACGTACGTGTAGTGTCATAGCGCCGGCTGCTGGACAGTAGCGGCAACTGTGTGGACAGACAGTGCACACGCCAATGAGCCTGTGCTCGGGTGTGTTGGCAGGGCGGAGGAACTGGGGCAAGGGTCACTTAGGACCCCATTTGGAAGCCCCTGAAACCCACAAGTGGGTTTGAGAAGGGAGGCGTGGCCAGGGTGGAGTTAGGCCACGCTGGGAGGATAAAAGGAGCCGAGAGCGGGAGCTCGAGGCTGCTGGTTCTGGGATTGGATTCGGCTCGTTGTTGCTGTCATGTCGTCGTCGCTGTCGTCTCGTCACCGTCGTCGCTGCCGTCTTTGCTCAATATTGCGCTGCCAGATAGTTGTTTGCTGTCTCAGTCAGCGCCGTCAGTATTAGACGGCTAGCGTTGTGTACAGGCTAGGCTAAGCGACTGTAGGGAGTGTGTGGACGAGACCGTGAATGTTCTGAATAAAATAAGTTGCCACCTACAAACCTCGTCTCTGAATCATTGACACAACACATGCATGTATGTATGCGTGTGGAGATTCCTTTCACCACCTTACCTAAGCCAACAGTGCTCATCGGGGGGTTATGACTGGCCCAGCCCCTCCAGTGGATTTCGATCTGCCTCTCAGGCGAGGATTTCTTGTTCAAAGTGGCGGGAAGTCTTCATCAGTGGAAACCCAGCGTCTCATGCGGAGTCCCTCCAAGGGTTCTGTCCTCGCGTCCCCCCCCTGCTGTTTGTGGCCTCCACATCTCCTGCTGGTTGCCTCATTGGGAAGCTTTCGTGTCAAGTGCCGCTTCTACGCGGACGACGCCCTCGCTCTTCACATCCATCGATGCCACCAAAGCCTCTGCAATTGAGAGGCTCTTGGAGTCCACCGCCGCCGTGCAGCAGTGGTTGTGGGCCCATGATCTCTCCTTGACTGCTTCCAAAATCTTAAGCAATTGCTGATCAGCACCAGACAGCGACTCGCCACGTCCACGATCCTGTCCAACATATTAATCAATGGCTCCACTGTCCATTTTTTTCCAACCGCATCAACTTCCTCGGAGCCACTTTTGACTCCACCCTATCCTTCGACAGTCGCACCGACCGCGTAATCAGATCTTGAAACGACCGACTCATTACGTCCACTCGCCACAAAAAATCACCAATCCCCTCGCCTGCAGCATCGTCGGGTCTCGCCTCGACAATTGCAACTCCATTCTTGTTCTATCCACGTTAACGACAACATTCCCTCGTTATTCAGGAGCTTGCAAAAAGCGATTTTGGCTATCTGAGAATCGCATCTGGAACTCTACACGAATGCATAGATATGGAGAGAAATGCATGAGATAAAGTGATGAGAGAGAACGATTATTTACGTATTTATTTAAGATTTTTGTAGGCCAATATCATTATCCGTGAAATTTGCTATTTACAAGCATCTCCGGAATGTATCCTTCACGAATAACGAGGGAATGATGTAACCTCAAGAAACTCCAACGGTTGCAAAGCCATCGTCCTCGGCATCTGTCATCATTGACCAAAGTCAATCACCTCCCTCCGCTCCCTCCACTGGCTTCCCATCGCCAGCAGGGTCAGCGACAAAGATCTGCGCCACCGCGCCTCCACTTTCGGTCGTCCACCGTGCCTCTCTTCGGGCCTGTCCCCCCTCCCCACCCCTCCTCCTCCTCCTCTCCGCACCAAGGAGCAGCGGCGTCACTGCCGGGTGTCGTCTCGTTGTGGCAGTCCCCGCTGTCGGGAATGCTATCCCGCTGCAAAATCGCAGCAGCGTTAAATCTACGCAGACTTTTAAGACTTAAATGTCCCACGACCCCAAGCTGTAGATTGACACTGAGCTTGATTCCATGACTCCGAGTCACGGTCATTTATGGCTGCGAGACATTGGGCACGTTACAAATTGCACAATTATTATTAGAATCCAGACAATGAATACAAAATTGCCGTGAATAATACCAAATAACATGTAGATCCTCAAATATTTAATATAAGAAAATATAATGCGTGTGTATTTTTTCCACATCTTTTCACATATGATTACATCCATGGTATATATGTGTATATCAAAAATAAGATAAAGATCCCCTATATAGCCTTTAAATCAGACTATTATGGCAAGTGGTGTTAGCAAGCACATATGAAGGCCTGCACGGTACACACGAGGGGGTGGGTAGCCAGCACCACGCCTGGCCGCCTTCGTCTCCCAAGTCGTGATGTTTTTTTTACACATCGCACTAGGTACTCATTTGAGGCTGAGTCGACCTAGGGGAGGCCCAGCATCGGTTCAGAAAATCATCGAACTCGGGTCGCAAGCGAGCTACCGCTATTCATATATACACACACACACAGACAACAATGCATACATCTAAACCCTCATTTAACAAAAAAATACTATCGATACGCATTCTCCCACCTTTGTTTTGTATGCGTAGAAAGCGCACTACTTGCACGAGATTTTTCCACTGAACCCAATGAAGCACGGTTAGTCATTACGGCGACGCGAAAAGAAGCGCGTTCAGTGTGACTTGGCTTCCTCGAGCAGTGCCGCGCATCGCGCAGCGTATGCAAAATACGTGTCGACACAGGCGACCTTTTGGAGGTGTCAAAAAATATTCAACGCGCAATGTTGGCCAGCATTAATTTAGTGAAGGTCATAGGGCTGCACTTCAAAACAAATGCAAGCAATCAGGATGTCACTGTCAGGTGCGGCTTCATAAATCAAGCAGAAACCAGTGAGGCAAAGTGATGCTGTTTGTCTTCTTCTGCTGTTAATTAAATGTGCGCGCGGCAACGGTGCCTGTCTGGAGAGCCCCTTTCCGTTGGTCAAGGAGGCAGAGGGCCCCATACGCCTCCCAAGTGACTCCCTCGGAGCCGCGAGCCGCACCCATTGGTATGCGCGCGCTCGCGCGTTGCGAGGCCGCAATGAGTGTACAGGCTGTGTCTCGGAGAGGTCTCATCAAAAAAAAAGTTTTCGTTTCGTTGCCCGTGGCCATTAGAATGGAATTGATTAAAAACGTGACAAGATGTAGCTAATTTCGTTTGTTTGTTAAATTAAGCTCCGGCCGTAAGAATCATTATAACGTTTTCAAAAACGGTGTGGTTTTTGTGCACAAAATCTGCCCGTTTCCATTAAACATCATTAACACCAACAGATGTTAGTATTTGTTATAATTTCATTTCTGCGTATTTTTTTGTCATTTGCTTCTTGAGATAATTGCTGAAATTACGCATTAACTAACAGCGCCGTTATATGAATTCTAGCACATTTTAAAAAAGTACACCAATTAATTTGGATAACTCACAAAACAAAGGGTATTTTTAATGGCAAGCCAGTAAACCTCGTGTTAACTCATTCAGTCTGTCTCAACATTCACTCCTTTCCTACCATTCCCATACTCTGATATGACCTTCACATTCAGGTCCACATTTCTCTATTCCACTGTTTAAGTGTAGTTTATGACCTATATCTTCTCACTTGCTGGTTATTGATTTTGTTGACCCTTCTCGCCATGCACCCTACTGCATCACACATATATGGTGATAGTTGTATGCACATTATGCACTAGAAATAAAGAGCTCTGGTTCATTGCACATCTCATTATTTTCCCACTTACGGTTATGTATTGTCTACAATTACCGTGCTCTTTAATTCCAAGTAAAATCAAGGTTTATTGTAGCATTTAGTCATACACTGTGATATCATCATCCCATAGCCTGGTAATATGAGAGCTGTCATCTTCAGCTCTCGCTTTGTGGGTAAACATCTTACTCAATATCCATCAAGACATCAACATATTGATCAGTTTTCATGCCCTCAGATTTGACCTTCAAACAAAGTTGGGGATGACAACAGTAAGATATCAGATTCATGCGACTGCTGGAACCAGCCAGGGCTCATCCTGAAAAAGGATCCCCATGTCTGATGGCAAATTTATCGCGAAAATGACGACGCCGACTCGCAATGTTTAATTTGTCAAGCTTAAATGAGCTTCAATAGGATTCCGACTGTCTTAAAAACTGTTTCTAATTATCTTCAGACTATTTGTTCATGACGTTAATACTTAATAGAGATGTTTTAGCAACATTAATTTTCTCAGTGCAATTATCGCGCACACAAAGACAAACAAAGATCCCCCGTATAACCTTAACATACTGTAGGGGCAAGTGCTGTTAGCGAGCACCTATGAAGGCCGGCACGGCACACGAGGGGGTGGGTGTGCCAGCACCACGCCCGACCGCCTTTGTCTCCCCAGTGGCGATGTTTACACACCGCACCAGGTACTCATTTGAGGCTGAGTCGACCTAGGGACGAGTTCAGATGAGATCATCGTTACTTGTTGGCCGTGAGCGGGAATCGAACTCGGGTCACCGGGTTCGTAGCGCAGCGCGCTAACCGCTACACCACCACTCCCGTCAGTGCAATTATCACACACACACACATGCACTTAAAATTCCTATGGCTTTGCAAAATTGAGTTTATAATTATAAAAAAGCAGCCGCCCTCTTAGAGTACTGTATATCATTACACGTTGCACTCTTAATAGATTATACATTAGCTTTTTTTTAATCACAAAGTTTACTTTCAAATATACAGTACAGTATATCAGAACGAAAAGGTGATGGTATATTTTACATTCCAATGGTTGTGGTTACGTGGACCGTAGCTAATCAGGGTAATGGGTCGTGGTAGTGTCAAAGCAGAGCAATAAATAACACGAAGGTATCATGCTGCACTGCCTAGGAGGCAGCTATCATCATGTGGGTCACACATTAGTGTGTTGAGCCTCACGTATACAAGGCAGTCAATCATAGGGTCCCTATGTCATCCTTACCTAACTCTCTGATCTGTGTTTGGAAACATCCCACCTAATTGGTCTCGCACGCCAAGCTCAGAAAAAAACATGTTTGCTTGGCCATTCTGCATTGATATATGTATATACACAGCATAAATGCCTAATTAGATGCAACTCTCTACAGCAGATCCATCAATGGAGAACACACCCACTGCCTGTCAGCATGGAACTGCATTAATCGCAAACATAATTATGGTAATGATGATGGTAGAGTTTTTTTTATGTCTTAAATAAAATGCTTTTGTTATGTTGATTGACAATTAATTTAAAGCCATGTAATGGTATGCGTAACATTGTCTAGAATAAAGCAACGGCTTGCACAGCACTTTGATTTGCAAATGAGACAGTTTTGCCTTTCCAAAAGAGACAGCGACAGCTTCAGAAGATGGATTCAATATGAATTACGCAGGGTAAAACCGCACATCAGTCAAACAGTGACTGGCCGTTACTGACCAGAGCACCCAGAAACAGCCTTGTTGGCACAATCAATCACTCAATGTGGAATTTAATTTATCACTTTACAAGATACATGTTTTGCAAGCACACGTTGGGCAACTGATTCAACTGGGCTACAGTTGAATAATTTTATAAATGAAATAAAATGATCAAAACTAAACATGGCCATGCGGAAAATTTTGTTTTATGAGATGGACATAGCATTGCAACAAGGCGTCTCAAAGAAAGCCAGCGACACTCTGCAGCCAATCACATCACACACATGTATGTATGTATGTGTCATGACAGTAGAGTCAACCTGCGGTGTGAGTGGACTAGTGGCCACGTGAGGTAATGACAGGGGAGTCAGCCTGCAGTACGAGTGGACTAGTGGCCACGGGAGGTAATGACAGAGGAGTCAGCCTGCAGTGTGAGTGGACTAGTGGCCACAAGAGGTAATGACAGGGGAGTCAGCCTGCGGTGTGAGTGGACTAGTGGCCACGGGAGGTAATGACAGGGGAGTCAACCTGCGGTGTGAGTGGACTAGTGGCCACGGGAGGTAATGACAGGGGAGTCAGCCTGCGGTGTGAGTGGACTAGTGGCCACCGGAGGTAATGACAGGGGAGTCAGCCTGCGGTGTGAGTGGACTAGTGGCCACGGGAGGTAATGACAGGGGAGTCAACCTACAGTGTGAGTGGACTATTGGCCACGGGAGGTAATGACAGGGGAGTCAACCTACAGTGTGAGTGGACTAGTGGCCACGGGAGGTAATGACAGAGGAGTCAGCCTGCGGTGTGAGTGGACTAGTGGCCACGGGAGGTAATGACAGGGGAGTCAGCCTGCGGTGTGAGTGGTCTAGTGGCCACGGGAGGTAATGACAGGGGAGTCAGCCTACGGTGTGAGTGGACTAGTGGCCACGGGAGGTAATGACAGGGAAGTCAGCCTACAGTGCGAAGGGACTGGTGGCTACGGGAATGATTGAGAATAGGAGTGTGGCCAGGTGACGGAAGAGGATGGTAGAGTCAGGTGGTGGAGCGAGCGGTCTAGAATCAGCGAGAAGGTTCGGGCATGGGGGCGTGGCCTTGGACCGTATATAAGGGAGATGCGCGGGAGACTAGGGGCTGTTGCAGTGGGGTCTCCGCCTGTCCGAGTGTGAGCACGTGGCTCCTTAATAAAGAAAACCTTCCCAGGACAAGTGCCTCGAAGTCGTGTTTACAGATGTATGCAAATTGAACGTGTGTAGTCCACCGTGCTAATCAGAAGTGCGGCGGACAAAAGGCAAGTCGAAATAAATCAGTTTTCAATCTAGATTATTTAAAAGTGCATAGCTTCAGTGGCTTACGAATACCAGAAGGTAGAGCATTCCAGACAGCCGAAGAAAGATATCTAAAAAGAGCGTGATGTAGTGACCATCCTTGTTCTATGGCAACCCAAAAGACGCCGCTGCGAGGTTGACCAGAGTTCGTGAGATGGTTTGTACTCCTTGACGAGACCATCGAGGTCTTGTGTGGCAAGCGCTTTGTGTGCACGGTTTCATAAGTGAAGATAATTGGCATCCAGCTGTAGACACTGATTACAAAGTGTTGCAACATTTGCAAGTGTTTGGATTATCCCCACCCCCCATTGCCCAAATTTCCTCTTTATCTTGTCACCCCCACTGTTAATGGGTTAACAGTTTGTAAAGCAAAGAGTGAGCAACCTCTCTGGTCTCTGCTCCTAATTGAGATTGCACCATTAGGGCAGGCGCAGCACATTATTAATGCCACTGCTGTAGCACTGCACCGCATGAGCGACGTGCGGACAAGGCTGATATTAACCGCGGGCGTATGCTGCGCCAGACAAAAGTAGGAATTGCCTAACCATAAACATTCAAATTTTCTTTTCAGGCTAAAAACATCCAAAATTAGACTTTTTCAAATAACATTTCAATTCATTTTGTTTATTCCACATTTTACTCGAGTGCAGATTCTCCAAAAACAGTCAGTGTTTGCGTTTAATAGTACATACGTAGACGTTTTCAGCAGCAACTCACGTAAAAAGCACATCACAAGATGCCCTTACTGTGGTGTAGACCTAAGTTCGCATCGTATTGTGCTTTGTGTGCGAACGTTACATAATTGTGAAGTTTAGCGATGTCGTTGGTTTAAACGTAGAACTTTCTTAGCATGCATCTTTCATGATCGTGTTCACCATTAAAGCACGATGAAGCAAGAGAGCATTACTTCTGCTTCAAAACTTTGGTTCAAGAAATACTGGTTTTCACATATACAACTTACGGAGTGCTTCACTTTGCATCTGAGCACATATGTGCTCAGTCGTGAAAAACAATAGCACCTGATTACAGTGGCGTCACTAGGAGGGTGCGGACTGCACTGGGTGTTGACACCATCAGAGGGGGTGACACCAAAATGGCTGTCTATACAATTTTTGTGCGGTGTTTCAGCAGAAATGTATAATTTTTTATAAAAAAAATATCCCTGTAGTTATTTATAACATCAAAAATGTTTGTTTTGTTGTTATAACTAAGCCCAGCTTGCATGTGCTGTATCAATATACCTACAAGGCTAAAGCTCTATGCTAATTTACTTTTTTAACCTTCTATTGCACTCCGGTCAGAGCTGTTATTGTTACCCAACTTCAGTGACGCTTCGAGTCACGTGGTTTCGTCTGCACGCGCTACAAGCACGCACTGTTGTGTTCGTCGCTGCTCGTGTTTTTATAGTCACTGATTTTGTCAAATTTCATGGTGTTTTAGCTACAATATTGTGGTAATTAGTATTTGTGAACGTATATCAATAACTTTTTTGAGAATGAAGTAGTAATTAAAGGGAATATTGTCATTTAAAGGTGTCATTTTTATTTTGCTAGTTGTTTACGTCACAACTATTGCCATTACATTCAGTGATATACGGGAATTACGATTTACGAGTAACATTAGTACAAAACACATTACTAAGGATTCTGTATGATCTGGTACGGGCAGAGGTCCATGGGGGTGACACCATGAGTCACCGCACTGGGTGACATCAACCCTTAGTGATGCCACTGCCTCATTTATTCACGTCGCTATTTTGGCCGTCGTTCGGCCATTTTTTTTTGCGGACGATTCTACGTAAAATGTCGAATCATTTTGCATTGGGCACTTTTATTTACGACCGATTCCACGCTTAAAAACAATCCTCAACCATTCCACGTTCACTTAAGGAATGGCCAAAAAGTGGTCGCCATTTGGGGTGGAGCTGACAGGGAAAGGGCCAGAGTGGTCAGATGTTTGAAGTAAAACTTCTCAAAGAGAACAACCGACAGTATGGGGATGAAGTTTAATTTACGCTGAAGACTTCAAGCAAGCATATAAAACTATAAACTACTTTTATTTTAATCAGGTAAGGCCCACTGAACGATATCGCTCTTTTTGCATTTGTGACGTGGCAACAAATGATAGTTCAACGAAGTGGCTTGTCATGTACACATTTATAGCGGTTACATTATCGAAACGCATGTTTCTAAATATGGAGGGGAAAACCAGGGAGCGCGGAGAAAAAATCCACTCGACCCCGTGGAGAGAGACATGCAAACTCCAACTATACAGGCGTCATGGTCGGTATTGAACCCATGGCTTCCTGCATACCAGGCGAGGTAGTTAACATCTCGCCACCATGGCGCCATGACTTTGTGTAGCGAGAGGGTCTGTGGGAACTTCTAGGCTGTTCATGGTATTCCAGGAAAGATACATCAGCCGCATAATGATTGTATGACAGCACTCTTTGTATGCCGAACCTCTTTCGTATCGTTACGCAGCCGACCGTGCTCGTCGGAGGTGGCGCACTAAAGCCTGCGTACACATACACAGGAGAAGATAAGGCATCGCAATCGTTTAATTCTAAGACAGGTGTCCCTCGAGGCTGTATCTCTTTACTGTTTGCAGTAACATGACGAACGGGGTTAGTGCAGTAGAGAACCCATGAATCGGTAAGATCAATGTGCGGACCTGGAGTTGTGCCGAAGATGCAGGTTTATTGGCTGGGAGTTTGGCCAGAGCCATGCGGCTGCTGGTGGTCTTACTCGAAACACGTTCCTTCGGAGTGGGCAGCTAGGAACTTGGTTGGACGGCGCATTCGTGCGATCCGTGTCACGTGGCGGAAGCTGCGTGGGCGGCGCGTCACGTGGTGCTGAGCCCGCCTGAAGCGCTCTATGAAATACAAATCGAGGGCGTGGCTATGCACGACAGACCGACAAATAATCCCTGGTGGGCAGTGTGGAATTGTTGTTCCTACCTGTACTAAACGATTTTAAACTTTGAACATTAAAAAAAAAATGTAACCAGGTAAGGCCCAATGAGCTATATAGCTCCTTTTCAGAAACGACCTGGCCACAAATGGACGCTCAACGAATTTATATTGTTGAAATGTATAGCCGCCAAATACTCTAAACGCATGATTCTATTCAGTGAGGCTGGGCACTGGGGTTTTGAGACACGAGTTATACTGAGACAGAGTAGAGGGTGCTGGCGTTCTATGGTGGCATTTCGTGGCGTTGGCCATAATGATCTTCATCTTTTGATCTTCTGAAAGTGTGTAGAAACGTGTCTGAAACTCGGGAAAGGAAACTCTACATGAATCGGGCGCTTGATCTTTCCCATACACGACACTGTTCTTACGATTATGAATCTACATGTACCTACAATATTTTTTTAGATTCTTTTTTTACAAACGTATAACAATGGTATTGGATTTCGATTTAACGCTTTCGTGACTGCAGGGGTTCATCTTGGTTCTTTCGGTAAAGTCACGTAGAAGAGAAATAATAAAATAATAAAAATAAAACAATAAAATAATTCTCACGACGTTTCAGCCACAACTGAGACAGCGTCTGAATTCAGACGCTGTCTTTCCGACAGACCTGTTCTTCACCTGAGGACGGCTGCTTGCGTTGTGGCCGAAACGTCGTGAGAATTATTTTATTGTTTTATTTTTATTATTTTATTATTTCCCTTCTACGTGACTTTACCGAAAGAACCAAGAAAATTGTATTGGAATTCAGAGCCATGAGTGTGGTACAAAGAGCAAATTTCTTGTCTTCAATATTAACGCATTGCAGATAATGTCTAGACACCCACTCTCTCTTCACACATCTCAGCCACTGATTGCTAATCCCGTCGTGATTAAATTGTGATAAGTCACCAGAGCTGATGTATAAAGGGTACATGCAGGCTGGCTGGCTGTGAGTTCTGGTAATGGAAGTTCACAGGAACCTGTTATTTGAACAAGTGCTTCTAAACGTTTTCCTGCAATAAAAACATTGGCCGATGTTTATTTTTAAACACAACATTGCGTATTTTCTCAGCACAATGTGGCCACGTGGATAGCGTAAATAGGGTAGAAAGGCACCGAGGCTAGATGACTATTGTGAAATGCAGTCTTTATCGGTCGCCCATCTGAAATTGCACGGGAGCCATGCAAGGTGGCAATTGTGTGTGGACAAGTCACAAGAAGTGCATTGAATAAATGATCAGGTCGATGATAAAAAGGGCAATGCAGTTTTCAGTGTAGAAATGTAAATATGCATAAGGAACCCTCCGCTATACAGAATCAGAATATGTATTTATACTGGAGGAATCCAATGAACTTTACAGCTCTTTTTTTACAGATGATGTCCAGTAAGGGCGGGTAAGAATGTTACAACAACAAACAATACAAAAAACATGATAGTAGTGCAGAGTACAAGAAAGGTAAACAAATCATCCATACAGATACAAATACAACTAAGCCATCTCCATCCTACCAGGCAAAGGCCACTGAGGTATTAACTTATTTTTCAGAAGCGACCTGGCCACAAATGATAAGGGATGTGTTCCTGGGAAATGTTACTTAACTCGAAATTACTTCAAGCGAACTCTAATTTCCCAGAGACGTCATTTTAAAGTGAGAAGCTGAGTTCCGAGCCGAATTTTCTGGAGAGAAAAAAAAAATATATGAACATGCATTTGATTATTAGCTGACATAGATTTTAAATTATAATAAGATTATTATATACAACTTACGAGAGATGGTCGAAGAGCTTACTAATCAAGGCGTTTTAGGGTGAGCATTGGTGGAATTATGTAGATGATAAGGCAGGATCACCTGATGAAGCTGGAGCCACAGGAATATTCACCAGAGGAAGCTGGCTCACTTCTGGCCTCTTCTCCAGACATTTTGGCTTCATTGCAGAACGTTTAACAAAAACGTCCGTCCAAAGGCATTTTTCTTCTTCTGCTAGTGCAGCTCCTTGTAGAAGTGAATTCCGCTGGTTAATGTCCCGTTAACTCTACATCTACGCTCTTCGTTTGGATCATCCTCTCTGAATATGTCCATTGCATAGGTATGGAGAGACCCTCAGTTCACCAGTGAATTGTCAAATGATATTAGGATTTGGTAGTGGGATTTTCTTTCTTTCTAATGGTTCTTAGTATTACGTGCTTCCAATAAACACCCATAAATTGAGCTATAAATAAATCTGATGTCATCCAGTGGAACTCCTCTTATCTGTAGTGATATGAGGGATGAATATCATATATCCTATTATCCGTGATATTATTTGAGAAATGAATCCATTAACCTTCAAATAAAATTACGGACAGAAAAAATAAGGGCATATCTCATGAGTTTCCATGAACCCTACGGCTTTCGCAGATAATAGGAGTCATGGATAATAGCAGTCATGGAAAATAGTGCTGTGAATAACAAGTGTTCTATTGTACAGTATTTTAAGACAGCACCCTTCAAAAGCTCCAAATGGAAATCTGCATGGACCTAGGTTTAAAATCAAATGATAAAAACAAAACATTGTCTTCCAACATTGGGTGACCCAACTTTTTGCATTTATGCTTTTTACATTTTAGAATCTGATGTGGTATAGCGTTTCAATTAAACACCATTCGAACCCTCCAGAAAAGTCTAAAGATAGTTGCCGCGAAATTTGGGTGGGGTGGAGGAGGGCAGGCAATGAAAGTAATTGGTTTTCACTTTTCAGCGAATACAGAATAAACTTTCTTAGATCTCGAATTAAAAAAACATGCAAAAATGTTCGTCTTGCCAGTTTAGTGGGGCCCAAAATGAAAAATAAGATTTTTTTTTACAATTTTGTATCATAATAAGCATAGACTTCATCATATTTACAACACGGTGATGAAATGTTAAATACATTGCCTGGTATACAGGAGGTCGTGGGCTCGATCCCGACCCTGATGCCTGCTGTATATTTAGAGTTTGCTTGTCTCTCTCCCCATGGTCGCGTGCATTTTTCTCTGGATCCTCTGGTTTTTTTCTGCCACATTTAGAAACATATGTTGAAAGTATTTGGCTGTTATAAATGTCCACATCATAAGCCACTTAATTGGGCTATAACGTATGGCCAGGTCGTTTTTGAAAAAGAGCTATATAGCCCAGTGGGCATTACCTGGCAAAAAAAAATTGTGCCACATTTAATTATTCTAACCCTCCTAGAACATAAGTAGAATGACTCACAACAGTCTCTAGGGCGCCACGGTGGCGAAATGTTAACTACCTCGCCTGGTATGCGGGAGATCGTGGGTTCCATACCGACCCTGACACCTGTATATTTGGAGTTTGCATGTTTTCCCCGTGGTCGCGTGGACTTTTCTCCGGGTGCTGCGATTTTTCCCTCAGCATTTATAAACATGTCATTTGGAGTATTTGGCTGCTATAAATTTCCACATAATAAGCCACTAAGTTGAGCTATCATTTGCGGCCAGGTCGCTTCTAAAAATAGCTATATAGCTCAGTGAGCCTTACCTGGTAAAATAAAAAAAAAATAGTTTAGTTTAAGTTGCTTCATCTCAGAAAAAACTCCCACTATTGCATGGAGTCGACTGCTCTGAATTTCTTTCCCCGTGTGCTTCTATCACGTGCTCCATCTCTAATCACACCCACCATCCTCACATCTCGCTCCACCGCATCTTACCATCTCAGACTCCCTCTACCTCTATCTGCCCTTCACCAGTGGCATCTCCTTAGCCCTTCAAATAGATGGGGTGCTTACGTGAGTCTGTGTGTCTCTGTGAACCAATCAATGTACGTGTCTGTGGGTGTCTGTGTAGGCCTGTGAGTCTCTGCCTGAGTTTGTGGGTCTCTTCGTGAGTCTCTGAGTGTATCATCTCTTTAGCCCCTATAATTGCATCATCTTCGTGTCTTCGCAAACACATGCCCAATCCATCTAGCCTCCTTTACCATCTCAATAATGCACGGCAATCTACATATGTGTGTGCATAACCTATACATACCTAATATAAAGTATTGTATAATATGAGCAATATCTGTGTTTAATTCCATGGTAAGGGACACATGGGACACAGCCCTTGATGATCACAACATGTACAGTCAGCATCAATCGGGCTTTTGTAGTTTCTCAGTGTTTCTACACAGCAGGTTTGTGCGACACATAAAAGAGCCCATGTCATCACCATGTCAAACATGCCTGGATTGCACTTGTAATTAAGTAACCATGGAAACACCCGTATATAGTTATACCCGTTGTTCGTGTCACATTTTAAGCGTACAGGTGCACAGGTAAAAATATATAGGCGCTGCCCTGCAGTGACTTGCTCACGCTGCTGCTGGTAGTAGGACTTCCATGATAGAGAGCTCCTTGTAGTGGCCACTTGGCCTACTTTTCACACGCAGACCAGACGTTGTTGAAGTGGTGGGAGTAAAAGCAAACCCTTTCCCATTCCATTACGTTCTTAAAAATCGGTACCATCAGCAATTCCGCGATTCGCAAATTCAAAGGCAAATGGGTTTGTAATAAACCCAAACATTAAACGGGAAGTATTTTATAATAATAGGGGTTTTCCCCTTTTTTTCTGGCGACAAAACTGAAACCTCTTGCAAGAATCATGTTAACATTAACCACAATACTTGCAGTCAATATGCAAACAAAATTACACTGATAGTGCGTTGTCTTTGAACTGTGCGCCTCTTGGCGTCATCTGGTCGAACACCGTATGAGACTAAGCTCTCAGGTGTGGACCAATCAGTTTCAAGGACAATGCATAAATGATCAGAGTGTTGTTTTTTGTTTGCATTTTCACTGCAAGTATTGTGGTTAATGTTAACATGATTCCTTGCAAAAGGTTTCAGTTTTGTCGCCAGAAAGAAGGGGAAAAAACCCTATTATTATATTTTGGTACTGGCAAAGGAGGCCTCGTGATAAAAGGGAAGTATTTTGAATTAAAAATACGAATAATATTTTCCCGTGTTGTATGTATGTGCATTGAACTTCTTTTGCAATAAAACTTGTACTTGGAGAAACATCGCGCTGTTGAAACTCAACTGGAGGCTCGGAACACCACGTGACCTGGGACCGCGATGGGCCGCTTGGGAGACAGAGATGAAGATATGACGGCACCGCGTTCGTTCTGCCACGGCATCATCATCATCATCGCGAGCAGTGCAGTTGGGATGCGTACAGGAATCTCACGGTCAACCGCGAATTGTGGAGCCGGCGTGATCGGAAAACTGTACCTCGATAGATTCGGCGCGAAACTGCCAAACTACGATAGCTAAACCCGCCAGAGTGAAGGGTTTGCTGTTACCAAATGTATTACCCCACCGCACGCAACCTTCCCATCAAATAACTGTGGTAGTTTGCGAAGCAGTAAAATTGGGTACACAATGGCGCATATATATGCGACAAATGACTGATAAATAATGCAAAAAGAATCGGGAATCAGCATACATAACCGAAGAAAATATTAACGATTGATATTTTCACTTCAGTCGACAGTGAGCATGATTGCATTTACATTTCTAATTACATTATTCAAAATATAATATAATAGTGCCCTGTACTTTTCCATGAAAACATACACATTTGGAAATTTCTTTAATTCGTGCTGTTTTTTTATTTCACTGCGTGTCCGTTTTTAAACATCATCATAGCAGACAATAAACATTCAGGTAAGGCAAAAGGTTATTTGAGGATTTGTCCCGGGAAGTTGTGTTCAGAGATTTTCCAGACAATTGGTTAATTACAGAGGGAATCCATGGGGCACATTGAACGGAGCCATGATATTTCACTGTAAAATGTTCCAGATTTGGTAACCTTACAAAACGCTTGACCTTTTTAAAAATAACAAGCTGTGTACTTAACACAGTACGGCCATTTATAATTACGCTCGACAGATTAAGCTAATAATTTTGTAAGCTAGCCCCAAGCTAATGACATGTAAGAAGATACCTGCAAAAATGGATTCGCCTCAAAGCAACAACATGCTATTAAGAAAATGGTTTACAAATATATAATCGTATATTTATAAATTTCGATTTAAAGCTTTCGTGACTGCAGGGATTCATATTCTTGTTTTTTTAGGAAAAGTCACGTAGAAGAGAAATAATAAAAATTATAAAATGTTCTTGCTGTGGTTTTCATACCTGATGATGATTGCTTGTGTTGCAATCTAAACGTCGTGAGAATCTTGTTTTATTTTTATAATTTTGTATTATTTCCCTTCTACGTGACTTTACCGAAAGAACCAAAAATATGTAAATATATAATGCAATTCATTGATGCCTATGACTGTCATTCCTTACAATACATATGTAGTGACATCGGGGATGTCACTTTGTGATGTTCCTACGTCGCGGACAGCACTGGGTAGGTTGCTGTGTGAGGCCGGCTCTAGCACAGCACGGCGTGCGATGCACCGTCATCGCGTACACCCCGTAGGCGGGTGTAGTACCAGCCCTAGCGGGGCTTGGTAAGTGCTGAGATAGTGCGGGCACCACGCATTGCGTGCAGTGCGGGCTCCCACATAGGGGAGCGGGAGAGTGTCAGCCCAGGGGCAGGGTTGCCCCGGGCCACGGCACTCTGGTTGACCCCGTAGGCACGTGATCCGGAGTGTCCACAGAGAGGGTGATCACGTGTCCGGGGAGAGCTCTCGAGGGGGGTCGAGAGGAAGCTAGAACGCTCGAGAAGGTGGGTGGGGCGAAGGGCGGAGCGGCCCCGACGCGGGAGGATATAAGGTGGGTCCCTGAGAGGGACCGGGGTCGCTGAATTCTACAAACTCTAAGCTCCACGTCTACAAGCTGGAAGCTCTACGTCTAAAAGCTGGAAGCTCCACGTCTACAAGCTGGAAGCTCGCCGTCCTACGAGGCATCAACACGTGGCCGGGACCCGAGTGAGGGTCAGACCCTTCGTAGCTGTAACTCCTCCGTATAGGGTAGTTAGCTGGATGGTCACCACCCTAGGCTGTATCTGGTAAAGAGGCAGCTACCCCTTTGTGTTAACGTGTTGATGTTATCAAAAATGTGTTGCCTCTAAAGAGAAACGTCTGCGACTCGGTTGGACTCACTACACATACATACATGCACATAGGAAAAGCATGGGGATACAGCCACAAGGTATAATGGTTCGCACACTTGGGCTTGCAATGCAGAGGTCGTGTCAGTTCAATCCCCCGGCAGAGCAGAGTTGAAACAAAGGTGCAAGATTCTTAACTCCACTCGCCTCTGCGCAATCAGCGGTATAAATTTGGTGCACCACCGATAGTCACGCGGAAGGTTGTCTGGCGATTGGGTTAAAGTGTTGGGCCAGCATGGAAGATGAGGCCAAAATACCAACGAGAGGTGCCTCTGTAGAGTTCCCTGTAGTGGAGGCCTTTCCGCCAGTAGTAGCGTGAGCAAAACAATTTGAGGGCTGCACAGTTAACATTACCTATTATTAAAGTATATGTAAGCCTCCTTTTTTTCCCCCACGAAGCACGTGCCCTTTTTGTTTTGCACAGCGTCTTGAGATAGTGGCATTTAGTCGCCGTATGAATTTTAAAGCCGCAATTCTATCGTATAGGAGTTCAACTTACAATTCTGTATGAATCCACCGCACGCATGAAGTTTAACATGTTCCAGAAACGAATTGCCTTTCACAAAATTGGAAACCCTAAATGGCTTTTAAAAGGGAGAGGAGGTGAGGGGAGTGGGAAGGGTGGGGGTGGGATGAAAAGTTTAAAGGTTTTGAGGGAGGAAGTCTGAGAATTTGGTGGGTGTACCGAGATGAAATTAATATTCATGCGGCAGAACATGGTAGGACATAATCAATTACTGTGAGTTATAGGTTAGGTTCCCTGGTATGAAGGCGCTCATGCTGATTAATAGCCACGTATAAATGGGCTTCTGGGAAATCCTGCAGACACTGCAGTGCTATGGCAGGGTGACTGCTATGATAAATCGGTGCAATACATCCTCGAAATGTTACTGGTATGGAGAAAGCATGATGTCTGAAAAGGAGAGTGCTACTGGTGCATGCCTCTTCCGGAAAACGCACGAAAAAATTGGCGTTTAAGATGTGTTAAATTTATAAAGGGCGATTCTGTGTCGGTGCTTGTATACGCTTATTAAACACCAAAGTCATTTTACTTTTCTCTCGGTGACAGTGTTCGAAACACTGTTATTAGTTTTAAGTAACCTGTTATTTAAGCACTACAAGTATGCTGAGTAATCACCCTGATTGTATAATTACTTTAGGCATACATTTACGTGTAACATTATGTCGGCAGGTTATGAATAGAAGTGTGCTACATTGTGGTCGGACAACATTGACATCATGTATTTTTGTAACTGAGAATGCAGTACCGTATTGAATTTGAGTGGCGTTAATTGTAAACCCATATTAGCACAGCATGTGATATTTGTGAGAGAAAAAATTTTTGTTGTCGTTGCTCAGAATCGGTTTTGAGTTGTGGGCCCTCTCAGAAGCATGTTCTTGGGATGTTAAATATTTTCCGCATGATCTGCCCTACACAACAATGACGCACAAGACTTGGCCCGGACAATGTGGTGTTTAAGGGAAGGTTAGCAGGGGCACAGCCAATGTGCTGGTTTTGTGGGAGCCTGTACACTCCTAACAATTTTAAAACATGGCTAAAAATACATACGCACATTTGGACAAAAAACATTATATTACAGTATTTTGAGATGGAATACTTATCCCAGGATGACATTAATGCGGATTATGCAAACGAGGACACGAAGAGCGGTAGCCAGCAACGATATAGATTTAAAATAATCATAATCCTGTATAATTTTGTGACGAGATGGGTGACAAAAACGTCACAAAACCGATCTGTAATTTCAGCAATAAGCACCAGACACACATTCGCTGGTGTGACACCACCAACTTTCAAAGCGTAGCTGCTCGCACCTGAAAAGTAGTGTAACATCTGCCCACATGCTAATATAAAAAAAGAGATCATACATCAGCGGGGTTTTCAGCTATACCTTGAGGATGGATTTTTTTAAGCTCAAATTCATTTTAAAGCACTTGGAATTCCTGGCCTCTCGAATTGGACATACGAGAAAGACAAATGCCAAGTTGGAGAATTCCAAGAAATTTCTGCCTCTCATAAATGAAGAATAAGTTCAACACGTAGGCTTTCGCGACCAATATCATCCATAATAGAGTTTTTTTTTGGTTAAATCGCGTAAATATATAAATGTGTCGTTAGAACCCGCCACCACCCGACACAGCCAACTAGTAAGGGTTGTCACGTAAACTGAACGTGCCAATTCGTCACCAGTACAGCGCTATTGAAGTATGGTGTCCTGCATAGGCATGCATTTAAACAATGTATTATTTGATGATTCGCTTCCACGCAGCACTAAGTCGGTAGCTATCTGAACGGTTAAAATAAAAAAAAAGTAATTTCAATTTCGAGAGATTCTCGAATTAGTCTTGGCGAGTAGTAGCTAGTTTTGCACAGAACTTCAACATTATCAAAATCAATTGAGTGTCCTTGTTGGCACACGTGTTCTGCTACTGCTGACAGTTGTATTTTGGAGTATTTAATATTTATCTGATGTTATTTTAGTCTCGTGCTGTTCATTCGTCCTGTTTGCCCAACGTAATATTTGCCACAAGTGCAGCTAATCCTGTACACACCTTCTGTTGATAGGGTCGGTAGTACATATTTTGTACCGTGCTAAATGTGACTCGGATGTTTTGTTTTTCCAAACATCTGGCTAGTTTATCAGTTACTCCCGCAATGTAAGGTATTTTTTCATTTTAATTACTTTGGCAGTTTAAATTCTCGTGTTATTTGATTTGATTTTGGCATTCAATGCCCTGTTGATTTGTGCATTATTGTAACCGTTCATTTTCAGCGCTTCTTTAACATGTTGAATTTCACTTCTCAGACTGTCACCATCTGACACTTTCTTAGCTAGATGGATGAGCGTCTTTATAAGAGCAGATTTCTGTGTGGGGTGATTGTGGTTTGATGCCTATCTGAATGCAGTCACACACCTGTGTGCTGTACTAGTGACAAATTGGCATGTTCTGTTTGCGTGACAACCCTTACTAAGTTGGCTGTGTTGGGTGGTGGCGGGTTTTAAGGACGCATTTATATATTTACGCGATCGAACCCAAAAAAAAACCACCATTATGATTTAAGAATTTTAGAGTGGAAAATGTCAAACGTTTGTTTAACTTCAACAGTGACCAACGTTTTTGTCAATCAGCATTCAATAACGGTTTGAAAAAAAAAACCTCACATTTGAGCACATGTCTGATGATAAACTGTTGGTATACTTAAAGTGAAGGCAAACAATACACTGCATTAGATAACACAAAGTAAAATAAATAATACAGTCCACGGGGGTATGTTGCATTTTTATATTTCATTAAATTGCTTTAAGTCCTTGAATGTGTGTAGCATTGCAGTGATTGAACTTTGAAAAATATAGATGGCCCAGAGGACACATAACAAGCAAAAACTACACAAAGCTTGTATTCATGGACGGTGTAGAGCCTGCTACGGAGGTTTCAAAACTCAAAGGTGGCATTTGTCAAGGAGTCCTTCAAATGCTTTTACAACGTAGGAGACATTGGGAACAAACCACTTAAGTGCTAATATTCACCGCATACTCACAACATTTAGTGCTGCAGTGTTTTAATGTCTGAACTAGTAGGTTTATGGTGTTATTTAATCATTCTAAACAGATGTACATCGTATAATAACTTTAGTTACTTGATAATACATTGTATAATTATCAATAATACACTATTAAATATTCATTTATGACCATGTCCTTTATCGAGCTTTCATTAATGTAGTACACTGCATGACCTCAAGTGACATTATGCAGCGTAATCACAGGGTGATAATGTACGTGGTGTTTGTGTGCATACAAGTGTCAGAGACACTACATCACGTTCTGGGTCGTGACTGTCTCCCTGTGCTGCATCGTACGTACACAGGGCACAAAAAGTCACGGGACAATTCACAAAGTCACAGGCAAGCACGCAGTTACATACGCAACAAACGAGCGTGCACAAACACACCAATGCAGCAAAAAGAAAAAATTGACAGAGCCCAAACAACTATAATATATAATTAGTAAATACATACTGCATATGCATGCGTTCTGTAATGGTTTCTACCATGAAGTACGGTATTCAATTTGGGAGTCTTCTTCTTCTTTGGTATGGATTAATAAAAGGAGATTAAAGATGTAATTTGTGAGTTAAAAAACGTCATGCTCCAAGCCGCACAACGAGATGATGTCACACGGCATGTGACATCCACGCTTTGGTTGGCAAGGGAGAATCATTTCATGGCTGTCTTTTTCTGTCGCCAAATTTTTGGTAAACCTTTGATCAAGATGGCCCATTTCTGCAGGCTAAATCCCTCATAGCAACGCAACTTTGAACGCTAATATTGTGTGTATGGCATTATCTCTGTGAGCATTATTGAGATGCCACTATTACAGACAGATGAACATAAGGACATAGCTAAGACATTGCTGCCTTCATTGTGAACAAAATATTTCTGCAGCTCAGTATTTATGCGTAATTTCAAAGCATTTACATTGTTTTAAATGTGGATGGATTTACTCTATCTTCGCAGGCAATGACATTTGTAATTAATGTCATTTGTAGAGGTAATAATGTCATACAATGCCATATTTTTTTTGTAAATATAAATAAATGTATTTCATCCTAATTAGATTTTGTCCAAAGCTTGTTATAATGATTCACATGCCATTTTTTTTTAAACAGGGAAATCTCACTTAGTCCCAAGACTCCTGTTTTCAAGAAGGTCCTGCATTGGGATGTTTGGCGAATTAAATGAGTGGGTGTTTGCCATGTGGGAGAAAAGAAAAATACCTGGAGAACATCTAAACATAAGAGGTGGTAACATTCAAAGCAGCTCTGCACAGACATTGTCTTACCATTTGTAACGTGGAAGAGTGTGCTTCAAGGACATCTTAGACTGTGGTCCTGCATTCTGTTTCGAAGTCAGCTTCCTTTCAAGGCGTTCTTAAAATGCATGTACAATCACACCCATCGGACAAATCACCCGCAATGTCCCATATCTCATCAAATCACAGGCAAAGCTGGTTGTGATCCTGCATGGTGCTTAGATGAGTAACTACCGTCCATCAAGCAGGTGTTATAGGCTGTTGCGGTGGGGCTACGTTGTGAGAAGCAGAGGGCAACCAGCAGCAAATAGCGCGGTGCAGCGTGGTTAAACAGGCACCCTGATTATATTATTATTATATTATTTTATTATTTCCCTTCTACGTGACTTTACGGAAAGAACCAAGAAGAGGCACCCTGATGTGAGGGGGCCTTGATCAAGCAGTGGGCACAAGCGCTGTGCTTGCACCATCGCCGCTTCGTGACATCTAACTGCAAATGCACTGTGATTGAAACCCATTAATATTGTGCAGTTATTTTCACAGCATGCCTTATTAGATTAGGAAGGCCGGCGTGGTAAACAATGTCTGGGTCTGATTAGCTTTCGTGCGTGATCAACGTTGGCTCCTCTTGCTGTACCCAGGCACATTAGAGCAATGACAGAGTTCTTGTTGCTTGACTTTATTCTGTGAGTTTGTTTAAACTACAAACTTCATGTTTGTTTTGTATAAACCGTTCGCGATGGTATCCTGTGCATTCATCCATCTTCATATAGGTCTTGCTTGCCAGCAAGACGAGCCGCCCTAATGATGTCTCAACTGGCTATGAATAAAGATTTTAAAATGATTGATTGATTGCACCTTTAAGAAGGGTCAGAGCAGGCTTTCTATAAACAGTGTCCACGTGGCTTTCCCGGGAGATGCCAGACTTCAGAAGTGATAAGTGGTGCTGACAAATTTCTTGTGCCCCTTCCGCAGACCTGTTGCCAATATTTAATTGCCAAAGTATTATTTATAGATGATTTATACACTTGCAGGGAGAGTAGCCTTCATATGTCCACGTGTCATCCCAATCTTCACTTTATTGCGAGGTATCGGAGCGTACAAGACGACCAAATATAACGCGATATTAGCATGACAATGTCCCCACGTATTTTGACTGAGTGAATACAAATTTGCTTTTAGGCCTGTACCTTGGAACGTCCATTAAAGTGTTCCGAGAAATCTCACACTGAAGGCTCATTCACCTGGGCATCAACTCCAGAATATACATTATCGTCTACCGCATCTCTTCGTGTCGTTTCTCTTGCTCACCTCCCTGATCCCATTTCCCACAAGTCCCCATCACGATCCCTCTACTCCGCCAGACTCGACCCATTACCCCAACCTCCCATCAATCTCCACACGGTGGGGTGGTCATTCCTTCTCCTCTGCAGCTCCTCGTGTCTGAAATAAGCACGTACTTACCATCGAGATTGAAAACTCATTTCTTTAGAACAGATTTTTGTGTGTGTTTAGTTTGTTGTTCTTCCCCAACCGCACATCAGATTAGCGTGGTTGGCCTACGTACGGTGTGAAAGAAGTTCAACATACGGTACATACATACAGACGGAGTCAACACATTCCTGCCGGCGTGAGTAGGTAAACGTTGAGTTTTATAAGGGCACCACGGGGTGACCAGCTCCTCCCCACACAGCCCCACCCCTCCCACCCCCACCCAGCCCCACCCTCCCCTCCCCACCGAGCCCCTCCCCACCCAGCCCCTCCCCACCCACCCACCCCTCCCCACCCAGCCCCACCCTCCCCACCCAGCCCCTCCCCAGCCTCCCCTCCCAACCCAGCCCCTCCCTGCACGACGGACGGACGGACACAATAATCCCCTGTGGGCTGGTGTAGCCAGTGGATTCCTACCAGTATAAACCCGTCATTTATACTGACTTGTCTTGGTCGCAGCCTGGTTCGATTGGGAATCTCATTTACAATTCTCCCGGTGATCCACCAACTCATCCTTGGCTCCAGAGGACGAGATTGCAGACCCAGCACCGTGTTTTTGTTTGCACAGAAACACAGCGGGAGAATCGATTTTCAAACGGAAACTGAGCTCCAACAGGATAAGTTCAACATATATACGTACATGGATACATTCAACGATTTCTGGCATATGAATGATTTCAGATTACTCTCTATACTCTGATTGTGGTAACTTCTGATTTCTACGGGGTTTTTATACACCACACCGACATGTTTTTGTCATAATTATAGTGACGTTGCAAGCACGTTTAGTGGACAATACAAAAATGTCCAAAACAGGATTCACATGTGACCACACAATCAGATAGTTGATAGCAAGCCTATATCTTAACATCTGTGAAAAATCACTTCCTAGCTAATCGGATTTCTCCAGGAGAAATAAAGAATATGCATCGATTCGCTGTCCTAGTGTTATTATTTTAAAATGTAACCTACAAATTTTAATGTTTAAACCTTTTGCTCAAGTTTTCCCTCTTGAAGATTTTGGCTTCTTATGCGATTCAAGAATTAATTTTTGTTTTTAACACCGTGGCGTATTTTATCACCTCAAGTGGCTCTACTTGTAGTACATTAATTACTGTAATTACATATTTCATCATCAGCTATGGTCAATCCACTGCTGGATAAAGGCCTCCACAAGCCACGGACACCTCTCATGATCATTTGGTGTAACAATCCACATAGCAACAGCAGATGAACAACATACACGAACATACATAAATCTAATGATAATAATACGAATCGATTATCATGTGCTGAGTCGTCTCTTCTGTGCCTTTTGCTCACAGAGTTCAGTGCCGAACTGCATCTCAGAGGATCGGACTCTCTATTGCAATGCCCCATGCTGTGGTTCACACTGTAGGTAAATTCGAGTCCATCTGGACAGACGGTTTATGACGGGGCATTCTAAACTCAACTGTTTGTTTCGATTTAAGGCTTTCGTGACTGCAGGGATTCATCTTCTTGGTTCTTTCGGTAAAGTCACGTAGAAGGGAAATAATAAAATAATACAAATAATAAAATAATTCTCACGACGTTTCGGCCACAACTAGGGGTCGGCACGGTTTGAACCGACTCAAACTGGTTTCAAATTGAGCAATCCAAACCAAACCAGCGACGACTGAACCAAACCAAACCAAAACCAAACCAAACTAAGCTAAACCAAACCTCTTAAGTTGGCTTGAACCAAACTAGTTTGAGCCGGTTCCACCCTGTCCGAGCCAAACCGAGTCGGTTTTCGTAGCCCCAAACCAAACCGAACCAGTTCAAACAGAGCCAAACCAAACCGATTTGGTTCGGTTCAAACCGCGGTTTGGTGGTTTGAGCCAAACCGTGCCGACCCCTAGCCACAACGCAAGCAGCCGTCCTCAGGTGAAGAACAGGTCTGTCGGGAAGACAGCGTCTGAACATTCCGACGCTGTCTTCCCGACAGACCTGAAGAAGATCAACTGTTTGTATTTTACTAGGTGATGCCCACTGAGCTGTACAGCTCTTGTTCAGAAACCACCTGGCCACAAATGATAGCTCAACGAAGTGGCTTATCACTTGGAAGTACCGTATATAGCAGCCAAAGAGTGTAAATGTGGAGGGAAAAACTGGAGGACCCAGATTAAACCATACACGACCATGGAGAGAATATGAAAACTCCAAATATACAGGCGTCAGGGTCGGGATCGGGATCGGGATCGAACCCACGACCTCCTGTATACCAGGTGAAGTAGTTAACATCTTGCCACCGTGGCACCCCATGATTCCAGGTCAGGGACCCCCTTGGACAAGATCAAAAAGCCACAAGCTGAAGACCAGGTGCCGTGAGACCAAGCTCAGGCCAAGAACAGAAGCATTTTATGTTGAGGCCAGTTGCAACGTCTGTGTCAGGGCTGGTGCCTCTAAGCCAAGTCCTTGGACTGGAGTCAGCAACCTGAGGTCAAGGTCCGAGGCAGTTGCGGAGACATTGTCCTGGAGCTGGCCTCGAGGACGAGACCTTGTTTTAAGGACCCAGGACTGGTTTAAGTGTAGGACTCGTACTCCGGATGTGTTTTCGTTCCGTTTATTCACACTCAGAGTTCACCTCCTCATCGTCACCGCTCCGTGTCTCTCCGTTTGCTCCGTTCCACCGTCCGTCCTTAACGACACTCCCTGCTCCGTTCGCTCGCTCTGCTCCGCGATTCCGCTCCGCTCTCTCTCCGTCTCTCCCAAGGTCCGTATACTCCGCTGCTACCCTACTCTAGACCCTACAGATGCATGGCTACCACTGTCACCGCACACTGTGTTCTCCCTATCGCGTGGCGCGCCATATTTCAAGTCCTACAGAAGCATGGAAGCAATGTTGTTCTGGTTGTCTGGGTACCTGTACTGCTACATGATGTGTATTATTATATAGACACACTAAGACCATATTTCTATGAACCATAGAACTCGGCTGGAACTTACTCTGCAGGAGCTCAAATTCACTTGGATAGTTTCGCTTCTAGGGCTGGCCTGAACTCTACGTAAACATTCGGGCCGAGCGAAAATTACTTCACAAAAACGTCAATAAAAGCATTTGTTTACAACTGGAACAATTAATTTTACATCCTCCGTAGTGACCAACCAAACTTGCATGATAACTCGGCGTAACTTTGAAATCCATGAAAATTCAACGTTTGTAGCAAATCCGAGTTGTCCTTCAACTAAAGTTCCGTGAAAAATCAGGACAACTCGAGAGAAACTCAAGTGACACTCAAGCGGACGTGAGTTGGCTGTCTGTGTATGTGTGTGTTGAACTTCTTTCACACCGTGCGCAGCCAAACATGCTAAGCGGAGGTGCGGGGGAAGGACAACCGACTTAGCACAAAAAGTAGTTCTAACGACATTAATTTTCAATCCAGTTCATTTAAAAGTGCATAGCTCCAGTGGTTTCATGATATCGGAAAGAATAACGTTTCAGACGGCCGCAGATGTGCATCTGAAAGCGCGTGATGCGGTGACCGCCCTTGTTCGATGGCTAGGTACTAGAAAGCTGAGTTGGCGTTATGGCTACCAGACCCGAGCATGGGTTTCTGCGGTTTCATCTTCTTTGTTTTTTTCAGTACAATTGCAGAAACCTGACCAGAAGCCAAATACTTTAAAATTAGTACGCCACGAAATGGCAGGTCTGATACGAGTGTACAATACACAATTAACACATTGAAGATTCAAAACCAAGTTATGCTTACTACATGAAACTGATGGCAGTGGACATGTCTCGTTCATCTTCTCCAAAAGGAAGAGATGCATAGTATCTAAAGAGAGGGCATTGGAAATATGCACACGTTCACACTTGTAATTGGTGTATGTTATCGTTGCGCATTCACATCAACATACTGTTACTCTTTGGTTCTTTCGGTAAAGTCACGTAGGTAGAAAAAATAATAGATCACGACGTTTCGATCGCCACACAAGCAATCGTCCTCAGGTGGGAGAGAGAAACAGGCTGCTGAAACAAATCCTTATATATAGAGCCGAGAAGGGGGGACGGGGAGTTTTGCCGCATCGGGCAAGAGGGTGGGGGCTAGAGATTGTGCCGAAGCCAGTTTGAAATCCAAAGATGGGAACCGAGATGGGGGGGGGGGGATGCCAGAGCTGCCAGAGCTGAGGAGGTGGCCATTGTATTGTGAGAGATTAGCATGTCAATGTAAACAAACCAACGCAACGGTGGCTGTGCGAGTGAGACATCGAGCTCGTTATGAAACGAGGGAAACAAAACTAGGGCAACGCCACATCCAGGGAAGGAGAGGAAGACACACACCGAGAGGCACAGAGAGACACAGAGAGAGAGACACACATATAGAGAGACAAACACAGACAGAGAGAGAGACACACACAGAGAGACACACACAGAAATAGACACACACAGAGAGACACAGAGAGAGACACATATAGAGAGACACACACAGACAGAGAGACACAGAGAGAGAGAGAGACACACACAGAGACACACACAGAGGGACACACCCAGAGAAAGAGACACACAGAAAGACACACCCACACACAGAGAGACACACACACACAAAGTGACACACAGAGAGAGAGACACACATACACACGAAGAGACACAAAAAGAGAGAGAGACATACAGGGAGACACCTACACAGAGAAAGACACACACACAACAACATCACAGCCAGTTATACTGGTAGGAACGAAGTGAACCAGCCTACAATAGATTATATCGTCCGTCCGTCCGATGTCCGATTAGGTGTAGCAACATCGCCCCCTACTGCAAACACTTGGCAGGACCCTACAAAAACCTTTAGACTCAGTGAGGCTTTCCTGGCTAAAGAAGTGTAACATTCCCTTATAATTCCCTGAGATAGTTTTTAATTAAAACATTTAAATTCAAAATTAACTCACAGCGGCCTAAAGCCTACAGCTAGGCCTAAAGCCTAGAACTAGGCCTCAAACTCTCCCTTCGTATTGTACCCCCGCCATTTAATTTTATTATAGCCATTCATTTGTTCGTTCCTAGCAGCCCACCCCGCAGGGACCTGTTAGTCTGCTAAAAAACGAGAGCCACTGCCACATCGAGGTAAACGTTGGCTTTGTTAGTGAGACATTTTGCCCGTTAATGTAAAGACATTTAACTTGGTGACGTAACTCAGTCGGAAATAACTGCTGACAATGGCAGGTAGGATAGAAACATCAACAACCAGTTAAGGCTTTACCTGGTTAATAACGTCCTTCCAATGATTGCTCAATTTGTACCCATCTTCTCGGTTGAAGTTATGTCTGTGTTTATATATCTGGATGGCTTCATGAACAAATCTTTGATGGTAGCCTGAAGGTTTGTGTTTTCTACCTACGTGACTTTACCGAAAGAACCAAAGAGTATGGATTACTGCAGTCACGAAAGCTTCAAATCAAGAACATACTGTCATATAATTACTTCAAAAGATAAAGATTTAAAACATAGAACCATTAGGCTGGCGTGATTTTTTTTGGTATAGATTCATAAAGAAAACAAACCTTTTTAACCTCCTCACCCTTACGCACGCATTCCTCGATCAATGACATTTATTTAGAAGCCAATGAGATTGATATCCGGCAGTCCTCGTGTAAATTGTTCGGGGTATACATTCGATTCAGTTTGGAATGGGATTAACCCTGAAGTTTGCAGCAAGAATCGTAAATCATGGCAGTGAATCGGACTAACCACGGTTGAATTCGAACACGACACCCAGTCAACACCAGGTCACATCCTCAGCTGCTGATCATATGTTGTTGTTTTCTAAACCCTAATAACGAATACATCGTGAATGGCTGCACGAGTTGTGATTTGATAACATGAATTAAGTTATTGAGTATTACCATTGATGTCCTGTTGGAGCTCAGATTCTATTTGAAAATCGATTCTCCCGCTGTGTTTCTGTGCAAATAAAACCACGGTGCTGGGTCTGCAATCTCGTCCTCTGGAGCCAAGGATGGGATGGTGGATCACCTGGAGAATTGTAAATGAGATTCCCAATTGAACCAGGCTGCGACCAAGACAAGTCAGTAACACTCTCCTGCGGAGGGAGCTGGTAGAAACGTTGGGTTGCTCGGTCAATGGCCAGAGTCAATGGCGGCGTGGTGTATTTCCGCAAATATACCCGGCTGTGAGGGCGGGCACAAGCCGGCGTGAGTAGGTTAAACGTTGAGTTTTAGAAGGGCACCACGGGGTGACCAGTCCCTCCCCATCCAGCCCCACCCCTCCCACCCCCCACCCAGCCCCACCCTCCCCTCACCAGCCAGCCCCTCCCCACCCAGCCCCTCCCCACCCTCCCCTCTCCACCCTGCACCTCCTCCTCCCATTTTTGGTTGCACGGCGGACGGACGGACACAATAATCCCCTGTGGGCTGGTGGAACCAGGTGGTTTAGTCCGTGTACCATGGACCTATAAGTATGGGTTCACTCCGAATACCATGGTTCTTTTCACATGCCAAATTCTCAGTAATGGAATTTATAAAACATCGCAATGAAGGACTAATCATGACAAATAGTCATGGGACCCAGTGAGACTTTTCCTGGGTTAGCACATTGCTTGGTAGTGCTGACCAACAAAAAGTAACTTATGACTCTTTTCTATTGTTAGGTAAAATAGATATATTATTACACAATGATTTAAATACAATTACGGTATATTTCATTAGAGTAGCGGTTAAAACATTAATCAATATTCAATCGACAGAAATTTGGATTGGATCAGATTGGTTACCGAACAAGACTATAGTCTCCATTCAGACCACGTGATTGAATCCAATCACTGTGCACCCAAACCGTGCCACCCATCGTCAACATCTAGAAGTGTAAAGCTCAGCATTAACGTTTTTTTATTCATCTGATACAAGGGATATTTACAAAATCGTCGTCTACCGCGAAGGCAGGCAATGCTTTTGTCAGACCCACAACACCGTGTTCCTGAATTTGATTTTGAATTGTAACCCTTTTGGGAAAAAAATACATCCGACTGAAACAACAAAGCAAATAACCAAGAACAGCAAACTGAATAAAATCAATCTTTGCAAAACGGTACTTTCTCTGTGTGTTACGGTCACACAGAAGAAACGCGTGCTTCGTGTCTGAAATATTCGCAAGGCTTTAACGGAGGTACGTTTTCCCGGTGTGATATATTTGCCATCCCTAAAGCAATGCCGCTTCGCCAAATTTACCCACGAGAAGACATAGCACGAAACCACGAAGAACCCGCGCGATTTGAGTCGTCGTGTTTAGTTTCCTCGTTTCCGTGAGAAAAATTTTTAATAATTGAGCTCAATGTCTATTAGCTTCTGTGTTTACAACTCTCTGAAGGCTTTCAAATGATTCTCCGCTCTCCTTCGGGATATGTTTTTTTTACATTTTCTGAAATGAAAGTTTGCGTGTGTAAATATCGTGTGGCTTTCGCACGTAAGCTGTGGTGGCATCATAGAGGCCACCTGAGGCCAGTGCCGATTCATCCAAATATTTCCAAACAATTGTCATCACTCTATGGCATTTTTTTTTTAAGTCCCTCTCTAAGAATCGAAATCTTTCAAAATATATATGCGCGTGTGCGTGTGTGTGTTCAAAAGTTGATTGTCTTCTAATGAAATAATACAAATAAAACAATAAAATTCTCACGACGTTTCGATCGCAACACAAGCACCTGATGATGATTGCTTGTGTTGCGATCAAAACGTCGTGATAATTTTATTGTTTTGTTTTTATTATAATTGTATTGTTTCTCTTCTACGTGACTTTACCGAAAGAACCAAGAATATGAATCCCTGCAGTCACGAAAGCTTTAAATCGAAATTCATTCTACATTGCTGAGGAATTCAACCAGAAGCTAAATGTTAATCGGCATTCTGAAAGCATGACCAGTAGAATGTCGACATACTTTCTTAAATGTCTAAAGTAAAGTGATGTTTGCTCTGATTTATTAAACGGCTCATCATTGTGTAGTCCTAGCTTTATTCTTTACATATCATTATCACAAAACAAATGGCAAATGGTTCTTGTTTGTTCTTCGTGACCAGACCGACTTTGCCACTTTGACCAACTGGTTATAAATGTTCCCATTGTCGTCATTAGTTTTGCTTAAATTACTTCAACAAAAAGAACAATCTGTGGTCGAACCCACATTCCCGCTAAAGTTCTAATAATTTAAAAATGAAACGTTCCTTCTGAAGGTTGGACAGATATTCCTGAAAATTAGGTGAAGCAAACTCCGTGATTATTATGAAGTACGTTAAACGTTCCCAAGTGATGTGCCAACAAAGTAGAAAGGTAACATAGAATATATGATGTGTTTACATTTAGTCACATTTTATATCCAGTTGTAGTTACAATGAATGCAATAAATAAATAATTCTGACAAAACACGTTGGTATACATCTCAAAACCCTAATTGTCATTCCCAAATATTTCTTGATTATTCCGTGTTTGTGTAATAAAAGACTCGGACGCTTCTCTCTGTCCTGTGTCCTTTATTTGGGTTCGATCTCTTTTCCCTCACGGTACTCCCCTATATACTCTCCACTCTGCAGCCCCAGGCTGCTGTCGCTCACGTAGCCCAAACTCCCTCCTAGCAGCCCCGCCGCTGTCACGTCGTGCAGACCCCTGATGCCGACTCCTCCCTTGCAGACCCGCTGCTCTCTGCAGCCTCCTCGCTGCTCCTCCTGCCCCGGGGTCGGTCACCGTTGGCCGACGGTGCCGATCCTCGTGGCTCGGGTGTGTGGCGACCTCGCCACTCTCTCTCACCCTTCGCCCTGCGTGGCCTCTCACTTTTCCCAGTCCCCGATCACTCCCGACTGCTTCCGGTTACCCCCCTTATAGACCCTTACCCTCTCACCCACGTGACATAACTCCTCCCCCCATGACGTCACTTCCGGGAGGTCGTTTACGCCCGCATTACACCACCCTCCCCCGTAGAGAAAATCCAGCCGACCTCGGCTGAACACAACTCTAATAAGCAATGCGAGCGAACACGACCGAATACGAAAAAGGACACAGAACACACGATAATATACGGAAAGAACAAGAACACAACACAATAATTAACGAAATGTGAGGGATTTCGAGTGGGTGCGGGTCGCCGGGCCGTCCCGGACGGTCGGTGGCCCTCCCGCCGAGCGGGAACGTGGCAGGGTTTTAAGAGCGACAGGCTGAAGTTCGTCTGTCGCTATTGGAGGCCTGGCAACGTCCCGGTCCCCTATTTTCGAAGGCGCAGCATCAGAGGCGTCCCGCGATCGTGTCTGCGGCGGGGTAGGAAGGGCTGCGGGCCTCAAAGGTTCCGCAGCCATGGTAGGCGCACCCCAATCTGGGTCTGCTTTCCCCTGCCGCGTCACGGCCGGCTCGTATGTGCTGGCGAATCCTTCCTTGGAGCGGCCGCTGTCGAGGCCTCTTGCCGGGGCGGACCCGGGACGCGGGCCCAGCAGTCCCTGGCATAATGGCCCTTACGCCCGCAGCGGAAGCAGTCGATGTTGTTGCGCCTTGCTGCGGGCGCCCCGTCCCGACGCGGCCGTGTTGGCGGCGCAGCCCGCGGCTCCGGCCACGGAGCAGCGGCAGCCGACAGCTCCTGCGGGCTCCTGTCATCCGGCACATAAACAGCTTTCTTGGGGTCCCAACCCACGGCTCCCCCTTCGACGATGGGCCCACCCGTCCACGCCGTAACCTGCTTCCACCGGCGCAGGTTGAACTGGGCGTCCAGACACTTAGCCGCAGCCCGGGATGTGAGCTTCTCGTGACCGCACACCGGCATGGGAATGCCGAGATCCCGGGACAACTCCAACATCTTCCCCAGGATGAGAGGTTCCAACAGGTCAGGCTCCATCTCCGGGTATGCGGCCATTGCCAGCTCCAGTACCGCGCCCCTATACGCCACCGGAGACTCCTCGGGTGCGCGTTGTCGTTGCACAAACCGGCGATGAGCGTCATCCGGCGGCTCGTAAGCGTCTGCCATTTCGTCGAACACACCACGCAATGTTTTCTTCTTCGCGGCTTTTATAGAGCGAAAGAATCTAACGGACTCATCATCAAGGAGAGTCGGAAGAACTTCAAATGCCTCGGCGTCAGTCCACCTCGCCGAGCGCACCGCTGCCAAAAATCTGCAGGCGAACGCACTCCAATCGCCCCCGATGGAGAATTCCTTGACAGTCGTTAGGTGACGACTGCGACGCCTTGGCGCGTTCCCTCCAGCCGCTGACTCTTCCGGTGGCATGTTCAACATGGCGTCGCAGCGTGGTGTCGACAAGATGGCGGCCTTCCGTCGCGGAGGGCCCAAAATGGCGGCTTCCCGCCTTTCGTCGTGTGCCACGCCCAAGATGGCGTCTTCATGCCGCGTGGCTGATGGCGTCGACATTGAAGACAACCCGGGCTCCTGCGGACCACCAACATCGCCTTCCGACGCCGTCCTCGGCGTAACGAGCGCACACAACTGTGCAAGCACGTTCTTGAGAGTTTCAAGTTGCTCCGCCATCTGACTCCATCTCAAATCCGCGTCCATTGGTGCAGACTGGTCCGCCGACGCGGCGACATCTTGGACCCCTGGACCCGCACTCGTCCCAGCACGGATCTCCTCCTCTGCCAGAGTCGGATCCACCGCAGGAGGAAGGTCATCGTCGTCGGAAGATGAAGCCGATGCCGGAGACGGAATATTCTTTTTTCTCAGTTGTTTAGCCATACCGTTACACTTTGACACCAGTGTAATAAAAGACTCTGACGCTTCTCTCTGTCCTGTGTCCTTTATTTGGGTTCGATCTCTTTTCCCTCACGGTACTCCCCTATATACTCTCCACTCTGCAGACCCAGGCTGCTGTTGCTCACGTAGCCCAAACTCCCTCCTAGCAGCCCCGCCGCTGTCACGTCGTGCAGACCCCTGCTGCCGACTCCTCCCTTGCAGACCCGCTGCTCTCTGCAGCCTCCTCGCTGCTCCTCCTGCCCCGGGGTCGGTCACCGTTGGCCGACGGTGCCGATCCTCGTGGCTCGGGTGTGTGGCGACCTCGCCACTCTCTCTCACCCTTCGCCCTGCGTGGCCTCTCACTTTTCCCAGTCCCCGATCACTCCCGACTGCTTCCGGTTACCCCCCTTATAGACCCTTACCCTCTCCCCCACGTGACGTAACTCCTCCCCCCATGACGTCACTTCCGGGAGGTCGTTTACGCCCGCATTACATTTGTTTCTACGTAAAAAGGTAAACACTTTGTTTTTTTTACGCGTGTGCATGTGCATGAATTAATCCATATCGCACATCTGGTTAAAATGTATACTTAATGTAAATGAAAAACTTTTGATCGATGGCCGAACATACACGAGGAAGGAATATCTCCCAGTGGCATGGAAGGTATTCCATTCTACCCTCAATTCGTTCGTGTCTGTTCTACCCTCAATTAGCCATTAACACAATTTAGTGCACCACTTGTGTGTGTGGTATGAGAATCAATGTCGATTTAAAACCAATTATGAGTTGTGAGTATTCCCTGTATTGTAAATATTAAATATGCCACAGGGGTACCTTTAAAAAGCATGCATAAACATATTTATGGGGCATTTGTGGATATTGCTTATTTGCTTGGGTATTTACAGAGATATAATGGTTGTTTATTTAAAACAACAAGATGTGATGGACTGAAGAAGTCTCTTTATTTGAATGTTGGTGTGTCTTAGGCCTGTGGCAATACGCTATTTATTTGTATTGTGAAAATCTCACCATTACTGTCATCTCTAGCACTATCGTTATTGACACCAACATAATTTCTCATCATCACTATCATTGCTACCACCATCATCACGGACACCATCATTTTCCCTACCCATCATCACTGCCATCATCACTATCATTGATACCACCATGATTACGATCATCATAATCACGATCATTATTACAGTATTACCACCACCACCACAATCGTGACTATACGAATTTAGAAGGGAGGTTGAACCTTGAGCAGGTGGGGTGGGGGGGGCTCAGTCCCATCCAGCCATCCTCCCCGACTCCACTGGGCTGCCACCGTCACGTGACGACATCAAAGGATGTTGCCGCATACAGCCTCGGGATCGTCGTGGTGATGTTTTTTCACTCGCGCTCCAGTGTTACCCGTTCGTTTACTAATGGAACACGAGGATTGTTTGCACACGATTCCAGTTCTACGTCTCGGTAAAATCTTAAAACTGAAATGGATGTGTGCATTCCACGCAAGATTATGCATGGGCTGTAGCTGAATGCGCTTCTCTTCCATTCCTACGCTCTGTCCAATCCCTTTGACTCTGTCGTACATTTTTAGCACCATGCTGAATACCAGTCTCTTCTCTACGGCATATCATTTATTCATTGAAAAGCTTATTTTCTCTGTTGATTTATCACCTACGGGGGTGATGCTGTGGTGCAATGGTTTGCGCAGTGCTCTATGAACCCAGCGACCTGAGTTTGATTCCTACCCATGGCTAGCATGAGTGGCAAACGATGTCTGAACCAGTCTTGCCCCCCCGCCTCACTCCCCCGCCCCCCTCTAGCCCCTTTCCAGTGTGGTGAAGTATGGTCAAACAACACGATGTGGGGTGGCCTTCACCTAAAAGTGAACGGACAAAGGCTGTATATGCTTTGACTAACATTATTATTACCTACACGAGTGCCTTCTCAGTTTTGTCATCTTGACCATATTACAAATGTGTGTCCATTGTATGCAATAAAACATGACTTGGGAATACCTTTAAAAGGCATTTGCTTATCCACGCGATTGAATTTTTTAATCAATAGTTATAAATTACCCTTGTTTGATCGCGGCAATGTGTACTTTTCCCAAGTGCGTTTTTTATTCTAATAATTAATTGATAGAAAACAAAGATACAAAAAAACATTTGTTTAGATATTGTATCTTCATTGATCGGTAACTGAGACATTTTAATTTCCTTTTTGCTTCAATGCATTATCTTCGCATCAGGCAATATAACCAGAAGCCACTACTGGATGGATGCTTGAAGCAGACGTGCTTCCAGATTTGAAACTTCTTTTTGAGATCGCAGCCAATGACAAAGCAAGGGTTATGTTTAATTTCCGGTGTGGTTTAAAACTGCCAGGATTATACGCCAGTAATTACCCAGAGACGCTGATTTTTCCATCTGGCTGTCACATACATGTCCGGGTGAAATTTAGTAATTGCATTTTACCTTCTGATTGTGCGCATTAACCTTTAAGGCTATAACTCCCCTAACGCACGGATGACATGGAATAAGGGGCCGTGGCGTCACATTGTGAGCCATGTTCAGCCAATTAAAGCCCCCTTAATGGGCCCTTTGATATATTCACGCTTTTGCTGTATCCCGTGTGCTATATGATAAGTTTTACCCCAATCTTGATTTTAAGCTTTCGTGACTGCAGGAATCCATACTCTTTGGTTTTTTCGGAAAAGTCACGTAGGTATAAAATAAAATAAAAAATTTTAAATGAAAATTTTGAATAAAATAACATTTTCTTTTTATTTTATAAAATTTTCTTTTATTTTAAACCTACGTGACTTTACCGAAAGAACCAAAGAGTAAGTTGGTCGTTGGTGGAGAGCAGCTATGAGGTAAAATAAAAGTGTTGCAATACAATTTCATGGTCGTGCATTTGCATTTGCAGACATAGGGATGATGTAAACTTGGTTAGTGTAAATTGTTATTCTTTCTTTATTACGGATGCCCTTGGGAATTTTTATTGTTTTCCAAAAAAATAATTAGACGAGCCTAAAACGCCAACTCTGGAGTTTTGTCAGCGTGCACCGTAGAACACTTCCAGAAATTTTCACGCAAAAAAAAACGAGCACCGATTTAATTTGCTCTCAATTTTCCAAAAGCATTGACGAACGTTCCTGTGTACTTAAATAATGAATACGCTAAGCTTTGTGAGAGCTCGCCTAAGCTTCCGCCACTGACATTTGTATTTTTAATGAAATTATCAACACCGTACGCACACTTAAGCATCATTTGCATTAAGCCAAAGCATGAATCGGAAAATCATTGTCATGCCTTATTGCCAAAGTCATATAGCAAAGCTCTAATAAAGCTGTAAGCAGGACAAAATGTTTTTGCAGCGTTATATATTTATTTTATACTATAGCTATTATCAGTATGATGATGGAGCAATGGCACAGCAGCGAGTGCACGAAACTGTGAACACCAGCATCCTGGGTTCAATTCCCAGTCGCGGCTAACAATAAGTGGCAAATAATACATGGACTGATCCTGGGGTGCTGGATCACCAACGTGCACTCATTAAGGATGGTGAAGTATGGTGAAGAAAATCCCATTTTGGCATTGCATGGGGACTCATTCATCGCAAAGTGGATTGACAAAACTGTCGGCCATACAATGTTTTTTTTTAATTTCATATACGCGAAATGTTTTTTTACGTTAAACATTATTACGTTTTTTAATGACATTTTAAATGCAATTGTCATGTTCCTCTCACATGTATCGTGCATTACCTTCTTTGGCATTGCTAGCTAGATTCCCTCTGTACATAGTTCTGGTGGTTTCTTATCTATGCTCATAAAATATTCCTCCTTTTGTTCTATGTAACACGCTTGCTGCCGTATCAGCCGTTTTGGCCCGGTCGCCATTTGGGACTTATCCGAAATAAAATGACTGCCAAAGGCCTTCAAATTATATTTGAAATTTTTTTTTTTTATTGTATTATTGTTCATAATATCTGATCATTATGCCATTGTGGAAAGATAGCATGTGCAATGGGTGCATTTTTGTATGCAGAATCGGCCACGCGCACATTCCAAAATGCGAATATTGTCATATTTTGTATTAAAACGGGCATCATTCCAGCAAACAATGACAGCCAAAATAGCTACATGAATCAGGCGCCAGCAGTATTGTTTCCAGGGGAGACCTGAGTATAATCAAATTCAGCCCCAACACCAACATTCCAGTGTGTAAACAACACAGTGGGGAACACACCTTTGAATTTTTTTGACGTGATTAAAAATACATCATTATAGGAACGTATAAATGTGATGTCTGTCTGTTGTGCATTTAGCCGCTATGCGCATGTTTATGCTGAGAAAACTGAATAAAAAATAAATATAAGAATTCAAGTGTTCCTCTTGCTAATGTTTTTGCTTCAATTTTTTTTAACTAATAGCAGAGTAACAATACCTGGATTTTTTGACAAAACATTTTTTGAGTTAATTTCAAATGTGGCTTACTTTTACGGCACAACGTAATTATCTTTGGAATTAATTGGCTATTTGAGACTGCATTCATCTGCACTGAGCATTAGTGCCAGTACAGGTGTCTGTGTGCAGGGAAGGTGCATTTTATTAAATCTGACTTAAATATATATATAAAAAAAGTGGCTTTCAACTGTTTCTACTTATTGCAGAAAACAACTTCAAAGACACCAGACTGGAAGCAGATGGGTGGGCCAGAAGGCTCGCATTCTTACAACATATTATTGAGCCAGCAATAATACAGCCAGCCGCCCATGATTAAACAAACTTTTGATGTGCCTACTGTGATGGGTTCCTTATTGGTTATAAGTGAGCGTGCAGCACTGTACAAATTAGCATATAGTCACTTACAAATCCGCTCTCTTCCAGGGCTCATATAGCTATGTTGGTATAACAATGAAAAGGCGAAGGGTGCTGTCGAAAAAGGTGGGGTTCTGAAACCGAGCATCGACAGACATCCGGCAAAGTTCTATGACATCACTTGGGCATGACAGTCCAATATGACAAGCCTGACAATATAGTCAACATGCCATAGGGTAAGTGCCTTCCAAGCAGCCATGTCAACATTCTAATTGTTCTTCGTTCATTAATAATTGAGCATGCCAATAATTTTTCACTCATTTTACCAATGCGCTGCAGGCATCACGACGCCATGCCAATCGCGGTGGTCGTATGGACCCTACGCCTTTCAGCGCAGCTCTGTGAAAAGGGTTGGCAGCCCAGGGCTTGTTTCTCATGTCACTGGCCAAGACTTGGCGGTGGGTGACTCGGGCTAACAAGGCTTAGCTCCCCTCGAACCTCTTCACCAACTCTTGCATTCAACAAACTACAGCCCGACAGAGTAGCACCTCTGGGAGCCGGGCCCGGGGAGACAAGGCAAGGTCATCCAGGAGCAGACTGCGTGGTAGGTTGACTCACCCGAGAGGGCCGTGTACACTAAGCAGGTCAAGCCCACCACGACTTCACTTGTGGTAACCTTGCGCTCTATACCCATTTTCTTTCCCTACGTAAAAAAAATGTTGTCAAGAAAATGTCTCGAATAAATGCAATTTCTGAAGTACGTGGAAATGCAATTATTTTTTCCCCGAAACCATTACGCGAACTCTGGTTATCCTCGCAGCGGCGTTCGGCGAGCCATCGAACAAAGACGGTCACCGCATCGCGCGCTTTCAGACGGCGTTTCCGCGGCCGTCCGGAATGCTCTTCCTTCAGATATTAGAAAGCCACTGGTGCTGTGCACTTTCAAATAATTTAGGCTGAAAACTAATTTCTTTAGAAGTGCGTTTTGTGATTAGTTTGTTGACATTCCCTCGCACCTCCGATTAGCACAATGCTCTATGTATGGTGCGAAAGAAGTTCAACATACAGACATTTCCCCCACCATACTATTCCAACCTGGATAAACTTGAATTATATCTTGTTACAGTGGACAATGCTGCGCAACTTTGTGATGTAAAGAAGCTCATATTATGGATTTCATCAAAGTCCACTCCCTGATGGGTCCAGCTTCATGTGCCAGTGCTCTCATGGCCCTCTGCAGGATATTGCCACAGCACCCATCGCTGCGAATGATCTCAATCAATACGTAACTCTGCTACTCGGCACTGAGATCTTCAAGGACCTCCACGGTCGGCGCAGACGTCTCCCTGCATTTACTTCTACTGTTCATTTCTTCTGAATTAAACATTACAGTAATGGACGATAAAGACGTTGCCCTTCGGATATTTAAGCCCTTTAAATTAGCCATTTCTTCAATGCCGGCCCTTCTCATCGACTATTGCTGTTCGGACAGGCGTTAACTGCTACTCTGTGAAGCCACCTAGAAGATTCTGATCTTACGTTACATCATCATGCTGTGAGGAATTGGCTCGCAAGGCTATACACCATTCTGATAAAAACAAGAATTCGCTTCATTTTTTATCGTGCAAAAATGTACGCTTATTGCTACATCAGTGTGCATAACTGAATGAAGTCATTACAGTCACACAAATAACACCTTCCCATAGTTGTCTTTCCACGTATTTTTGTTATACAACCCACAGGGTCACATGACCTTCTGTGAGTGCATCTTATCAACAGCATTGGTTCTGTACGGGCGAACTCTCTCCACGTGTCGACATTCAGGATGTCATCAACGACCAGGCCTGCTTGAATCAATGCTAGTGAAACGCCAGATGTTTTTGCAAGCAAGACTTATAGAAGCGGTGATGCAGTAACATCACATGCATGAATGGCATCGTGCAATACAGAGACAGCTATCAATATCAGCGACCCAAAAATAACACGTGCGTCAAATGTAGCATGTATATTTCATAGAGGAGTGTTCGTGGAATATCCTCCTGCGATGTGCAACTGTGGAGCATTTGTTTTTGCATGTGGTTGTACAATCACATTCTTCGGGAGCACAGTGTAATCTTTGAAATGCATTCGTCAGGCCAGCGGGTTTCATGCGTTGATTTTAATTGAACGAGAGTGGAGACAGCGGGTGGGGGGGGGGGTACAGGTGGGGGGGAGGGGGGGCTGGTGGGGGGGGATGGTGGGGGGGTGTTGAAGGGCTCGGGGGGGGGGGTGCTTTTTCAAAGTCTTTCAGCGGAAATAAAATTAGTGCGGTGTCGTAAATTTAGCGGTCAAACTGCGCTTGCCGATAGCATGTGAGGTGCATCGGGGGCATGCTTATCAACACGAGGCACGCTGCTTACACGTGTAATGCTTACCGCATAAATATCTCGCTAACAAACATATGATTTATTAAATAAAGACAACAACAACAAAATTAGTTCCTGAAATCCCACTTACAAAATCCCATCTGTCACGAGCGAAGCTTCCAGCTTCACGCTGGCAAGATCCTTTCCGTGCACATGATGACTCAATGATAGAGGCCAGGCCATATATTTCCTCAATCGTCTACAGCTTAATGGGAATTTAACGTGCAGTACCAATAATTCACAGGTTATGTTCCTGAATAGATAAGTAAATTCTCCTCTGTAGCATATGTAATTGAGACACTGTTAAAAGTGAAGCCCTGGCTTGGGTAGATCCTACCGGAAGAGTCTGCTTTGAAAATGCATCGGTGTTTTTTTCCTCTTAAACCATAGCAGTTCCACCACCAACGCTAGACTTCACATGAATGGTGGTGGATATGCAAATTTTAATTGTTATAATTGATTACAATACACATTTAGATGTGCAATGTAAATTAAAATTAATGTAGCAATGAATGTATAAACACAATAACAAATTTATGATTGAATTAAGTTGCTCTTCATATAAAACAATTTATTCCATTTTATATTAATGTTATTTAGATTTATGATTTCTTCATTTTGTTTTGTGTTTAGTTTGTTGTCCTTCCCCCGCACCTCTGATTAACATCTTTCTCACGGTGTGAAAAAAGTTCAACATGCAAACATAGTCTAACTGTGAAGCTGAATTGATCAAATTTGGATTGTCGGCCAGATGCTTTAATAAACAGGACCCTGCGGGGTGGGCTGGTAGGAATAATACTTAGTACCGGTACAGGGATATCGACCGGGTATAGAGGAGTTAAAGAAAAAATTACTGTATTCTAGTGTAACGTTAATTAAAAGTGTTTGTTTTGACAAGAAACGCTGTGAGATTTAAAGACTCGTAGTCTTTCATTTCCAAACGATCACATCTGAGATTAATTGACCTTAGATGGGGAAACTCGAATGCATTTACTAGTATAAAGGTGAAATAAAATAGAGGGAATAAACGGCACCTTGGTGCATTTTATGTCGTCTACATAGAGTTGAATAGACGGGCGTTTGGCATATTCATATAACAGTACTACATTGAGCAGTGTTTGTTTGGCACTTCGAGTTTTTATTCGCGCACACGACATGGATACCGAAAACAACCACGACTTTGAAGACCCCAATGGTTGTCTGGACGCCCACGTTGAAAAGATGCTTGCTGAAACAGAGACCGCATTTGCTGCTGGAACCCTTTACAAACTCGCAGTGAAAAGCGTCGTTTCCATGGACCCAGAACCAACCGCAGTTGGTGCTGCTATAACGGTAGCATCGCCACCAAACATGCAGCCAGCAACTAAATAATCAAAGATTGCAGCACAAGTAGAAATACTTGCGTGTGAATACGATGTAGTGAACACAACAGAGATGTAGTGAACACGGCAGAGATGTGGTGAACATGGCAGAGATGTGGTGAACACGGCAGAGATGTGGTGAACACGGCAGAGATGTGGTGAACACGGCAGAGATGTAGTGAACACGGCAGAGATGTAGTGAACACGGCAGATGTAGTGAACACAGCAGATGTAGTGAACACAACAGATGTAGTGAACACGGCAGAGATGTAGTGAACACGGCAGAGATGTAGTGAACACGGCAGAGATGTGGTGAACACGACAGAGATGTGGTGAACACGGCAGAGATGTAGTGAACACGACAGAGATGTAGAGATGATAGTGAACACGACAGAGATATAGTGAACACGACAGAGATGTAGAGATGATAGTGAACACGGCAGAGATGTAGTGAACACAGCAGATGTAGTGAACACGGCAGAGATGTAGTGAACACGGCAGAGATGTGGTGAACACGACAGAGATGTGGTGAACACGGCAGAGATGTGAACACGGCAGAGATGTAGTGAACACGACAGAGATGTAGAGATGATAGTGAACACGACAGAGATATAGTGAACACAACAGAGATGTAGAGATGATAGTGAACACGACAGAGATGTAGTGAACACGACAGAGATGTAGAGATGATAGTGAACACGACAGAGATGTAGAGATGATAGTGAACACGGCAGAGATGTAGTGAACACAGCAGATGTAGTGAACACGGCAGAGATGTAGTGAACACGGCAGAGATGTGGTGAACACGACAGAGATGTGGTGAACACGGCAGAGATGTAGTGAACACAGCAGATGTAGTGAACACGACAGAGATGTAGAGATGATAGTGAACACGGCAGAGATGTAGTGAACACAGCAGATGTAGTGAACACGACAGAGATGTAGTGAACACGGTAGAACTATAAGCGAGTGAATAGCAGCAGCGACGAGGCCTCTCGCTGCCTCTGCTCTGCCGCTGCCGGGCTGCAGATTCAGCCGAGTCAGGCACCACTGCCAATATGCACAACAACAATAAACGTGCTGCGTTTCATCTCTGTGTTAATAAGCCTCCCGCACTAGGCCTCGCGAAGCCTGCCGCACTAGGCCTCGCGCCGTGCTTTTCGTGCACAAATAAGGCGATTAAATGTATCTCGTCTCTGTGTTAATAAATGTTTCTTGTCTCTGTGTTAAAAAACGTGCTGCGTTTCAGTAAAGTATTTTTTTTTTAAATAAACGTGCTGCGTTTCATCTCTGTGTTAATAAGCCTCCCGCACTAGGCCTCGTGAAGCCTGCCGCACTAGGCCTCGCGCCGTGCTTTTCGTGCACAAATAAGGCGATTAAATGTATCTCGTCTCTGTGTTAATAAATGTTTCTTGTCTCTGTGTTAAAAAAACGTGCTGCGTTTCAGTAAAGTAATTTTTTTTTAAATAAACGTGCTGCGTTTCATCTCTGTGTTAATAAGCCTGCCGCACTAGGCCTCGCGAAGCCTGCCGCACTAGGCCACGCGCCGTGCTTTTCGTGCACAAATAAGGCGATTAAATGTATCTCGTCTCTGTGTTAATAAATGTTTCTTGTCTCTGTGTTATAAAAACGTGCTACGTTTCAGTAAAGTAATTTTTTTAAAATAAACGTGCTGCGTTTCATCTCTGTGTTAATAAGCCTGCCGCACTAGGCCTCGCGAAGCCTGCCGCACTAGGCCTCGTGCCGTGCTTTTCGTGCACAAATAAGGCGATTAAATGTATCTCGTCTCTGTGTTAATAAATGTTTCTTGTCTCTGTGTTAAAAAAACGTGCTTCGTTTCAGAAAAGTAATTTTTTTAAATAAACGTGCTGCGTTTCAGTTCAGTAATTTTGAAGCGAAGTTTAAAGTTTTGCCGTGATGCGCTGGAAGCGACGGCCATCTTGTTTAATTCACAGATCGCAGGGGGAGCGGGCGGCCATCTTGTCGGACAGGGTCATGCCAAGTGTTTGCAGTAGGGGGCGATGTTGATACACGGACGGACGGACAAACGCGGACGGACGGACGGACGGACAAACGCGGACGGACGGACGGACAAACGCGGACGGACGGACGGACGGACAAACGCGGACGGACGGACGGACGGACACATTAATCTATTGGTGGTCTGGTCCACTTCGTTCCTACCAGTAAAACAATATCTTTAGGAGTGTGAGAATAAAATGGGAATCTGGATTGCTCGGGAAAAAAACTAGTACCTACTTGCTGTACCGCCTCATACAGGAACGTAATTACTCTGCAGATCGCGCACTTTCGCTCCATCGCCCATTTTCAGATGCGCTTCTGCGGCCGTCTGGAATGCTCTTCCGATATTAGGAAGCCCCTGGGGATATGCACTTTGTAATCTAGATTGAAAACTCATTCCTTTAGAACTGATTTTTGTGTTAAGTTTGTTGTCCTGACACCACACCTCCGATTAGCACGGGTGGCTATGTACGGCGCAAAAGAAGTTTAATGTACATACGTACAGATGGGTGTCTCATGAAGTCTTTAACTACCCCACCTCAACTTACTCTGCATGTGGCATTCAGGTCCATCACAGTCTCCTTTTTTGGTGAGGTTTTGTTGATTGCAAAACAAATCTTAGTTTTTATTATGTACACCATCATAGTTTTAAGGATTTTTAGATAGTGCACAGATGTTTGTTATTGCATTCCCGTTTAGGTTTACCAAGCGGTAGAACGACGCATCCATCGCCATAGAATGAATCGAATCACGTGCGTGAGAGAGTGTACCATATGTGACGTATGGTGCTGTTTATATTGGACACGAAATCACTCCTTCAGCAACTTAGGGGCGCTAAAATTCACTGCAATGTTACAAAAGAGAATCCCATTATAAATTGAGTTTCTACTCCAATTCGTGACAATTTCCCGAATCTCCAGGGAGATCATCTTTCTGCAAGACATTCTTCACCAGCAGGGTTTTCTACGTGTTTTAAATGCATGCATTTTGTCGATGTGAATTCATTTTTTTCCTTGGTTGCATTATTCCTTTTTGTAATTAAATTTAAATTATTTCATTGCGTAGTGTAGTAGTATCCTCATAGTCAGTGGGCAGTGAGGTGCATTAAAAGGTATTATTTTCTCTGGACTGAGCTTTGCATTAATGTAAATTATAATTTGACTACAAATTATTTGAAAAGTTGCCAGTTTAATAACAGTGAAATTTAATATATTCAAATTTTTTTGTCAATTAAAGAATGCATGTTTGGGTGTATGTGTGTCTGTGGAGCGGTAGTGTAGTGGTTAGTGCATTGCGCTACGAACCTGGCGACCCGCTCATGGCCAACACATTGACGATTATCTGAACAGGTCCTGGGCCTCTCCTAGGTCGACTCAGCTTCAAATAAGTGCCTGGCGTGGTGTGCAAACATCGCCATTGGGGAGACAAATGCGGCCGGGCGTGGTGCTGGCCACCCACCCTGTCCCGTGTGCTGTTCCGGCCTTTATAACAGCACTTGACTCCAACAGTCTGTTACAGTCTATATTTGGGATTTTTTTTGTCTTTGTGTGTGTAATAACCATGCGTGTTAATGGCAATTGGCATACCAGTTTGGCCTGGTCTTTCACTAGGTCAGCTCAGCCTAAAAAATGAGTGCATGGTATGCTCATGCCAGCATAGAGGAGATGTAGATGGCAGGATTTCGAATTGACAACATCATTCCATTGCATGCATTGCCAGCTTCAATAGGTGCTCGCTAGCAGCGTTTGTTGCAATTCATTAATCGGATAATAGTGGTCCCATTTGCATTACTAAAAGCTATACAATAAGTTAATTATTGCTGAATGTGAAACATTGTGTGGGAGTACTCAATATTATAATGGCTGTAAATTTGATTATGTAATTTTCTAAAGTGTTGGATCCCAAGGCGCTTTGTGTCCTTTTCGGTTTGCTGAGCCAGCATCCTTGAGACCTTTCAACAATGATGCTGCCTGCTGGATAGACAATAACACGAGCGTCTGTCTGAATATATTACATTATTTTTCTTGACTTATATTGGCCCTGTAACCAAACTGAAACATGTTCAAATCTCTTCTTCTATTCTCTTTAGTCCCTCTGCCCAATGGCAGATATTTCGCCTAAAATGTCCTCCATCCTGTCTGACCTTGAGCGTTCTTCTTCCTTTCAAAATCATTTTCTTTCCTAACATCCTGCCTTACAGAGTTTCCTTTATCATGCTTTCACTTCTGAGAACATGCCCAAGCCACAACTTTCATTTTATTTTCTAGATTATAAATATTTGACTTCTCTCCTTCATATGAGTCTGGTTAATGGTGATAGAAACACCAATACACATTACAGAGCAGTGTTTTATTGTTAAATAGCATTTGCTGTTAGACTTGTTTTAATGTTGCAAAACAAAGCATGACTCAAAGACAATATTGTAACGCATGACAGATCCTATATTGACAGAGAAATACATATATGATTTTTTATCATGCTGGCCATAATTTTAATATCTAAATAATCGCACACGACTTTGCAGAAACAATTTCCAATGTGAGCATGTGTATTGTGCCAGTTTAGTAATAACCAAACTGTTTGTTTACATCTCTTTGTTTTCGACTCGGGATTTTTTCTAAAATGTGTTTCTCTTTGAGTGAGATCCCAGATGTCCAGTATTTACCACAGATGCGTGTATTATGTAGGAAGTCCATCATATGGCTGTGCTTGCATACCTAATGTTGTTACAAAAACATACAAATAAATAACCAGAATTTAAAAAAAAAACACTGTGCTACTTAGCTAACATTTATAAAATGTACAATTATTTTCCATCAACGTTATGTTGGGTTTATGTCCAGACGTAATTTTCCTTGGAGAAAATCTAATGCGGTCTCGTATTTGCAGCCATGCATTGGTAAATGTTTGAAAACAAACATAAACGTTTATTTTGCATGGTTAACAGAGAGTGAAAATTGCATAAATAAGCATGGGGATGTGCATGCTTGGATTTACACGAAGAGACACGGAGCCAGGGAACAAAGAGATATGTCACATTGACATTTAAGAACATGAAATGGGCTTGATAGAGGACATCGTTTGAAGGGACAATTGCCGATGGACGAGACTGGTGACGGATTGGCAGCCAAAGGAGAGAGACGTATTCAAGTGTATGGCCACCGAAGAGTTGGAGCGATAAGAGAGATGGTGGCGGTATGGGGAGGCCTTCATCCAGCAGTGGCTGGACAATGGCTAAAGATGTAAAATTAGTGACACCATTTGTATTATATTGAGTGATGATATTTTATCACCAGCTGGAAAAAATAAACAGCAGTCAAATTATTAAAATAATAACAGGCAATGTACAAGTGTGCTAGTCAAACAAATGCTATTTTTCGGAGGGATACAGCTGAAAAAAAAAGCGGCGTATGTATACCTCGGGTAATTATTTTAGGTGGATCAAGATCAACAGGAGGAGAACGGAATACTTTTGGCAAACTGGATTTGATAAGAGAAAGATAATAAAAAGCAATGGTCCAATGTGCTTGAAGAGAAACGCTCTCAAGAAGTGCATATTACCCACGATGACACATGGATCAGGAAAATGGACAATGACAGAGAAAGTGGAACAAAAGCTGAAAAGTACGACAGGTTTCAGTGAAATAACGCGCAGGAAGTTATACCGAGCTACAGGAAGAGGAACACATGAATACGCAAACGAGTCCAAACGAGAAGAATCAAAATCAACCGTTAAATAATTCTAGATTTGAAGCTTTCGTGACTGCAAGGATTTATACTCTTAGTTCTTTCGGTAAAGTCACGTAGGTAAAAAATGAAATTAAAATTAATAAAAATAAAAAATAAAAATAAAAATGTTGTATTATTATTTTATATAATATTTTAGATATTATTATATTATTTAATATTATATTATTTTATTTTTATTCATTTTAATTTCAATTTTTTACCTACGTGACTTTACCGAAAGAACTAAGAGTATGAACCGTTAAATATTTTGAGTGGACTTTGGCGGGACACATTGCGAGAAAGGATGATGGCTGACGGAGGAGAATGGTGATTGAAACGACGGACAAATGAAGGCACCCGCGAGTGCGATCAGCACGGAGGTGCAGCAATGCGATGTGCTCGTGTACAACGGCGAGATGGATTGTGACATGCTGCACTATGTGATTGATGACGGCATGGGGAGGCATTCATCCAGCAGTGAATTGAAGATACGGTAGCGGATGACGATGATGACGATGATGACGATGTAAATTGCAGCTGTTCGCCCAAAAGGTTTTTATCTGGACAAAGTAACAAGAGGAGATCATGTCTGATGCTATAACTTACATACTTGTTGAATCTGTGTGTGAATGGTCTCTCGATTGTAAATCCTGCAATCAAACGTACAAATTATCAGCATGCTTTACAGTGCAAAGCTTTTACGTAATTGCTAGAACTGTTTTTTTTGGCCAAGGTTATATCCAAAGCAGGTTATCGTGACAGCTAAATTGACAATGCCATTCAACAATATGACTACAATTTAACGTTCTAAAAATAAGCATCCGTTTAATGGGACTGGGAACGTTGGTAATCTTTATAATTACATTCTTTTGTGGCCATTACAAAAATAGAGGTTATTTTTGTTCGTAAAAAATAAGAATAATCTTGCAATGCACAGCTCAAGCAATTGTTTTAATCCAGAAGCCGACTTGTTCGTTACGTAGTCTTTTGCACGAATAGAAACCGCCCCATGGAGCCATTCTCCACGCAGGCGGTTGTTTTAGATAAAGAGTGCCTTTGACAATTAATTTTAGCACGCAATACATCATAAACACAAATCGCATCTTCATAGCTTCATGTGCGTCCATGCCATTTGCTAAAACGAATATATCATGTATTGTGTGTACCTCTAAAAATCCTCTTCCTATACGTATTTGTTTTTAAATGGAAACACTTTAAAGTAATTATTGTTATTTCCATGTTCATTTTTCCTAAAAAAAAAAGAAAAAATGTGCAAAGTAACAAATATTGCTGCTTTTTTTTTGTTATGAAAGCATCGGTTGCATTGTTTACCGGGATAGATGATAGATTCGGCCATGGGATATTTGTGCAGCTCGTTGCGCGGGGTGGAGTGAGCGGGGGGTGGGGGTGACTTTACCTGTAAGTCAGCGTGCCCCTCAGCTCAACGTTTTAATTCATCATCGTAACCGCCCCCCCCCCCAACCCCCACTGTCGGACCCATTGATTTTCTTCGGCACAATTACACTTGCATTGACCCCCCCCCTCTCACTGCCACCTCTGCCGCCGGCGCTCTGGGACTGCCAGCACAGCAAGAAAATGAAGATGGATGAGATTGTTCCGCGGTTCTGACGGCTTACCTGCTTACCACCTTCAAATAGAGATTAAAAATTATCTGGGCGGGCACCATAATAGCGCGTTAAGTAGAGAGAGAGAGAGTGAGAGAAAGAAAATATCACGACCAACATGAGCCTCCTTAGATCCGTGCAGAAATTGAATGTTGCTGTTGGCAACATTGCTCCACTCCCACTTGAGCAATAACTGATGATAGAAACGCTTTATTACATTTATAGCCTCACTTTTGAGCCATCGGTCATCGATGCTGGTATTTTTCTGATAATTGAATTCAACTGAATGCAACACTTGTGCCAATGACCCGTTTTTGTTCGAACTGTTAATGCAGGATACAAGTAGGTTGACGCTGGTAACTTTTTGGACGTCCAAATAGAGATTATGTGACGATGTCTTTTTGAACCTATTTTTCACTGCAGGTAGCAGACCGAGCCAATCAAAAGTAGCATCCCGGCTGTGAGTCAGTACTTAGTGAACCCGTTGCACTGCGGGAGCACAGAGCCTCGAAATATTATGACAACATTTTCAAAATCGGTGCATACAAGGGAGCAACACTTGATCCCACACAGATGGAAGATATGGATTCCACATTTGCTCCACTTCTTGGTTCTTTCGGTAAAGTCACGTAGAAGGAAAATAATAAAATAATACAAATAAAACATAATAAAATAATTCTCACGACGTTTCGGCCACAACGCAAGCAGCCGTCTCCACCTGAAGACGGCTGCTTGCGTTGTGGCCGAAACGTCGTGAGAATTATTTTATTATGTTTTATTTTTTATTATTTTATCATTTTCCTTCTACGTGACTTTACCGAAAGAACCAAGAAGATGAATCCCTGCAGTCACGAAAGCTTTAAATCGAAATTTGCTCCACTGTTTTCTCCTGGAAAGCCAGGGTATGGCACCTTAATGCTCATGGCAGGGAGTTTCATTTGTGCGATGATGAAGATGCTGCTGCTGCCTCTGATTATGATGATGATAGTTCTAATCACAATGAAGTTGTTGGTGATACTAATTAATGATGATCATTATTCTATTTCTTGATGATGATGATGATGATGGCAATGATAATTGAGGATGATGATGAATACAATTTAGCAATCAACGAGCAGAGAGACACCATGATGATGGAGTGATGGGATCGGCTCATGTGTAGATCCGAAATTGATTATGGAATTGCAACACCATGAGGGATGGTGGTGATATGGAGAGGCCTTCATCCAGCAGTGGAACGGTCATGGTTGAATGCTAATTGTATTAGATTTCACGATCGTTTAGCATCACATTTTTGTACACGTTTTTTCTTGGTTTTGAATGAATACTGTATACATTCGTAAAAATAGCAAAATTAAATGGATTTCTGCAAATAAAGTGACGTCAAATTATTCCATATACATTCTTGTTGCTGTTCGAATGACCTGTATATGATCACTAAAGCAGTGCCCATGTATATATAGTTTTATATAAATATGTTTTAAATGTCGTATTGTATATAAATATGTTTTAAATGTCGTATCGTAGTAATGTATCTCCCAGGAGGCGGGGGGGGGTACTAAAAAGTATATAAAATACAGCATTTAATTTGTAAATTGTCATAAACAACTGCCTCGCTTTAAATTTACGGCTCTGCAAACACGCGCACTCAACCGGGAGTGTCGTGTATTTGTAACCGGCAGCAATGAATTACATCCTCACTTCGTGAATACGTGCTGGGGGAATTATTTCCTATGGTAACAGACCCCCCCAGGCCCAACAATTATACCAATTAACACATGTATTGTTATTTTTTGCAAGCTACTGTCTATTAGTTAAAAAGCAATGCATTGTTTGTTAACCTACCCACACATTAGGGGTCCCCTCTTTACGCGGCGCCAGACACCGAGCGGGTACATTATTTATTTAAGCCTTTATTGTTTTGTGCCTCTGCAAAGAAGAAACAGAAATTGTTGCTATGGATTCCACGTTTGCAAATAATTTCACAGTGCAGTCATCCTTTTGTATGTAATAATAAATAAAGACCCGTGGCTTATAAACTATAAATGGTCGTGCAGTGCTAATGTTCACAAGATACAAATGTTCACAAAAAATATCTAAATGCACTTAATCACTCTATTGAAACACATTAGCTAGAAAAAAAGTAGAAAGTGGAAAAGGAATCATTAACCACCAGGAGATTTCCAAAGATAGTTTGAGATGTCTGAAGTAAAACAACTTAATGGACTTTAACGTACAGAAGGCACGCACAGAGTCAAACTTCCGTCATGTGAACGACAGATTTAGCAGTGACCACTGCTCAGTGTCTCACACGTAGTCCTCTGTGAATTAAGTTGGTGGTGCCTTGGCTATAGTTGAACATTGGTGGAATATTTACCGTTGAGTGAATGTTGTACTCATGATGCTGTCCAGTTATTTTTTCGCGGATGTGGGGAATGTTTGTGGGCCACCTGTGAATGCCCTCCCCCCCCGCCCCGGCCCCCACCAACCCCCCACCCCACCTCAATGATGGTGCCACTCTCCACCTCCTGTTGTATGAACTAATAAGTAGACGCGAGCAAGTCACGAATTGTTCAGCAACATCTTCGCGGCCGCCGCCGTTAATGGTAATGCTGAATGGTCATCTTCTGGGTTATTTCGGTAAAGTCACGTAGAATGGAAATAATAAAATAATAAAAATAAAACATAATAAAATAATTCTCACGACGTTTCGGCCACAACGCAAGCAGCCGTCCTCAGGTGGAGAACAGGTCTGTAGAGAAGACAGAGTCTGAATGACACACCCCAGGCTTGGAGCGTCTATGGGGTGTGTCATTCAGACTCTGTCTTCTCGACAGACCTGTTCTCCACCTGATGACGGCTGCTTGCGTTGTGGCCGAAACGTCGTGAGAATTATTTTATAATGTTGAATTTTTACTATTTTATAATTTCCATTCTACGTGACTTTACCGAAAGAACCAAGAAGATGAATCCCGGCAGTCACGAAAGCTTTAAATCGAAATTTAATGCTGAATGGGTTTGGCTCATCGAGGGTTTGACTTGCACCGCACTGGACAGCTGCCCACGCTGTCGCAGTGGCGCGCTGTGAGTGTTACCAACGTTGTGTAAGCTCCATTTAAACAAACCCCTCGGGGAGCGAGGCCACGTGTCGTTGCCCCTCTACCTTCCCCTACGTCAGTGTTATGTAAGGGATGTGTTGCTTAGAACTCAATAATAACCCCCCAAAAAACTCTATTATGGACAATATTGGTCGCGAAAGCCTACGTGTTAAACATCCTTAGAACTGTTCTTATGTAAGACGTGCTCACATCCAGCTTGAAATGTATTCCAAAATCAACCCTACATTTGTCTTTGTGTACTCCCCAGCTTTTCAAAATGCTCGCTTTACCCCACTACCGTGCATATTTTATACTTCATGTCATCACAGCCTCTAATTACATTTTATAGGTCCCATCAACATTTTGTCCACCGGGCTGATTCATGCCTAGTCAAATCGCGCCTCTGTTTTGTAGTTGGTATTGCGCGAAAAATATATATATGTACTTCTCGACCCTGCAAAAAGCACCACGCTGATGGGGCCTTCTGTTTAAGCCCCGTGTGCACGGAGTGGGGAGCCACCGTGATACGTTTCAAGGGTCACCAAGCATAGATTCACACACGAGGGATTGACTCCAGCCGAGCTGGTGATGCTATGCCCACGCCAGGTTACAGGGAGTCTCACCAACGGGGCCGGGCTGAAGGTTGGGGCCACTGACCACAGGCAAAGCTCCGTTGGTAGACACCCCTATAAACCTGTGGAAATATACACTATGGGAACCTCATTTGCCAGTAAAAATATGATAATTGGTTTTTTACCCTTCTATCTGGCAACAAAACTGACACCTTTTTACAAGGAGTCATGTTTGCATAGACCGCAATACCTGCAGTCATAATAATTTCAAGGACAGTGCACATTATCAGAGTTATGTCTTTTGTTTGTATTATGACTGCAGGTATTGCGGTCTATGCAAACATGACTCCTTGTAAAAAGGTGTCAGTTTTGTTGCCAGATAGAAGGGTAAAAAACCAATTATCAACCTGTGGAAATGTCGTCAGCATTTGTAATGTAGTCATAGTGTTTGGTCTGTTCGATGACGGCTGTGGAATTATTGTCACATTTAAGTTGGGATTTCATTTCGTCATACTCTCAGTCCAGTCGACTAAAGCAGTCAAACGTTTAGGTCAATGTTTGTGTGAGGCACGTCGAAATATCCCCCCCTCCCCCTGTATGTCCGCATCCAGCCAATCGTTGAACTCGGTAAATATTTGTCTATATAGCTAATTGCCATGTCTGGTCTTACTCAGTGGTCTGCATTTTGTTTAACATTGCTAAATGATCTTCGTCGACATCTTCATTCACGCTGGGTAGGCTCGTCTCGTCACAGTCACGCTTTGGTCTTGTGTGGGCAGTCAGAATCATCTCGTACCGCTTGATGATGTTTTATTCACTCTTGATCATCGTTAAAGAAAATAATGACAAATATATATTACGTCGATGAAATGTTATTCACCACGATTTTCAGGAACAAAATCATCACCGTTTCGATTTAAAGCTTTTGTGAATGCAGGGATTCATCTTCTTGGTTCTTTCGGTAAAGTCACGTAGAATGGAAATAATAAAATAAAATAAATAATTATATTATTAAATGTTTTTATTATGTTTTATTTTTATTATTTTATTATTTCCATTCTACGTGACTTTACCGAAAGAACCAAGAAGAAAACGCATCACCGTTTGTAACATACATAATTAATTCTAGATTTGAAGCTTTCGTGACTGCAAGGATTCATACTCTTAGTTTTTTCGGTAAAGTCACGTAGGTAAAAAATTAAATTTAAATTAATAAAAATAAAATAATACAAAATCACGACGTTTAGGTGGCAACACAAGTCTCCGTCCCACCTGATGACGGAGACTTGTGTTGCCTCCGAAACGTCGTGATTTTTTGTTATTTTATTTGTATTAATTTTAATTTCATTTTTTACCTACGTGACTTTACCGAAAAAATTAAGAGTATACACAATTATCTTGGAGGCCAACTTGCAAATCGAGCAGCGTAAATACAATACAAAATAGGGCTTCAATTCACTGTTCCTACAAACGTTCAGAGGCCTGCAGATCTTTCTTGTCAGAGGCTTTTCTGGTCACTCTCACTCCCAACCTCATGAGATGTTTCCATAGGGCATGCATTTTCTGCTCGAGCCTTAGGGCATGAATAAAATGCAGTTCACAGCTTGAAGCTTGGAGTATGTGTGTGTATGTGTGTGCAAGAAAATGTGTTTTATTTCATCACTTTCAAGCAACATTATTCTTTTTCATATCTGCACTACATTTCATAGGTGCAACTTATCAAATGAATGCATTGCTGACGACCATGTGATCTCTGTAGACCTTTTGCTTATGATGTTTTGAGATATTCGCGACAAATAATGTCAAATAAAATCCCGTGTAAGCTGTCTCTACGAAGAAAGCCTCTGTTATCTCCACTTGTCGGTAATTGTGCAAACGTGAGGGAAGATGATGTTAACTTATTGAGTGGTTCCTCAGAAGCACTGACGTAAAATACCATTCCCCATTCCACTGTTCATCAATATGTCAGTATGTAATTGCAATAAATGCGTTCATTGGAATTAAGCAGCAGACATGTAAAGGAAAATTAATGGGTGAAAAAAAATATGATTATGCTTTGATATATTAACTCCCTTTGTGCATTTATGTTTAAAATATACTGCACAGATGTCCCCTCTGTGATACCTTATACATTGTCTCCCTTCATAATTCGTAGCAAGTTATGTCCCTATAATTAAAGCCAATTAAAAGCATATTTCTTTAGTCAGCACCAGATTGTAGAAAAGAGCAATCGGCATACTTATTGGTTTTTGCTCCCTAAATAAAGCCCCGCGCTCGAAAAAAAAAACTATCTTTACTCAATTTTTATGGAGATCCATGAAATAGATTTCCTATTGTTTCCCTGCAAAAACTTGCAAAGTTAACTAAAAGTGAGGGCTCATCCACAACAATTCTGCTTAGTATTGCACAGTTTTGTGCAGCGGACAAAGTGGAATTTAAAACGATGCAAATTTTCTCTCTCCAAGTCTTTGTTCTGAGGTCGCGGCAGCACTTGCTAAGCCCCAGTCGGCTTTGTGCTGCATTACGGCATTCCCGCACAGAGGCTTCGTATTAATACCACATCAATTATTTATCACGCGCTAAAGTAATGCTCCCAGCTGAAGAGCATTCGTTATTTCTGTGCCACAGAGGGGATATATATGACAGTAGCTATCATGTAACTCGGAGCCTTGTACAAGTAATGAAGGAACTGCAATCATTGGATTTTTTTATGAGAGTGTAAAACCACAGTTGTGGCAAAATCCATTCTGTAGATTGTACATCTACATTATTGCCACATCGAGCTCATTAACTGGAATGTAGCCCATTAAGCAATCTGATATTTTTTTGGGAACATAAAGAAATATAACCTTCTTAACATTAAAATAGACTAGTTCTCTTCACAGAAGTAATTGATATTAAAAAGTGGCTTTAGGATATATATTAAATCTCAAATATATGGATATTGAGAAGGATGAGGTACATGGATATGTACCAATGGAAAATGTGGCTTCATGCGAGTGGACGTGTGCTGAAGATGCTCAACAAGAGCATTAGTAATAAACGCATTCTGCCAAATATATATATATTTTTAAATCAAAGTTGCATCTAATTGGAGCTATGAAAATATACTCGTTTGTTTCAATAGCATAAGACCGTACTGTCACGATAGCTTTACTATTATTGTTTAAGTGATTGCTGTGGCACATTTCCTCCATAATGCCCTTGAGATCTGTCCTTGATTTCTGAAGGATCAGATAAAAAAAGGGCTCTGGATTATTCCAACAATGATGGAACGATAGTCTGACCTCTTAACTGTACGCTTACAGCATTTTTTTTAACACTGCTTACATGTGATTCTATGGCAATATATTTCTGTTAATGGCAGAGTATATGCTAGAAAATGTCAATTGTTTCTGGGTAAAACATCAGTTATGGCCCTTGTTTTTGATGTGTTATCAAATGCGTACACATACTGTGGGTCGTAATGCCTGTTTATGTCAAAATACACCTATATTTTCGACTCTCTGGTTTTACATTAGCAGGTTAAATGTCTTTACATTAACAGGTTAAATGTCTCACACTAACACAGCCACTGTTGCTCGTTGTCCTCGATGTGGCGGTTGCTCTCCGATCTTACATTGACATGCAAATTCCTCACCTGACGTCACTAGCCCCGCCCACGTCGCTTATGACCCTTGGGCCACACACATTTCAAACCTTTAAAACATCCTGTCTCAGCAGCTTTCCTGCTAATTGCTCTCCTGATGACGATTTCTTGTGTTGCGATCGAAAACGTCGTAGTTTTTGTTATTTTCTGTTATTTTCTTTGAACCTATCTACGTGAGTTTACCGAAAGACCCAAGAATATGGACACCTAAAGGGTTAAGCGTCTCCTGTGCAGCCCATTCCTGAATGAGTCAATACAATTTTTGTTAGCAGCCGAACAGCAATACAGATACCATTTTATTCAAATAACCTTCTGACATGCTTTGTGATAAAGGCTGGTTTTGAAATGCAATAATTTCACCAAAATAAACACCCACAATATTTTTTGGGGCCATTTAAATGAGGAATTCGTAATTTAGCCCGCTATTGTTTTGCTTTTTAATATCAGAGTCAGATTTTCAGATGCTTGGGTTCATAAAATATAATGCTTGTCATGCCTTGAACATTGCAAATGACACGTGTTACATTTTTCCTATAAGAAACTGCGAGTCAACGTTCTGTTTGAATGTATACAGGGCACCCGAAAGAAGACATCTTACTGTGTTCTCATTTTCACAAAAAACCTGACACTTGAAGATTGTGTTTTTGAACTCGCTAAATATCACCTTTGTGCATTAACAAGACAGCTGTTATCTCACCACAGCTTACTCCAGACTCCAGTATATTTCTAGCAGAGCGATCCACTTCATGTCTTTACAACAACAACAACAAAAGACCTTTGCGTATTGTGGTGAATGGAGGTAAATGAATACATTGTTTTAAAGCCTCGCTTCAATTGTCTTTGCTGACCACGCTAGGCAAAAGGGCATCTCAAAGGTCTTCCATAAATCACACTGATATAAATGGGGTCTAGAGTTTTCTTGGCAGTAATAATAGTCAGGCAATGTGGTAAACCTATCTGCTGCAGCTTGACTGGTGATATAGGTTGTGGTTAGAGTTTTAGTGGAGGTGCATTTTTATTTCTTGTGGGCGAGTGAGTATTGGTTTCTGATTTGACCTGATAGTCAGGGGCTTTGGAATACAACAATTGCCACAACTGGCTGCCTTATATAATATTTAATAATAATGAAAACATAAAATCAATGCATTCTTACTGTTGTCAATGCATGACTGTACTGACACACAAGCAATTGCTGCCTGCCAAATACTTGTATTTTCCAGAATACACTTAACACAAGTGATGCCATTATGAAGGGCATTATATAATGGTTATTTTATCAGTGACTAATTTACCACCATTTGATTTATCCCAGAATCTGCCACCAGATAAGCCTCAATCTAGCAAAGTGTATAATTGAAAGTGACGGAAAAACTCTGGGCTAGAGCTCAAATTTAGATGTTTGTGATACGGAAACACTGCACGGCTACCACACTACCTACCCCGCTGGGAAATGGCATCAGAATCCCCATGCAAAATGTCACCATCACACATACATACCCCAGAGCTAGAGAGCTCTACGTTTACTAAACAAGGCCAGCCATCTGAAATACTTGTAATTTTTATTCTATTCAGAAAGATAAATAATTACCATCATTATTATTTAATTGCATTTAAATGCAGACACACACACACACAGGTCTGTATGAATGGATTTAATGCGAAGGACTCTCAAGTGCATTCTTTACTCTGTGTATATACCTGGATCAATTCTCGTTCTCTCCACCACTTCTAAAAATCCCGGCTATGCTCTGCCAGTAAAAACTGATGATTTGTAATGAAATACCAGTCATGTTTGTTGCGCAATGTTAATACACAGCATTAAAGAGCCCAATAGAAGGCATACATTTTTTACGTGAACAAGGTACTTGAATATATGCATGAATCCTGATAACAAGGTGGCTATATATCCCAAAAGGAAGATCTTTTTTTTATTTTGTGAAAATGCCAGGACAGGTGGCTCAAGCTATTCTGTGCCCCCCCCCCCCGCCGATAAAATATTTAGCAGGGCATGGGTCCCTCTGGCCCAACCAGCAGTTTTGCCCCCAGCTACTAAATTTAGGATTCTGGCCAGGTATCCATTAACTGTGCCTTTTTGGTGTCCTTGTCGCCCGTCCATTACGGATTCATTTGTTCTTGTGGCTGCACCGTTTTTAACTACATCCCGGTAAATGAGAGGCCCTCTTCGCACACCGTGCCATGAGGGAGACGGTGTAGCAGATTAGAGGCCACTGCGAACGGCCGTTACATCAAACCTCACGCTATGTAAATGTTTGGACTTGTCCTCCAAATCCGAAATGGTATTGCGGGCTCTGGATTATTGTTGTTTCTTCTTCTTTATCCACGCTATGCCATCACGCATTATCCGCCTTTTTTTTTTTACTTGATACAGCAATCGTGCTGTGACGGTTCCACCTGAAGACGGAAGCTTGTGTTGCCTCCGAAACGTCGTGATTTTTATTTGATTTTAATTTTATTTTACGTTTATGAATTTTTATTTTTATTTTTTTACCTATGTGACTTTACCGAAAAAACCCAAGAATATTACCCGCCTTGTTACGGAAGAAAGATTATCAAAAGGTATAAATATTTTTTAAATCTTTGTATTATTTGATCTATCTATGTGGCTTCACCGAAAGACCCAAAGAATATTATCAAAAGAGATACAAGCGTGTAGATGTAAAAATTCCCCACCTTCTCGTGTGCGGTAAAATAAATATGGATTGTATTTTTTTATTGCCATGCGTACATATATTTTTTCCCCCGAACATAAATATACGTTGTGTATCTGCAAAAAAAATCAATGCACTTTTTATTTTCACCGTTTTAGTGTGATTAATTGAACATTGATCTGCTAAATGTGTTTTATGTTTTTGTAGATATCTGTGTCCTCATTAATATCTGTGTTCTTATAAAAGCTTCAGACATATTTACTATACAGTAACACAATTGGGTTTTCTGTAGCATTAAATACAAGAGGATTTTCACAGTTCTAAGGGCAACCTCAGTGATGGATTTATTTACATATCTGGCTCTTTAAATGGTCAATAGGTTTAAATATTCATATATTTTCACATATTATGGATGTGTTCTCAATTGTTTGATTAATCCCAACATTCCGAAAATCACAGTTAGATCCGAAATGTTAAATCATAAAAAAAAATCATATTGATCTGGTAATGACATCACAGGAAGTAATGTCACTTCAATTACATCATTTTCACAATTTTGCATGTTGAAGTGCTGTAATTTTGACATTAAATGACCTTGCTTTTGCTTACATTATCAAAGTATAAAAGCAGGTTTTATTTAATTTTCGATTTAAAGCTTTCGTGACTGCAGGGATTCATATTCTTGGTTCTTTTGGTAATGTCACCTAGAAGGGAAATAATAAAATAATAAAAATAAAACAATGAAATTCTCACGACGTTTCGATTGCAACACAAGCAATCATCATCAGGTGTGAAAACCAGAGCAAGAAAATGTGTGTGGTTTTCACACCTGATGATGATTGCTTGGGCTGCAATCGAAACGTCGTGAGAATTTAATTGTTTTATTTTTATTATTTCCCTCCTACGTGACTTTACCGAAAGAACCAAGAATATAGGTTTTATGTAAGTTGTTGTTTTACTAATAAAACAACATAAGTCCCGAAATTTGGCCTAAAAATCGGAAATATTCGATATCGGCAAAGATGTAAATCAAAAAGTGATCCCGAATACACCACACACAGACGTCAAATTTACCTTCAACATTCTCAATTGGTGATGGACAGCTCGTACACATGAGAGACCCCATTAATTTGAAAGCATCTACACTTTCCAAAAAAAACCCTACAAATAATACTTGCAGCAGGTAGTTAATTTGGCTGTGACATAATAAGCGCACGGTGGCTTGCACACGCGAGAGGTCTCCTGGGATCCTTAATAACCACAGGCGGACAGGAGAGTAAAGCTTAACACCACCTCAGACACACAGAGAGCTTTGCGATCCCCAGCCCAGCGGGATTTGGTTTTGAAGCAGTAAATCTATGACTCAGAGCCAAACATGTTTTCCCGGAGCATACCCAGTCACCTTCTGTCCGTTTTTTTTTCCCCCACCAAATCACAGACTTGACTCTGTGCTGCCAACAAACCGGCTCGGTGAGGATAGCAATCTGTACCTTCAACCATGTCCACACAACAAGCCACATTCGTGCAGTTCTCAATTATACGTTTAAATGCTTTGGAAAACGATATCTAATTATGTTAATGTGTAACTGATTGCAAATAACGACCATCTAATGAAATTAGCAGCAAAAAAATCCACCCACTGCACAGAAATATGACCTAGTGTGATGAATTAGCTTGTTTATTAAGCTGATTACTCTACACACTAATTTAAAGGGTGCCCTTATCAGGAGGCCCATGCACTACCAGAATCATGTTTGTGTTTTAAATTCACCGTAAAGGTCTCTGAAGACCCCTGTGGTTGTTTGGCAATGTTGTGCTTCAGAGTTTCAGCAGAATTTAACTCGCTTAAGGCACTGAAGCAAGCAAAGGGGGTGTTAGTTTCAAAAGCCACAATCAGGCCATTTTAATTCCCTTGCATTGTGGTATTTCTGCTTCAGGTCAGCTCCTTGTAAATTGGACAGCTATGCCTGTGCACATCTCTGAGTTCACGGGAAGATCTTTATCTTCAAGTGCTGCAATATTGTGTTTAATCAGAGTTATTGACATTAAATTCGAACATGGTGTATGTCTCATAGAATGGTTAGCACACTGCACTATTCAACCCAGCGACCTGCGCTAGATTCACGTCCACAGCTAGCATAGCGGTGAGTGATTTCTAAATGGATTCTTGGCACTTTAGCGTATTGTGCCGAAGCGGGACCAACCCCAACAAACAATAGACCCAGCAATGAAGATACTTCCAGTGACATTATATGAACAATGATGTACAATTTTGTGACATTCGAAAACTTGCCTTCGCTAACATCGTAGCCTCTATCCAGGTCATGTTGGCGAGATGAGAATTGCCTCGCCTGGTATTCAAAAGGTCGTGTGTTCAATCCCAACCATGACACCTGTATATTTGAAGTTGGCATGTTCTCCCTGGTGTCGCATGGACTTTTCTCCACGTCCTCGGGTTTTTGTACTCCACATTTAGAACGTGCGCTTAGAGAATTTGGCTGCTAAAAATTTCCACTTGATAAGCCACTTCGTTGAGCAATCATTTGTGGCCAGGTCGCTTCTGAAAAAGAGCTATGTAGCTCAGTGGGCCTTACCTGGTATAATAAAATAACATCTCAAACCCCATCTCTCCTGGTTCTCTCACCCCACGCTACAGCACGTCTTCACATCTGCCATCTCACCACCCGCTCTCTCCCCAGTGTTCTAACACGGCGCTGCAGCGCCGCCGTTGCAACCATCACCTCTCCGCACACTCTCTCTCCCCAGCTCTCTCACTCCTCTCTACAGCACGTCTTCACAACTGCCAATTCTTCTCACAAGCTCACCCTCGATCTCTGTCTCTGTCACACAGCTTGCCAGAGCCCCTCTTCCAGGATTTCTCCCCAACAATCAAAGTTATTGCTTTCAACCGTAAGAATCCCCCAGTCACCTTTCCTGTCCATCCTCCTCATATGTATGATCAACTCCTGATTAATCAACCTCTCAGTCATGTGTGTAACCCATTTATATTGGGCATTGTCTCTTTGTTGGTCTTTCATGTTTATCACACTGCTAAGACAGCTTTTAGACATTCTACATCATATACGTAAGCTTTCTGAGTGAGCTAGAGTCATCAAATGAGCATTTAAGTGTATCCATTGGAATACGTGTATGATGACACACACACCCACCTGTGCCACCAAAGCCCCACCCCCTTACCAACTTACAATGACCCACGTGTTGAAGTATGGTCAAGCATTCCCTATGACGGAAAGGTGCGGGGGAGACCTTCACCCAACAGCGCATTGAAAAGGGGCACTATATGATTGATAATTATTATTATTGCGTACAAAGCAAACGTTATATGAACTGTTATAAATGTAGGGCCATCAAATGTTTTGGAAAGATGCTCGAAAAAAATATTAGGTTTATTTTAAAGCCACATCCTAATGCACTATTCCGATAATATTGCATCGTTTCATAATAATGAGCACGAGTAATATGCATGAGCATACGTGCTTTCAACATGCCAATTCGATTGCCAATCGCTTTTATATTATGCATGAGCTGTTCCAATTAACTTGAAACCTGTAGGTGTGCTTCTGCAAATATGATTGACGAAAAATATGGCACTCCAATAGCATCAAATGCCTTTCACTCAATCTCCTGAACTGAATGTCCTTTGAATGGAAGTTTTCCATGCTTTCACCAGGAGACAATTCAAGTCGTCTTGAACTCAAGCACGCGTCCCTGTTGTTGGACTCCTGCTCTTCGAGTTGACCAACAAACGGATGCGCTTGACGCATTTCATTTTTGTTAAAGCTTGAAGTCATAGGAGTGCTTTACATTATAATTAATGGCTAGCCTTCTGAGAGCTAATGACACAGTGCCCTTTACGTTGGCGAGGACAATTGTGTTGCGTATGGTGTTTCCCTTCTTGAACTTTTATACGGTAGCAATTATAAAGGGAAGAAATGTCACACGGATTTTTAGAAGCATACCGGGGAAGGAAAGATACATTTATGTTTTAAGGAAAAAAAAAAGAATAATGAAAAAACAATCCTATTGATTTTTGCCAGTGGAGAGAGATGGAGGCATAAATATACCCAGAGAAAAGTCTCATCATGTTTGTGGCGACAAGCCACGATCTTCGCCTCGGGCTATGAAACCAAGAAGAAACTTAACACTTTCGTGTCTGTGCATTTTCAAAATACAAAACAAGTACGTACAGCAGAAATCCAATAATCTGTGCTGATACGGGGGGACATGCAGTATATTGCAGGATTCTTGTAATTCGTGGCAAACCGTGGAGGTGAACATTTATAATCCCCGATGTAATGTTTCTGCCGACATGATATATGCCCTGGATGATGGGAGGAATTAGCCACGTGATTCCATGAATCCACACGTAACTATCGGCTAAATTAATCTGCTATAAAATCCTGGATTACAAGGTTACGATTTTTTCCCGAGGCCAAAATGGTGCTATGTTGTAAGATACATATATTTTTGTGACATAATTGGATACCAAGTATAGATAAAACAAAATTATACAAATATACTGTGTCAATTCTAGATTTGAAGCTTTCGTGAATGCAAGGATTCATACTCTTAGGTTTTTTCGGTAAAGTCACGTAGGTATAAAAATAATAATAATAAAATAAAATAATAATAAATGAAAATAACTACATTAAATCACGACGTTTCGGAAGCAACACAATTCTCCGTCATCAGGTGTAACTGCTCCAGTAGAATTACTGTATCCTGTGTCACTCAACAGTCCACATCAGTACAGGTAGTCTGTACGGATGAAAAACGAACAGAAAAATGCAAATTAAAAATCTTACTTTCACATTTCCCTGCAGCTCCGCTCCTACAGCTTCGCTTTTGCACTGGTCAACCTCTACGGTGAAGCGATTAGCGGTCCGCAAACCGTTTTCAAACCAACGCGGTGTGCCTCGGATTACGGGAGCAGTCGCAAACCGTCAAACTGCCGGTAAAGTATTCCCTCGTTATTCACGAACTTGCTAGCCGCGACTTTGGCTATCGGCCAATCGCATCTGGAACTCTACACGACTACCGCATCGAGAGAGAGAGAGAGAGAAAAAGTGATGAGATATAAAGTGATGAGAAGTAAATTTCGATTTAAAGCTTTCGTGACGGCAGGGATTCATATTCTTGGTTCTTTCGGTAAAGTCACGTAGAAGGGAAATAATAACGTTACAGAAAGAATCAAGAATATGATGAGATACAGTGATGAAAGATAAGGTTATGAGATAAAGATGCGTGTTATGATAATGTCCATGTATTTAAAAGCTTATGCATTTATTTAAGGTCATTCATTTTAAAGATATAACGAGTGAATACTGTAATTCACAGATTACTGGATCACGTATAATTGGATGCCTGATGTATAGATATACAGTTGCATTATACTCTTTCAGACCTAAAACATTTGATTTAAGTGCCAATTTGTTTGGATATATATTGTGCTGGGGTATAGCGTCAACATTATGTTGGGTATTAGTACTGTTGACTTCCTTGATGTATTTTTTTTCGTGACACCCAAACAAAGCCGAAACAGAAACACTACCATTTTGTCATCTGTCAGGCACAGAAAATTGAAGCAAGTTCTAATTTACCACGGAGGTTCCTTGGCTCGGGGACAGTCATAGAAGATCACGGATGCTGCATTTTCAAGGGTGCAAAAGGTCGATCCAGGTGTTGTCAGTCCTGGGTCCAGGGCATTATGGACACAAACACACAATTCTCTGCCACTTCCTCCTCCTCTGGCTTGTCAAAGATTGTCGCTCCGAATCTCACATCTCTTCTCATCCATTGAGCTCGGCTCATTAATGTGTCATTCCGAATGTCCTTCAGCTGCCGTGGCTTAAGCCTTCAGCCGGCATTGCACAACAAAGGTGGTGATAGGCAAACAGCGACATGCATGAGGCTTGAGGCCTGATGCAATGGTTTTGTCCAACATAACATTATATTTTTCGTAAAATGTTTTAATAGGGTATGGTTTAGAAATTCTCGATGAAATTCTAGCTCTGAAAGACATTTATGAGACTTCTAATTTTTACTAATTTTATTGTTTGAACAAACATTGTAGAATGTATCGCGTAGTTATACCATGTGTGATGTTTATAGAGTACATAAAACAAATATTATGGAAATTACATTTAATAGAAGAATTTCATGCTTCATTTAACTGTAACACATTTCAAAAGTGATGACTTAAAAATAAGCATCAGTGCTTCTAATTCCAAAACTTTTTCTTTACTTGTGTGGGTTCACTGAACAAATCGTTTTGTGATTTAAATGGCGAAGATGACAGGAAAGAGGTGATGAATAATGTGAATATTTTTCGTGTTGATGATGATTACAATGTTTTAAAAGTTATTGAATCCTGATGCGTTTGGATTCGTCCCTTTTCAACTATATTATCGAAATAAAAGTCTCACCCTTTGATAATAATTACTGCTGATGACATTATTTTATTTCCCCCCGATGCCTTTATAATTCCAAGTGAAGAAAACAAAACAACTATCGCGGTGATATTTTATCGACCTCAATTCATCATGTAAGTTGCAAGTCCTCAGCCCTTTATTGTATTTGGTCTGAATGTGCCACTCACGTAGAATAACATGTCGGCAGGCATAGCAGCTATGAGGAGGAAAGGACCACGTGCGTGAGAAATGACAGCAACAGCTACAGATGATTACAGCTGCTCAGCTGCCTCATTTGTTACGGGTGGCAGAAATAAAATGAAATGTGTCACGACAGCAAATGACTAACTGTTTTGTCAAAGTAGTTGCACAGGACATTACCGCTGCATTTGGGTTGCTGATGTATATGCTGCTTGACACTACACGGGATTCACTAGTTCACTCGGTGCCTGAAAAACAACAATCAAACCAACTTAGAGAGTTGTATTGGAACGTCAGTGAGTACAGTTACCCATTGCATATGCTGTTCGTTTAATATTGGGTCAAAACCCGAAAGTGACGACTGATTTTACTGGCATACTGCACCTGGAGTAACATTGCGTGCAAATTTCCCAATTGTTTTACTTCATTGAACGATGCAATATGTTTATTACATGCGATTTTTTTCTTCTTTCAGATGTCTCAATGTATGTGAAAAAAATTGCATTTTGTCTATGATATTGGATATTAGTAGGGCCAGTAACACGCGACTTACCTTTTAAATGCACACCCTTACAAACGCCGGTGAAATTGAATGATGCATGGTTTTTTCCAATTAGCCCGAGCCCTAACGAGATAATGCCAAAATTGGTTTTCAGTCAACTGGAGATGTGTGCAAGGTGGGTGGCGACAGCTGTAGGGACTGTGGTCGTGATGCCATTGTCCGCGTTATACGTCTCTGTCATCGCGGCGTACGTGCCAAGACAGCCGTGCGGATTAACCCGTTAAGCCGACGTTCACCAAAAAACCGCAATGCTCATCTGTAATTAGAAAGAAGGAAGCGGGCAAACACGCTCTGTCAGCATTATCAATCTGTCATTTGTGACATTGTTGGAGTCGTGTGTCGGTTCTTAAGTGGTATGTCGCATCCGAGCGTTGCGAACACAAGGACGCTTAGCCTATGGAGCACATGCAATGTTTGACACTGATTTTGGAGCATTTGCTTGTTTGTTGTGTTTGATGAGTCTACTTTGCAGCAATAAAAATAAAATGTACTATCTGAGCAATTTGCTTCCTAAAAATGCGAGGCCATTAAACGCGAACCACTAGACCAAGTTTCCGTCAACAAATAAATTGTCCGCAATTGTACGAGCGAAATTTCACATGCAAAAACAAAAATAACAAAACAAGATTGTCCTTCCAATCTTTGTTTTGGTATTGAATTTGCAACGGCGGTAATGAAGGCAGCATGGAGGTGACATGTGGGGCTGAACTGTCACCTTGCATGAGCTGGCAGTTCAGCGTGTGCGACGATACAATGCAGAGTGATGCAGAAACACGCTTCTGCTGCTGCTGCATGGAACGCGTGGTGGGGGGGGGTATGGGGAATTAATCGTGGCGGGCTGGGAGAGTTGCGCCCCCCAGCACTGGATGTGTGTCTTGCCTCGGCGCTCCAGTGAAACAGATGCTTTAGCAGATGTGAGCATCTCCGACCATAGCTGAAGGGCTCGCCCAGCGCTTAGAAACACCTTGGGCACGCGGCATAGGTGCTGACGCGTTGGTCAGAGTTCCTTGCTCGCTGAAAGAAAGAAGAAGAACAAAACAACCCTCCCACGTCTTTTAACGCGTTTATTTCCGCAGCTGCAATATGCCTGCGTGCTGAATTCATAAACGGCCCGAAGCGCACGAGAAATTGTGCCCACGTGTGGCTGTGAACACTAATGCTGTAATAAACCTGTCGATGGAATCTCCGGGCGGCCGCGTAAATGGTGGCATCGACGTTACAAATATGGAGTCATTTGCGCCGATGGCTTCGCAGCCAATTGAATTTATTCCATTGGATGAAAGAAATAGTGGGCCTGATGTGCGCCGGGGTTCTTGAATCAGCGGCCCTTAGGCGTTTGACAGCGGCTGCACGCTTCATCCAAGACAGGGAATTCAACCTCTGTGTGAAATGTATTTAAAGCTGGTGAGAGCCAGCAGAGACAACAATGGGCGCAGGGTACAAAATGAGTAGAGACTGAAAATAACATTAATACAAATACAAATCGTAATATGCAAAATTTAAACTGAAAATGACATTATCACTGATACTATAAAACGTTCATAACACAATTGCTGTTGTTAATGGTTTTATAAAGGATACATTTTTAGCTTAGATACCAAATAAAATATGAAAACATAAAAAACTACGCAAAAAAATACAAGACAAAACACTGCAGATTAAATATTCCCACTGCCACCAAGGAACACAACATGGATTCCCACTCAACTCTGGGCAGGCGCTCTTCATCTTATTACACCTCTGAGCTGGCAATGGGAATTTCACACTCGTACGGTGAGCATGATTCAATTCATCGGCTAGCCGCTGGTGTCTTCACACAGAGTGGTACTCATTTTGTGTGCATAGAAAGGGTGAAGGCCTGAGTGAACCTTCGACTAGGATTTGAATGCCTTCCAAGTGTGAGACGTGCATCCAAATATATCTGTGCTGCCCTGTTTGTATGCACACTTTGCATGTATGTCGAACTTATTTCACACCGTGGCTAGCCAACCATGCTATTCAATATGTTACTGGTAGGAACCTCCTGCTTACACCAGTCCACATGGGATTATGGTGTCCTTCGTGCAGGGAGGGGCTGGGTGGGGAGGGAGGGGCTGGGTGGGGAGGGGAGGGTGGGGAGGGCCTGGGTGGGAAGGGTGGGGCTGGGTGGGGAGGGGCTGGGTGGGGAGAGTGGGGAGGGGCTGGGTGGGGAGGTTGGGGCTGGGTGGGGAGGGGAGGGGCTGGTCACCCCGTGGTGCCCTTATAAGACTCAACGTTTAACCTACTCACGCTGGCTTGTGCCCACCGTCACAGTCGGCCATATTTGCGGAATACACCACGCCGCCGTTGACCCTGGCATTGACCGAGCAACCCAACGTTCCTACCAGCTCCCTCTGCAGGAATGTGTTAATATGCTCACCATCAGCCGTTGTATATCCACTGCTAGATGAAGGCCTCTCAAGGCCATTACCATCCCTCACAATCCTGTAATACCACATTCACCGTCTCTCCTGCGCATTAACTGATTTCATTGCTTCATCTCCATGATAGTTGCGCTATTGGGCACGTTCCCTCCTCTGGTTGCCACTCCATCATCAGTCATCATCCCATCTTGTAGACGCTACTCAACGCTACGTAAAGGCAAACAAAGACATGCATGCAGTATTCCCTCATTATTTTCGAATTTGCTATCCGCGATTTTGGCTATCCCCGAATCGCATCTGGAACTCTACACAATTGCATCGAGAGAGAGAGAGAAATAAAGTGACGAGGATAAAGTGGTGAGAAAGAATGTGATGAGAGATAATGTGATGAGAGATAAAGTGATGAGAGATAATGTGATGAGATCAAGTGATGAGATAAAGTGATGAAAGAGAATGTGATGAGATCAAGAGATGTGTAATTATGATATATTTGTTCACGTATTGAATAGCTTATTTACGTATTTATTTAAAGTAATTCATTAAAAAGATAGGCGGTCGTAGGCCAATCTCATTATCCGCGACGTGTGTTATTCAGGATCATCTCAGAGCGTATCCCTCGCGAATAACGAGGGAACATCGCAACGTACAAGCACATACATAGAGATGAATGAATACATCATTTAAAATTGGTGCAGGGAATAGGGAATAGTTTTAAAATTGTTTTAGGGATTTGCCATTATCTCCATCGAGATGTGATGTCAGTAACACACAGATGCCACTACTGCGGGGGTAGGTGTCAGCAGTGGCAAAACCACCTATTCCAAAGTTATTGCCATCCAAAGCACATCCGGGTCTTGACTTCAGAAATGTCTGCATCTTGCGCAGCATATGGCATTTTATTTTGTATTCCCTTGTATAAAAGTAAATCTTTAACTTTCGATTTAAAGCTTTCGTGACTGCAGGGATTCATCTTCTTGGTTCTTTCGGTAAAGTCACGTAGAATGGAAATAATAAAATAATAAAAATAAAACATAATAAAATAATTCTCACGATGTTCTCCACCTGAGGACGGCTGCTTGCGTTGTGGCCGAAACGTCGTGAGAATTATTTTATTATGTTTTATTTTTATTATTTTATTATTTCCATTCTACGTGAATTTACCGAAAGAACCAAGAAGATAGATCTTTAACTGTTATTGTTGTCATCATCATCAGCAGCAGCAGCAGCAGCCATGATCATTCCACTGCAAGATGAACGCCACCGCAAGCCACCACCATCTCTCATTGTCCTGCAAAGTCGCAATCCATCTGGCACTTGAACACGAGTTGATGTCATCGTTCCGTCTCTACCAGTGGCTATCCCTTCAGGCGGATTCCTTCCTGCGGTTGTCACTCCGATGTTAATCTTGACCACCGGTCATTATTCCTTTTTTGCGATGTGCCCTGTCCATTGCCACTTTTCTTAATGTGTCTGTATCGTTCGTATATTCTCTCTCTCTCTCTAATCAGCGTGTTACCCCCTTCTGTTTCTCAAAAGTAAGGAAAATAACATGTAGTGGGTGTGTGCTTGTTTTCATTTGCCCATATTTTAGGTTTTCAGCAATTGGTTTGTGTTGTACAAATTATGATCCTGTTTTCCTTTGTTTGCATTTCCCTCTTTTGCATCTTTCTCATGTGCCCCTTGCGCAAGATGTTTATTGTTTCATTGTGTTCTCGCCTGCTTTATTTAAATAACTAAAGTGCAGAATTGATGATTGATGATCGGGACCAAAGGAGGGAGACTGTCATGTTGTATTGGATAATTTCCGGTGAGAAAAAGCAGCGTCGGCATCGCACGCCGTTATGTTGCGAGAAAATCAAATTGCCCAATGCCAGCTCTGCACAGACAATGCATGGTTATGTAAAAGTTGATGTTGTGTGGCTCCTCATAGGCCACTCTGTTCAGGAACAAAAGAATGCATCTTTACACAGCATTTTTCGATTTAAAACTTTCGTGACTGCAGGGATTCATCTTCTTTGTTCTTTCGGTAAAGGCACGTAGAAGGGAAATAATAAAATAATAAAAATAAAACGTAATAAAATAATTCTCACGACGTTTCGGCCACAACGCAAGCAGCCGTCCTCAGGTGAAGAACAGGTCTGTCAGACGCTGTCTTCCCAACAGACCTGTTCTTCACTTGCTTGCGCTGTGGCCGAAACGTCGTGAGAATTATTTTATTATGTTTTATTTTTATTATTTTATTATTTCCCTTTACACATCATCTTACACGACTGCTAAAAGAGCATCTGACAGCCACTCTTCTTGAACACAATGGAAAGTGCCTCGTCAAAATGGCTGGGTTGATAACGGTTGCTCATAACCTGCTTACGTGTTTAGGGAAGGTTAACATCGATGGCAAGTGACATCTGAACTGGATCAATGCAGCCTCCAATGGGAACCTTGTGTGGTGTGTAAATATCAGTCCTGGTGGATGAAGGGACAAAGGAGGCGGCTCGGGATGCTGCTCGCCACATCAAACCGTCGTGTGCTGTTCAGGACTCAATTGGTGTTCACTAACATAACCTGCCCCAACCATCTGTATGTCTCCCTGTTTGTCTGTATGGGGAAAGCTTTGCCTGGATGTGTAAAATAAATTTATCGTGAATGCAAGGGAGGGTGTAAATGTAAAGTCACGTAGAAAGAAAATAAATTAGATAATGTAAATAATTTTAATATTTTCTTTCTAACGTGACTTTACCGAAATAACCAAAGAGTAATTCCTGCAGTCACGAAAGCTTCAAATCAGGTGTAAATGTAGTAAAATGTTTTGTCGACCTTGTTGTTTTGTGCTAATATTATTATTGACACACGTACACCACTTATTGTAATAAAAAATGAACCGTACTTTTTTAAATAAGTTGTCAAAATAACATTTATTTTAGTTTTCTATACAACAACAACGGACAAGGTTGGCTAGCTCAAAAATCATCGTCAAGTCCCCTACAGGAATGTGACTTTATTTATAGTGGCAATAAGAAAATAAATAAGTAAACACAACAACAACAACAACAATGACACGTGCGTCATTTCAAGCGCAATGTTTTCTGCAACCGAAATCCAATAAAAACAAAATTTCGAAGCGCAGCTCGGCACAAAAACACAAAAGCTCCTAAAGCCTTCTGCGGCACAAAGCAACACGGTTGGGCCCAGTGCCCGGTGCAGCTGGCATGACCACCCGTTCCAGGCACCAGATGGGAGTGGACAGCAAAAACAATTAGTGGACACGCGCCGGCACGGCTCGCGCAGCCCGTACCGAAATGAAGAAAGACACCGACCGCACTGTCCAACCGCTCCTGCCAGCTGCGGCGAGGAAGGACTGATTCTCGATGGTTGCGAGTGGCCTGTTATGGTCTAAGTAAAGTGGAGGTAGCCGGCAGGCACAGAGGTCAGAGTGCTGAGCCGGCGCCGCTGAGATGCAATGGTTTCGAAAGCGCAAAGCAGTTAGCCACCTGTGATTAAACTGCATTCTCAAGTGTAGTGGATTGATGTTTTTAGCCTGGCCACCAACTGCTGCAAAACAAAGTAACCCTTGTACTGAATTTGGTGCAGCGCTCGATCTGGCTAGATTCCGGCCGTGAGAATTAAAATATCGCGTTGATTGTCATGCGACTAATATTACTTTCATATATTCAGAGTGGGTGGGAAAGTGCGAGCCTCTACTGCGTAGACCAGAGGAAACTTGAAGGGATCACAGAGGTAGCTCTGTGCTATCCCCTTCAGTGGGCTCTTCTCGAGCACAAAGGGTTCCACTGCTCTGCAAGAAACCCGAATGTCTCATGACGTGATGCCGATAGCACAGTTGGGATTGAAAAACAATGGCAACACAAAACAAAAGAAATGTGAAAATGTCTAAGTAGATTCGCGAGACAAGTATAGTTACAGTTACTGTTATTTAAAAGTGTCAATTTAAAACCATAGTTGAAAATAGTTTATTCCACAATAGTTGAACCCTTCAGTTACTGAGAGGAGGAAATGTTGTTTGGCAGTGTGTGTGTGTGTGAATACCATGACTGGTAGCTGACATTTGAACCCCATGCCCAATTAATATAAAAACGCACTCCTGAACAAATGCCAGAGGTGGAAGACTAGACATTTTACCTAAAACTTCTGGAAAGAAACTTTGGCAAAAACTGTCCAAAAGACATTTAAAAGTTGGGCACCAGTCGTGCCCATGGTGTGAAATGGACTGCCATGCAGTTTAAAAAGGGAAATTCAACGTGTAAAATGTCTTCACCTTGAAGTGAATGAAAGGATGGGGCACCTCACCGCTCAAAGGTTGACAACTTTAAAATAAGCACCTTCATAATATAATGGTAGATGCGTCTGAGAAGGCTACGAAAGTTTAATTGGGGGATCCTGGTGGCAGTGAGCAGTGTGATGTCTGGCGCTTCAGCGAGATGGCAACCAACCAGGGCCCTGCCAAACGCACGCGATTCTCTCCACAGTTTCTCCCTTTCACGGCTCCCACTGCACTTATCGATGTTAAAAAATAATTATGATGCTGGAAAAGCTGAGAAGCTCATATATATAAAATGTTTGTCAGCCAATTAGGCCAATAATTTTGTTTTGTATGAAATTCACAATATTTATTGAGGCAACTGGATATGAGTTTTGTGAAATAAAAACCTGGTAAGTGATATAACCGTGGTACAATGGTGAGATTTGGAAACCCAGAGATTCTATTCGATCTCCCCACTGCGCATTCGAAACAATGAAACAAGCTTATGAAATGCCCCCTTCACTGCCTTTGGCCACCCAGCCCTACAAATGGGTACGCCACAGTGAATTGACCGGCAGGTCACGTGTGGCAGGGGTAAAGTGTGAGTAATCCTCACATCTTCCAAGATGTCTGACCATTGTAGAAGAGTAGGCCACATACCCTTTAGAGCAGCTGCCTTAGAGTTTATCTGCCAATAGAGGCTCTTCTACTAGCAGTGGCGAGATCAAGAGCTCGTGTTACCTTTTTGAAACTTATTATGCAATGTAATGGAGCATTCTGGGTAAATTAAATTAATAAGTCGACCTGTAAGTGCAAGAATAGAAGTGAGTTTATTTATTTAATTCACAAGAATGCTCCACGAGTGTAGAATGAGTTTCAACATATATGTATGGAAATTATGCCTTGTACTGACAGGGCACAATATCATATGGTAAACCAGCAGTATTAGTTTAGCAACATGAGACCACAACGGTTGAAACCAGCTAAGTTTGTTTAAACAAATTCTTCTGGTCAAAATGTCGAAAAGTCTAAATGGCCAAGAGACGAAACATGTTTTATGTGGAAATACAGAATGGATGATAATTTCTTGTGTAGTATCTTAGCGACTTGAGTTTCATTCCCAGCCATGGCTGACATCGGCGGAGCGTAATATCTGAAATGGTGTTGGGGCTTCCTCTCTTTGCCAACCGGCAGTGCACAGCGTGGTAAAGTATCGCAATAATTTCACTATACATCACCATGCTGGTCAGTGTGCCAATGTATTGTTATTCGGGTTATTCGACTGGTTGGTTGGTGTTGTGGAGTATGGTGGTGAAACATGGATAAAGCAGCCCTATCACCCCTCATCCAGCAGCGAATTAAGAATGGGCTGTAAATTATTGGCATGTATTATTTTTTATTCAATTTGAAATTTCCGAGGCATAGTCTTCAGCTTGATTGGATAAGGTTGTAAAGACACTATACGAATTAAGATAAAGCCCACTAGTCGTGCCAATTTCAAATGGAGCTTCAGTTCCACTCTGGGTGCTTTGCAGGGCGAACAGGTTAACAACACGTCCGACTGAGGAGTGTCTTGTGTGTGTGTGTGTGGGTGTCGGCGATTGGATAAAATGTTGTAATGATCACCTCATCTCTCTGGCTCACTCCATTGGGTACGACATTGGAATGGGTTCTCTAGAACGGCACAGTTGGAGCATCGGAGCGCTTCGTCGAATGAGACCAACTGGCTCCTGTGGGATGCCCAGATGAATGATCTCATCTGCCGTGAAGAAGGTGTGTCTTCCATCACCATGTATTGAGCCCTCTTATCAGCGGGGCAATGACAATACATTAACAACAACTAGGTATTGGCATATGTAACGTATGAGCATTGGGACAACATTTGAAATATGATCCCATGATTTCCACATGCTTCCATTATTGATGTGATTTGCAACGAGATGTTTAATTTGTGATGGTAAAGATACCGATTAAAATTAATACATATTCAAATGTAGTCACACGTCTAATATAATCTGGCACAATTACGGATGGAATATTCTTCTTTTATCAGTATAAAAAAAAAACTAATTTCTACATATCATAGTGAAGAGTGACGGATAAGCAAAAATGTGAAGTGTTTTACAGAAGAAAAAAAGATACAAGAAAAAAATACATGCTTTTTTTTCTGATGCGCCATGTGAAACACAACCTAAACGTACACACATTTTAAGTTGTTTTGTGTTACATTTCCCAGCATAAGATGCCGCATGTTTCATGCATACTAATACGTCCTCAAACTTGGCATCATCAGCCATAAAAAAAAATCTATTGCTTCTGTTGACACAAGCAAAAGCATTTGTTTACTGAACAGTCACAGGATGAAGCCTGCATGGAGTGCATATCAGATTGGAAAAAGCAGTGTGCAGCAGCAACATTTCCTTAAAGTTAACATTGTTACTGCAATTGCCTTTACGTGTCGTAAATTTGCTCTGGCATTTATGGTCAGCATTTTATAAGCAAACAACTGTCGTGATGTTTAGTGAAAATGTTGTCGAGAATAGATGTCAACTGATGGGAAACAGATGCTAGTAATAAAAAAGGTGGCAAACAGAGAAGAGATGGGGTACATTCTTCGTAGGGTAAACAAGGTAAGGAGATGGAATTGTGACTAAATTTGTAAACAGCCATCGCTGTAGTTGGAACTATTTTGGCATGCCGTATCTATCTCACCTTATTTTGTTCCCATTCTACTTATTTTGTCCTCGTGGTGTTAAAGGAATATCGGGAAAAATAATATATGATTATCATGGATCGGTTATACATTATACTTTGGAGATGGTGCCTAATAGCCGATAATCCAAAGTCCAAGCCGAAACCTAGCAGTGTTCTGGAAAATATCGAGTGAGAAATTAATGTCCTGATTCCAGCTGTTGCATGATGGCTAGAGGTGGAGACAAACAACGTAGAGAGATCTGGCACTGATAAATTCATGACGACGATGACGACTGTCAATGGAGTGTTGCTCCTTCCTGTGCGCGAGCAAAGAAGGTAACTGTTAAACAGGAGAGAGAAAAAAATTACTACCACGACGGCCGGGGACAATCTGCCATGGGTAAACAAGGCCAGGCAGTGTAAATTTCCATTCAATTTGCCATTGGAGCAAACCGGCAGTCAGAAAAGCCTTGTCGCAGCAATGGGCCATATGGATAAGTTTGCAGGAGCGTCTCACTTGGTAAACATTGGCACCGTTGTGGCTGGCTCGGGACAAAAAAAATATGACCCGGTCCAATATTTACCCAGCCAGTGCACCGAAGACAAAGGAACAACGTGCATAATTATGGAATATAATTCCGTATATTCTCAGTCAACATTTTCCCAGATATGCATGATAATTCTGCGTTGTAACAAAACAACATGGTACTTTCAATAAGATGTTACCTCATTGCAAAAGAGAATGATTTGGTTTAGGTAATGCTGCATACTCTTAACCCTTTCCGATGTTTCTGAAATAAAAAGGACTGCATATTTTTGAATTAAAATGTGAATTAGTGTTATCTGGCCATCATGCAGTCCCATGCCTAAAACACCTGCCAAGCACTGTTAGTCAACTATTCAAAGTAATGGACTGATCAGGATCGACCAAAGCCAGCTTAATGAGATGCAATGCAATCTAAAGCATTTCGTGTGATTTGGTTAGAGGCATTTTTCTTTTTTCAACAATATTTTCCCTTTAATTTTATCCCAATAATTTTCCTTGTTTCGTCCAGAAATCCATTGAAACAACGCACGACAATTAATTTGCTCGCTTGCCTCCTCCGCTTCATTTCAGCCTCTGTTTCTTTCACTTCACAACACCTGCGAATTTCATTTTCACGGCGTGATACAATGCGCACGGTATATAATACCTCGTGGGCTGTTTGTCTCAGAGGGACCAAGGAAGCTGGAAAAAAACAACAGAAATACGTGTAACCACAAAAACAATGTCAGGTGTATAGCACACAGCAGAACAAAACAAAATCTCATCCTAGGGTTTTCTCCAAAGAAAAAAAAAGACCCCAGCATATCGCTTGGACAGATAAAAAAATAGCGTACGTATCCGTTTGTCCTGAATCCACCTTTGAGGCCACACAGCGTGTATTCCACAGCACACAAAACACACCAATGTATGTGTTGCCCTCCTCAGGCAGCACTAAAAAACACCAATGTATGTGTTGCCCTCATCACACAGCACACCAATGTTTATGTTTCTCTCATCAGACAGCACAAAAAAACACCAATGTATGTGTTGCCCTCATCACACAGCACACCAATGTTTATGTTTCTCTCATCAGACAGCACAAACAAACACCAATGTATGTGTTGCCCTCATCACACAGCACACCAATGTTTATGTTTCTCTCATCATACAGCACAAACAAACACCAATGTTTCTGTTGCTCTCATCAGACGCGTTTTCAAAATAGACAAACTCCAACGGGTTGTTCTCAATTCCACACACACACAAAACAAACATATGAATGGCACATTTCTGGGCCCTGATAATTTGCATATTGAGAAAGCACTATCGGAACTTTTTAAGGAGGATAACAAACACTAGCCGTCCGCGACCATCATTTAATTTTCTCAGGAACAATAATTTTTTGCAATTGTTTTGTGTTCTCAAAAGACAATGGAAAAAGAGAGAGCCTGGATGTTACTACGTAGAATGGTTAGATATCGGAGGAGGCGGTTGGAGTCTCAGGACAGTGATAATTGAGTTGATTAATGCGCTAAATTGTGGTCATAAAAGCTGACAATGGGACAATCACATTTTTGCGAATCAGTGCAAGATTGGAAGCCACTATCACTTACAGAGCCGTTGCAAAATGTCGTGCCACTGTGTTGCAATAATGTATAATCCGGGAAGACTAAATCGAGCACTTATTTGTTCCGTACGAGAGGTCCGGACATGCAAATGAATGGACAATGGCGACCTGAAGTTAAATGTAATGACGAAAAACATTTTCTCCTCTGGGCTGATTGCTGGTATTAAACAAAGTGTCCTTTTGTGCGGGGAGGCCTAGATCATGATGAATGGTGTTTACGTTCATGCAAAGCATCAGATCAGTATCTTTCCCATTGATAAAAAAGAGGTCCCTGGGGATTTGTTTTGGGTGGAATGAAACACTAACTCTTTTAGCCGAACTAAAACGGTTGAGTAACCATATGTAATTAAGAATATAATTATCGTCGTTGTCATTAATGCTAATGTTGATGTCATTAGTGGCAGTGATAATAGTCATCAATGCGTGAAACAAGCAATATTGGCTGGTTACATCGAATTAACGTGAACAGATATTAAATGTATGCTCCTGGACTTTACCTTTGGGGTGATTTAAAAAAAAAACTTTCGCCTCCTCAAGGCCTGTCCACCTTTAATGATCGGGCCTCTTTGGGGTGCCACTAATGAACACAAACAATCCACAGCTGTTTTCAATCAGGCAGATAACACAAATAGCTGCATAAGGTTTCCTTAGAAATGCTAATACAGCAATGTATTTAGTTGAATAGTGGGTCAACATTATTTTTTTGCATGACACACGCAACAAAATTGAATGACGCATGCAATTTGCCTCGTGTAACATTGTGGAAAAATGTATCATTAAGGCAATCCATCACAGCAGAATTCAAATCTTGAAAAAAACAAATAACCACCTGTTACTTTCTAAGGCATAAATCAACTTCGTCAAAATAATATACAGATCTACAGTATTTGATTGGCAGATAATGATAATATCACGATATGGAATGTAAAGTATATTAATTCGATATATTAATTCGAATATTAATGTGTAATAAATGCCTTAAAATAGGGATTATAAGTTGTTGCAGGAAGTCAGTATATTTTCAGGTCCAAGATAATGATAATATCACGATATGGAATGTAAAGTATATTCATTCGAATATTAATGTGTAATAAATGCCTTAGAATAGGGATTATAAGTTGTTTCAGGAAGTCAGTATATGTTCAGGTCCAAAAGGCACATTTATATTCATACTGATGTTAAAGACATGTCTAATCTATAAAAAAAATATATATACCGCTCATCTATTTCATTTTGATGACCTGCACTCAAATTCCCTTACCCCAGAATAAAATATTTTTTTAAAATCCCACCGTTCTCCTTCGATCTCGACAAGGGGAAAAAAAAAGTCCAACTGATAATGTATGCAGTCCTGCCAGAGGCAATTTGATCAGTTCCACCCCATTACATTCATTCCAGAATACTGACCACGGGCATCAGAAAGTGTTGATGCGTTATTTGGTTAGGCATGTCTGCGCGATTTCCATCAAACACTTTAGGTGCGGACAGCTGGTCTGTAAGCCACCAGACGTCTCTTCAGGGAAAAGTGAGCAGCCGAGCAGAAAGGTCCCTCCTCTCCGATGCCCTTTCTGTTGCCCGGGGGAGCCACACTGCTCGTCCCTGTAATGCACACGTGTGCTAAAGTGGTGCACGCCCTTTGGAGTAAAGCCTCCTTTCTTCGGCTCAGCCGGGTCAAGCAGAACACCTACGTTCCTTGTGGCTTCCTTGAGCAGTGGCCTTTTAATTTAAGTGGTGTGAGCCCACCGAATCTGCTGGTCGCCTAATCCCAGGATACAGAATCACCTCGACAGGATTTCCCTGTGCCGCTGCGAGCCCCTGGGAGTGAGTGGCTGTGACCCAGCAGCTTCTTCTCACTGCCGTGGGTGGCCTTGAACAGTCGCACGTGGCTTTTGTTCGAAATTAATGTTCCTAATCACGAGCAGTCTCAAACTGTTATGGATAATATATGTCTTCTACTTATCAGCAATTCAGTAATGCCACAATATTATCTCAGCGGCATTGGGAGTTTTTTTTACACTAATTGACACGAGGAATTGTGTACATTCTTTACCTAATCTACTCATTGTTGCAATCAATTCATTTGGCAGTATTAAAAATAACATGTGCTTTAACCAGCAGTCAGGTTTAGTTATTATTATTATTAAACAGATTTTTTTTTTTATGAAGATTCACTTGGTGAAGCAATTTTTTTTTCGTGTTTGATCGGAATGTGATGGAAATTCTACATTCCTATTGCAGGGCCGAGTATTTCCACAGTACAACCACTGTAGACTTCTCGACAAACTGCTCACTCATTCAATTAATAAGTGTACATTTAATTATTCTAAAACCATTATCAACACGCATTAGAAATTAGCGTTATATGACATTAAGTGCAAGTAATTGATATCTCTAGTATCATCTGATTGAGTGTGTGAGAGGATACGTGTACTGTAATTCTAGATTTGAAGCTTTCGTGACTGCAAGGATTCATACTCTTAGATTTTTTCGGTAACGTCACATAGGTAAAAAATAATAATAAGTAATACAAATAATAGAAATAATAATGTACTGTATATACGACTACAGTATGCAAAATGTGTAAAATATACCTGGATATGTTTTTATGAACAGAAGGTGTATTATCTGATTATTTATTTTGTTACTTACATTTTCCACAACGATGCGATATTCTTCTATTGTCTCGCTTATTGCGTCATTTCGTGTCGAACTCGGACCCACAATGAATGGAGAGGATCCTTGCCTAAGAGCATCACACAAAGCACCTGCAGAGGTTCAAGCAAGCACTGCTGATAAGACACTGAACGTCGAAAGACGTTCAGGAGTTTGCTTGCCAATTCTACTTGATCTTCTTGGTTCTTTCGGTAAAGTCACGTAGAAGGAAAATAATAAAATAATAAAAATAAAACATAATACAATTTCGATTTAAAGCTTCTTTCGTGACTGCAGGGATTCATCTTCTTGGTTCTTTCGGTAAAGTCACGTAGAAGGAAAATAATAAACTAATAAAAATAAAACATAATATAATAATAAATAATGAAACATTTCTGAACATTAAATAATAAAACATAATAAAATAATAAAAATAAAACATCATAAAGTAATTAAAATAAAACATAATAAATTTTCGATTTAAAGCTTCTTTCGTGACTGCAGGGATTCATCTTCTTGGTTCTTTCGGTAAAGTCACGTAGAAGGGAAGTAATAAACTAATACAAATAAAACATAATATAATAATAAATAATGAAACATTTCTGAACATTAAATAATAAAACGTAATAAAATAATAAAAATAAAACATTATAAAGTAATTAAAATAAAACATAATACATTTTCTAATTAAAGCTTCTTTCGTGACTGCAGGGATTCATCTTCTTGGTTCTTTCGGTAAAGTCACGTAGAAGGAAAATAATAAACTAATACAAATAAAACATAATATAATAATAAATAATGAAACATTTCTGAACATTAAATAATAAAACATAATAAAATAATAAAAATAAAACATTATAAAGTAATTAAAATAAAACATAATAAATGTTCGATTTAAAGCTTCTTTCGTGACTGCAGGGATTCATCTTCTTGGTTCTTTCGGTAAAGTCACGTAGAAGGAAAATAATAAAATAATAAAAATAAAACATAATAAGATAATAAAATACAATTCTCACGACGTGTCGGCCACAACGCAAGCAGCCGTCCTCTGAATAACGCTGTCTTTCCGACAGACCTGTTCTTCACCTGAGGACGGCTGCTTGCGTTGTGGCCGAAACGTCGTGAGAATTGTATTTTATTGTTTTATTTTTATTATTTTATTATTTCCCTTCTACGTGACTTTACCGAAAGAACCAAGAAGATGAATCCCTGCAGTCACGAAAGCTTTAAATCGAAATGTAATGATAATTGAATCATGCACTCCCAGAATGCCGTGCGGCTGATGGTATGATACAAACATACTATTATATATTTTTTCATGTGCGGGGACAGACATGTGAATGAGGCATATCTTCTAATTATTTAGCACGCGCAAAATTGAGTGCTTTCATGTAAATGTTATCGGAGATTGTACAGAGCAGAATCAAATGTAACACAGATGTTGACCTTGTGCAATATGCAGTCACACTCAAGCATTCAAGTGCATTCAGTGACGGGTGAGTATACTTAGTTGTTGAGAACACTGTCCGCACTCAGAAAATCTGGCTTTGAGAACCTCCCATTGATTGCCATTTTGGTCGAAGTTCTGACTCGTCCAAGCACCTTGTACCCAGTGTAGCAAAAAAAAACAGCTGTGATGAGAAAAAAGTTCATGGTTCTGCTTGTCATCGCTGATTGCCACAATTTGCCGTTGGTCAGAAACTTCGCTTACTGCACATGTACTGACCCAGCAGATTAAAGAGATTCAAAAGTATATGCCATTACGACCGCATCTCGCATCGTTTTTCCTTCGTGTCACTCAGCCGCAGCAATCAAGAAGCCCTCTCAAAGATTCCACTCAAGAAGAGGCCACTCCTTCTCGATTCCCCCTGTTGTTGAATGCCCCCCCCCCCCTCTCTCAGAAAGTCCTTCAGCGTTGCCGTCTCTTCTCCATGTTTCTCGCAGACATAACGCTTTGTCCTCTGCATTTCTTTGTTTGCCACAATGCCGCTAAAAACCCCCTCATCAGTGCACCGGTGTTGCATTTAATAGTCTCACGACGCTGCTGCGCGTTATTCTTACATTCACACTCCTTCCTTCTATTTGAGTGATAGACTATTTATTGTTCAGCATTCATAAAATTGTCTTTCAAACAAGTCATCCTGCGTCTTCAACCAAGTCATCCCGAGTGTGCCAGATCTAATCAGACATTGTAAGCTAAGCACGTGTGAGTCTGGTTAGTCCTTGGATTTGTGACCATCAGGCCTTGCCAAGGGTTGTAGGCATGATGAGTATGTAAGGTGGCAAGGTGATCACAATGCTGAGCGGTACTACCTGGTATGCATGGGTTTTCACTGGGTTCGCTGTTTTCCTCCCACATGAAGCTAATGGCATAGCAATGGTCAACGTCTCATTATGTTTTGTTCCTTTTCTTCTCTGTTACATTTGCTCCTCTTTGTGCATGTTTTCGTAGCATAGAAATAGTATGAGTGTGTTTATTTATATATTTTATAGAGAGAGAGAGAGAGCGATGCAGTGTAATAAGCAGCTTGAACTTGAAAATTCAAAGAACCTTCAGTGACAGAAGGGAGTCGTAGGGTGCAGAGCATTTGCCTCTTCACCCCCCAAGAGGGCATGAGTCACAGGCAACACAAAATGGCTCGTGGGGTCTGCGAATCAACGTGAAGTATTTCATCCACAAGCAACATTCCTGCCGAATATATAAGAGTGAGGCCTTGAGGATTTGCGAATAAATTCCGGCCACATCGTTTTATTACAAAGAATGGGTCTCACAATAACGTTACACAAAATGCGTGTGTACGCGCCTCGGGACAATGTGATGTGTGGGTTTGAATATTTATTTTCTACAATATGCTGGAGAGGTTTTAGGTAATGTTTTTTTTTCTGTCAGCTGTCCCTAAATTTAAAATACCTAAAATACTCTCCTCACTTTTTTTTGGCCGTGAAAATAGATTCTCTCAGGCAGGTGTAGACATCCAGAAATAAATATTTTACACCGGTTTCAAGATTTTGGTGAGTGAATTTGCAACATGCTGGCACAAACACTGTACATCTTCATAAATTCCCTGCGCTCTCAATGCAAGGTCAAAAACACGATTAGTCTTGGGGGTAAAAAAAAACCGCATTAAAACGGCTCTGTAAATTTCCCAGTCGGTATTCAGGTTCACAGTGCCTGACAAATTCTTGAATTTCACGTTCCAAGTGACACCAGAGGCATGGCTTTAACAAACGTTATCGCATTTTTCTTTCTTCGCCCAATTTTCATGGCAGTGTGCACATCCGTACAAAGAGAAAGGTTCCCTGTGTAGCCCACACAGGCTACTGGGGCAAGTGCTGATAGCGAGCGTGTACGGAAACTGACGTGGCACATAATGGGGTGGAGTGGTCAAACATCACATCCGGCCATGTTTGTCTCCCCAGTGTCGATGTTGACACGCTGTACCAGCCTCTAATTTAAGGCCGAGGCTACCTAGCAGGGAAGGCCCGCGACTGGTTTAGATATTCATCGCTGACATTGACTGTTCGAAGGTGTAAATCGAACGAAGTTCTCCTGGGTCGTCGTGCAGTAAGCCAACGGCTACAATACCGCTCCCCCCCCACACACACACAGTCGCAGGCGGTGTGGAATATCCTCAGGAGAAATCACTGCCGGCGCGCTTCGCCGTTCCGCCACGACTTTCAGCGCAATCATGGGGATTCAATCGGTGACGAATACCAAACCTTGGTTTGTAAAACGTGCCACACAGAGGAATAAAGGGCCCTGTACTCTTTCTCGTGCCGTGGTGCAAAAAAAATCCAAACCGTACCGACCCAATGTGCGTGATTGAGTGCCATAAGGGGTTTCTGCTTCACACTATTAACTTCATAAAATACTGACTCGCAGATTGCAGCAACACTTGACCGGCTGCCTTGCCCCCCCCCCCCCCCCCGTGGCATGAGCTATCCCGGTGCAGGAGGCTGGGTGTCCTTCACAGTGACACGCGGGCAATGCGGGGGAGCGAGTGAGCGAGCGAGCGATGCGAGGCGAGCTCTCGGCACGCCGGCCAGGGCTTGAACGTCAAGAGTCAAATCAGCTCGGCGCGACGATGGGCCCCGCAATGAGCAGCAGATATAGCTGTGTTCAAGCGGCCTCAAGTGTGATCAATCGCCCCGTGAATATTGCATTTGCTTCTTTACCAGCCCAAGAGGCACGGCGCATTTTGATGAATCCGTTGTAGACGGTCAACAAAATGTAAAATAAAAAGATGGTGCATCGTTTGCACACAAACTTTATACAAGTTCAGTACAGCGCTTCTGTCAATCCACCGCTGGATGAGGGCCTCCTTCCTCACACTGATGTGGGTCGTAAGGGTTGTTTGGACATACTTCACCGCGCTGGTCAGTGTGGGTTGGTGAAAACGTGCACCATAGATATGGGAGCATGGCACAATACAAGTTTTGAGTTCCTGCACTGCCCATAATGTTGCCCTACAGCAGCCTTTACCACCTGTTTCATGCACAGTGGTTGTCCATCTAAGCACTATCCAGTTCATTGCTACACATTTCTGGGCGATTTGTTCATACGCATAGCATCTATATACATACATCTCATGATGGATTAAAGTCACGATACAGATAATGAATTGAAGAACAAGCACATGCCAAAGTCTTCCCTATTCTTGATGCTCGTTTTTAGGCGACGTTAATATAAGGGAAGTCCTAACTAGGTACAGATATCTTTCTGTCACTGGGGTTGTGTATGCCCAGGAATGTAAGGTGGTGCTGTTAACAAGCTCCTACTAAGACCTACGGGAGCTCACGAGGGGTAGGGAGGCTGGCATCGTGTCCAGCCATCTTTGTGTCATGATAACCCAGTACACCAAGTATTCATTTAAGGCTGAGGCAATCTAGCGGAGGTCCGGGGGAAAGGATCGGTTACCGCTTGCCACTGATGTATTCCAAGACCGGAAATCAAATCCCCACTTGCCAAGATAGGCTGCACCACCACTCGTCGTTTTGGCACATTCAGGCACATTCCACATTGTATTACTTAATGGCTTAACACGGGAATTATTATTTTGTATAATGTATTTAATTGCATAGAGAGTAATTAGTTTCGTTAAAAGGTTCAATGTATAAAATGTGCAGCTGTTTTGTTTTCATATATGAACATAATTGCGTCAATATTAATGATGGAGTGAATTTTTGTTAATCTATTCGCGAAGTATTTAACAAATGATCCTTATGATGATACCCCGGGGTACCAAATAATACAAACTGGCCGAGGCAATACATGTTTTATTTCTGGGACACTATTTTTTCCAGGGGTGTACTTAACTCCGCGACTGGGGTACCAATCAATCCGAAATCAGTGCCACTCCGCGATGCCGAAACGCAGCGAGGACGATTGCGCCGAGACCCTGAACGCTCGTACGCACCTTGTGGTGCATCGTGTACAGCTCGTCGAGATGAGTCGATTGCCGCATCGCCGACCATCAGCAGACTAAAAATGACTGCATCACGGACATTATGCCAGGGGTACTATGGAACCCCGGGGTACCGCCATAAGGTTCAATTAATCGTTAATTGAATCTTCTAGCTCACGATATGTGCAGGAAATTACCTAATAAACTATGTACAGTGTTTAGATGTTACAGATTCACGTGACCACCTCAAGCTACGATGCCACTGCATTCATCATGATAAAAAAAAACATCTTGAATAGAATCCCGACGATGAATCATGACATTTCATTAAATAGCGCATCATGGGTGGCTGCGGAGCAATCATTACACCCGCAGTACTCAGGGTGTTTAAAGAAGGCCACATATAAATGAATACAAATTGATAACTATTCGGAATTCAACATAAATTAAGACCACGATGCTGAATCACGGTCAAAGCCGTTGATGACGCAACCGTTCAACAACAATTTCTACTTTTTGCCAAAATCCGCAAGCTGCCTTGGCAGGAGACGCACACCTCCAATATCATTCCTGACAAGTCTCCCCGCCATCTGCTTCTCGGGTCTTATCCATGGTCACAGAACCCGTGGAGATCGTTCGAGAGCTCGTCTCAGTAACTGGTGGCCCCTCCTCCAATCATTCATACACGCCCTTCCCAGTACAACATTTTTGTTACCTGTATCTATGGGACCTTTGCGGTAGGTATCTATTTGGTATTCGGACATCTTGACACCTCTTATTGGTTCTTTCGGTAAAGTCACGTAGAAGGGAAGTAATAAAATAATAAAAATAAAACATAATAAAATAATTCTCACGACGTTTCGGCCACAACGCAAGCAGCCGTCCTCAGGTGAAAACGTCGTGAGAATTATTTTATTATCTTTTAATTTTATTATTTTATTACTTCCCTTCTACGTGACTTTACCGAAAGAACCAAGAAGATTAATCCCTGCAGTCACGAAAGCTTTAAATCGAAATCTTGACACCTGTTTTAGTGCCATCTGGAACGGTCTTATTTCCGATATTATTCAGCTACCGGAACGATGCACTTTTAAATCGCGATTGAAAAAAATCTATTATTTATAACTGTCGATTTAAAGCTTTCGTGACTGCAGGGATTCATCTTCTTGGTTCCAAGAAGACATCTAGAACTGCTTTTTGCAGTGTAGTTTGCTCTCCTTCCCCCGTACCTCCGATTAGCACGGTTGGATAGGTATTGCCAGAAAAGGTAAAGTCTAGTCTTCTCTTTTCATAACCCTCACCCGCCATGCTCTTTTCCGGACGTCTGCATTGCTGATCTTGCCACGGAAATCCGAGCATCCGTCTCAAACGCCCGCTCTCAAATGCCGACAAGGGGCCGTCCATAAATTACGTCACGCGATTTTGGACGATTTTGGACCCCTCCCCCTCCCCGTCGTCACATGGCGTCACAAAAAGTCAGACCCCCCCCCTCAAATATGACGTCACAAAGCTCTGCCCCCTCCCCCTCAAAATAAAACATGCTTCAAATAGCTTTAAGCTATTGTCATTGTAGTGCGTATTTAATGTGGCGCTGCACTCTGATGTTGTAGGAGAAAATATTTTATAAAAAAGTTTATTTGATTAAGTAGAACGTGTTGTCTATATTTATTTAAAGTGGCGCATTTTGATGTGACGTTACATTTCTCAAACCCCCCCCCCCCCCCTCTCGTCATACATCGTCACAAATGTCTGACCCCTCCCCCCCCCTTGGTGCGTGACGTCATTTATGGACGGCCACTAACTTATTTTAGAGCTGCTTCGTTAATGCCCCAGCTTCCTGATCCTCGCAGTAATACACATATGCACTTCCGCCCAATTTATCCTTTTCTGTAATTACACCAAACAATGTTTAGTGTATTTTAAAAGTGCCTTGGCAATTAGCCGAACATGAAGGAGGCACAACCTCTTTTTGGTTGGCAATCTGATCGTCAAAAAATGTGCACGTTGTGTTTGTAGGAGTAGAACAATGCTCGTACTGTCAGAAATAAAAACGGGCTATGCATTATTTGTTTTTATAAAATAATGTCATCAATCATCTACTTACCTTGAGTTCGTATTGCACATTTTAAGTATGCAGAAAAAAAAACATGGTAATACGTACGTACGTAGCATATATCATGAAAACACATATCAGGTAGTCAACAAGCCAGCAAACAGCTATGGCTTTAATGGCATTGCAGACTGGCATGTATCCCTTGTACAGTGACCTCATTGATTGCCTGTCTTTACCTAAAGCAAGATTAATGTCACCATTTTCTGCATGGAATTAAATCCAGAGGTAGGTGAAAAGAATGCGCCAGTAATTTATTCCAGAAGCGGGCGGCAACGGCAGCCGCCGCGAACAGTAAATCTAAGTAACTACCTTGCCGCACTATCCAAAACAAATAAACAATGCAATGGGACAGCCGTTGCATGCTCAGGCCCCCCCCCCAAAAAAACACACATCAGCCTAGTGATATATCTTTTGTGGTTCTGACACTGCAAGAAAACATGTACAGCTCCTTCGCTTTAAAATGTATTCACACGATGCAAGGGCACCTGCACAAATGTGTTAAAGTTGTTTATACACACACAAAAAAAAAACTGCTGTCGGTCAAATGCAATTACGCGGCACCCACTCTTCAGCCGGCAACGGTTCGAGCGAAACGCACCGAGGCCCAACTGCCCTGTGCACTGCGCAGGTGGCTCTACGGCAGATTTCGGGTGGCCTAATGAAATTTGACTCCGCAAATTCCCACTCCGAACGGCTTCATAATGTCAGTCTAGTAGAGAGGGGGGGTGGTGGTGGTGGTGGGGAGCGGTGGTGCCAGTGGTTGGCACGCAACGCCTGACCAACGCGAGTTCTCTTCAAATTGCAGCAGGGCTTCTCAAACGTTATTTGGGCCCGCGGATCACTCGGCTGATGCAAACATTTGCACGGATCACCCATCCGCTGGTGACAACACGCATTCACTTATCTCTGAATACCAGTAATACAAAGTTTTTCATATTACCGGAACATTAAAGCGTTTCATTTCAAGACAGCTACAAGGTTTTTTTCTTTGGTGGGGAGGGGTGGTGGCACGTAGATAAAAAAACAATTGAAGCAAAAAAATATCCACGTTTCCATCGCAACACCAGCGGTCTTTATCAGGCGGAGAGAAAAGAGAGGGCAAGTCTCCAAATGCAACTGCGTATAAGGGGCCGTCCATAAATGACGTCACGCGATTTTGGACGATATTTGACCCCCCCCCATCGTCACACGGCATCACAAAAAGTCAGACCCCCCCTCAAATATGACGTCACAAAGCTTTGCCCCCCCCCCAAAAAAAAAACATGCTTCAAATCGCTTTAAATTATTGTCATTTTAGTGCGTATTTAATGTGGCGCTGCACTCTGATGTTGTAGGAGAAAACATTTATTAAAAAGTATTTTTAATTAAGTAGAACGTGTTGTCTATATTTATTTAAAGTTGGGCATTTTGATGTAACGTCACATTTCTCAACCCCCCCCCCCCCCCCCGTCGTCACACATCGTCACAAATGTCTGACCCCCCCCCCCGCCTAGGTGCGTGACGTCATTTATGGACGGCCCCTAAGGGCTTCCAAAGTTGTGAGTGGGCGGGGGACGAGAGTTGCGAGGCAGCAGCCAGGGAGGAAGAGATGTGCGGCATACACGGCACGGGCGGGGCAGCCGGTGCTGATGCACGTGCAAAGCGCGAGAAGTAGGAGTGCAAATATAGCGTAGTTCAATCAGAGAAGTTTGCCTAACTTCATTTTTCATTGAATATCGCAAGTAAAATATGAACCAATATCCAAAACAAAAGATGTAAACGTTGAGAATAGGTTGTCCCTTTTTTTCTGGCAACAAACAGGTGTTAAGATCTTCTTGGTTCTTTCGGTAAAGTCACGTAGAAGGGAAATAATAAAATAATAGAAATAAAACATAATAAAATAGGTGTTAAGATGTTAAAACACCAAACTAAAACCTTTTACAAGGACTCATGTCTGCATTAACCACAATACTTGTGGTCAGAATGCAAACACAAAACATACTCTGATAATGTATGCATTGCCTTTGAAACTGATTGGTCCACACCAGAGACAGCTTTCTTTTGAGCCTTGTCTCAAAACGGTGTTAGACCAGAGGACGCCAAAAGGCGTAAACGTTGTCATTATTTCCGGATCAACCTGCATTGCAATCAGTCTGCGGACCACCGTAGACCGGCAACCGTCAGTGGTGAGTAATTCCAGAACTGGTCCTGGACCACAGCTGCTATTTATCACACTGACCAGCGTGGTGAAGTATGGTCAAGCAACCGTTACATGGTGTGGGAGCATGCCTTTTGTCTGGCAATAGAGTGACAACGGTAAATGATAATGCTTATTATATTTTAATCAAGGCCGTAGCCATGGAGTCAACATTGGGGGGGGGACCAAATCTTCCAGGGTGTCTGGGGGTCCCAACCCAGAAAAATATCTAAATTTGAAAACTAATTTCCTGCTTAAAATATAAAAAAAAATTCACTAACACATGGGATGGACTTTTTATTTATTTTTTACAATAATGTCGAATATTGTATTGTATTACATTGCTCTGTTTTTACTGTTTTACCATTTATTGTATGTAATGGCAGAGATTAGGGATTAATAAAGTACAACCATAACCACAATCATATAAACAGAAATATATGCTAGATTTAAAGCTTTCGTGACTGCAAGGATTCATATTCTTAGGTTTTTTCGGTAAAGTCACGTAGGTAAAACATTAAAATTAATAAAAGTAAAATAAAATAAAAATCACGACGTTGTGTTGCCTCTGAAACGTCGTGATTTTTATTTTATTTTACTTTTATTAATTTTAATGTTTTACCTACGTGACTTTACCGAAAAACCTAAGAATATAGAAATCTATGCATTGATTTATGTGAAGAAAAGTCCAAATATTGTGGCCAGGTTTAGCAAATTGTTATTTTAATTTACATAGCTTAGCAAATTTTTTTTATATATATATAGCATAATATTGGGGGAGGACATTTTGAGCATATTTGAATATTTTTGAATATATTACAATATATATTGTAATATATTATGATTACTGCCTTGATTTAAATTATGTATTACTTAGTTTATAACTTAATCTGCATCGGTGGCATAATGGTAGAGTACAGAAATCATAATAAAATGGTTCCGAGTTTAAATCCAGGGTCAATCAGCGATTGATGCATATTTGGATCGATACAATGAGAGCGCCGTTGCCTGTGAGTCTAATACTTCGTGCCATAAGAATGTGGAATTTCCCTCACTGGCTCAGGGCTGTTAGCCATAAATTAGCTCAATTGCACACTTAATTGGGCAGCAACCCACTTTGATGTTTTGAGCAGTGAACCCTGTCATGTTAATGCTGAGTGAGACGAAATCTATTTACATTTTAGTTGATGCCTTGTGTACCTCAGCTGTGTCTGCTGCCATTCATGATAAAGACCTCAGATCCTTTGAGTCGCTTGTATTTCCTCCTGCAGCACAGCAGTAATCGAAACTATTTGACTCTAATTTTAAAACAAAAGTGTTACGTTTTTATTTTAAAACAGTACAACGGAAAATAAACACAACTGTGTAGCAAAACAATTGATCGAGTTCCCAAATGGATAAAACCCGAAGGCATGTAGCAATGGATTGATTCAGAAATAAAAAAAAAACGATTCTTACATGTACAACGTTGCGTGCGTTATGTACTTTATACGTGATTATTTTATCATTTACAATTTCTTATTTATAAATCATGCCAACTCCGTGATATAATGATGCTATAATATTGCATCGTTTAAAAATATTATGTCGTGACTAATGGATGAAACAAAACTATGTAAGCGAAGCAGATAAAAACACCTCGGGCAAATTATACGGTAAAAAAGAGACAAAAAAGTGAACAATTCTTTAATAGAATCGCGACCCTGAAAAGTGACGATTTTTGTTGTTGTTGGAGGACGGTTTTGTGAATCATTACATCTTTTAAAAAACAGCCAGTGAGGTCCAAGGTCAGAGGTGATGTCTTCTCCCCTGACATCATTTTCTGTCACATGACTCCCATAACGAAATGTTATACAACACTTTACTTATACGTAGTGTTTTAGGATGATGGAAGTGGGGTGAAGGGAAGTCACCCTATAAATGGGATATATAGGATGGAAATCATTCGATAAATTTTGGTTCCAATATCCTGATTCCCATTTGCCAGACTTCCATCATCATAAACTGTGGCACGACAGCTTCTAAGACATGTTTTGCAACATCTTATTTCTCAGTGCAGTAACACTTTTAGGCAGCAAAGCTGTAAACACATGTTTCGAAACAGTAACAGTACATCTGCATAATGTCTCATGGGAAATCCAAACAAAGTTAAACGTAGAACTGGGACGATTAATCCATTAGCTTGATCGACTAAAACTTGTAATCGACTACGTGTATTTGTGGTCGATGACACGGGCCCCATTTGGAATGGCAGCCGTCCCTCACATGCTTTTCTCATGAAGGCAGGAAACCCCCTGCAAAGCCACACCCAGTGTGACGTGACTGATTATGCTAATGGTGTGAACAAAGCCCCGCCCATTACCTCACTCTCCCAGTGGCATGCATGGAAACAGAACTGAGGGGGGAGGGGGGAAATGCAAGTATTTTCACTTGTTTGATTCGTCGAGTAGTCAAGCCTGTAGACGGTTGAGTAATCAATTAAACAAACGGAGATCACAGTCTTTTTCGGGCTTACCACAGGCATAAGCCCTCGCTGTATAACCACCCCCTGGTGGACTTAAGCCAGGTTGACAGCTGTTTTGTTTTGTCTGAAGGAAGGCATATTTTGTGATTACTCTCCTGCCAATGTCCCCTGCCTTGTGTTGCTGCGTCGAGGCTTTAGCCTCGTGTTGTGTTTGTTTAACTATGGTGTGTTTATAACCAAGGGGTGAGAAGTGCACACGCCTCGTAATGTTGTTGAGCTGGATTGAGGCAGAACCATGAAATGGATATGTTATATGGAAGAAAGAAAAACATCGAGCACACACTACGTTTGACACGTATGGGGAAGCATTGAGATTTGTTACTGAAATGTTTTGTGGGTGTATTTGTATGCATACGTAGCGGGGAGCGGTAGTGTAGAGGCTTGCTTGCCAGGCGAGCCGAGTTCGATTACCACTCACGACAAACATCAGTGACAAATAATTCACTGTGTAACACAATTTTTATTCCTGGGTAGTAAGTGTTATTTTCGAATTGCTTATGCCTCAAAAGTACATACAACGGATATTATTCCCCACAAACTTTGCTTTTGTGACCAGGACTTTACGTGAAGGAATGACACAAATGCACACGTTGTCTCATTGAAAATAGGACATTTTCAAAATATCACTGTCTTGGTCACAAAAGCAAAGTTTGTGGGGGATAATAGCCGTTTTCTGTACTTTTGGGACATAAGCAATTGGAAAGTAACACTTACTAACCCAGGAAAAAAAACAATTTTGGTTACACAGTGCATCATTATCTGGTGCGGTGTGTGAACATCGCCACTGGGGCAATGGCCACGTCCGGGCTACCTTTGTACTGGCGACACACCCCCTTCTATGCCGGCCCTCATAGGTGCTCACAAACAGCACTTTCCCCAAGAGTGTGTGCAGGCTATATGGAGGCAATGTGTGCTGGTTTGCTCACAAGCTCATAATCCTGGAAACCCGAGTTTGGTTCCTGGCCATGCGTGTCAGTGGAAAGTGGAATCTGAATCTGCACTTGGCCACTTATAGGTAAACTCAGCCTAAAATTACGTATTTTTGCCAAATGACCAAAAGATAGTCCCTATAGCCACAACAGACTGCTGCTGACGAGCCGTTAGTGAGCACCTATTAAGGCTGGCACTGCACACAAGGAATCAGCCCACGCAGTGGTGGTGCAGTGGTTAGCACACTGTGTTGTGAACCCTAACGCATGCATTTGATTCCCGTCCACGATTTACATCAGTGGCGAGTGATATCTTAACTGGTTCTGCACATCCTCTAGGTCAACGGAGGCTGAAATGAGTTCTTGTTCCCCCCACCCCCCATCTAGTTTCCCCCTCCTCCCTCCCTCCGTCCCTTTTCTTCACCCCAGTATGTGAGTTACCATCCCCCTTAGCCCCTTTATCCCTCCCCCCGTATAAATCGTCATGCCCCCCCACCGCCCACGTGGTCCCCACTTGGGTGAGGCAGTGAGCCCAATTTTCCTCCCTCCGTAGGGTCTCGTCAAGCCGAAATCGGGTCGCTGATCCTTCCCCCCCCCCCCCCGTATTGCAATCGGTATATTGTACCGGGCTCACGTTGAGTTAAAATACAAAAAAATACACATTTTCCATTTTTAAATTATGATTTCTTGTTGTAGTGTGTAAATGTCAGCTCTGGAAAAACAAAGGTGGTCGGTCATGATACTGGCAGAACGCCCCCCCCCTCCCCCGTGCAGGTCATCATAGGAGCTCACTAACAGCGCTTGCCCCACGGTATATGTGATTACGTGAGAAGTCTTCGTTGGTCATATGTATGTATATATTGTATGTATGTATGTTGAACTTCTTTTGCATCGTACGTAGCCAACCGTCTGACACGGAGATGCGATATTCTGTGTATTGGTTCATTCTAAGGTAGAAAAATGCTCAGAAAAAACGTCTTGGGAAAAAAAAACATCTTACGAACGTAAATAGACGGGGGGGGGGGGGTTCACTATAAACCAGCTGAACAAGAAAATAATTTTTTAAATCTTTACAACTTCAAATGTTTTCTCTCAGTTTGTAACATTTCACAGGAAACTGAAAGTTTTCCTGATGCCCAGTGGCTAAAAGAGTTTGATAAATTCCATAACCATTCTGCTGTGCATCAGGTGCTATGATTGCATTTTTCGGCCCAAAAAGCCATTTCAATTTCTTCATTTATATTCAAACCACGGAGATATATATATTTTTAAGAAACGTAGTAGAAAAAGCGGCAACGGCAGCACGGGGCAAAAAAGGTGTGTCCGATTTCAGTGCCAGTTTGTTCGCCTGCCAGATCCATCTCTGCAGACTGGGCATGTTTCATTTTCGCTCAACAACTGCATCCGCGCTGGCAAAATCCAATATCCGACCATTTATAGAGCACCTCTGCCTCTCTCTTCCACGACAGCCCCCCCCCCCCACACACCTTAACACTCTGGAAGGCCCACTAGGGTGGTGAGTTCCTTCATTAGCCATGGGGGGGGGGGGGGGGGTGGAAATCACAGCGATTTGATGCAACACAACTTTCTATCTTCACGAGGCTGAATATAACCCTTTAGGTGGCCGTTTTTCTTGTAGAAATGCTGTTACCAAGCCTCGTTGGGCCTTTAAGAATAACAGGGCATCAAAAAGGTTATGGTAAGAATTGGGCCCCTAAAGTCAAGAATAAATCTTGGCTCTCTGAAATTGAATTTTACCACTGCAGGAATGTAACATTCAATTTGCCTGTTACTTTGAAAAATCCATTTTTCTTCCCCAAGCCTGCAGTGACTTAAGGTATCAGTGACCTTAACCTTTTCATTGTTGACATTCTGGGAGTATTATAGGTTAGGATTTAAATAACATAAATCAGCCGTTTGGAGGCACTTGCCATTTCACCAGGATTTTATTTATTTAACATTTATAATTAATTGCCGAATGATATATTCGACAGAAAAACAGGGGGGATTAGTTTACGGTTAACAATGAGATCTTGCTGTTTACAGACAAATTATTTGCCGTGCTGAAGGTGCTAAGCGGGGCCATATTTAGCATTTGTGCAATGCATTTCATTGGGGTAAAATCGCAGTTAGACATAGGCCGTTACCCAGCTCAAACCCTGTGTCCTTACAACTTTGCCGAGAGACTCTTTTTTTACGAGAGCGCAAGCATAAAATAAACCATCTGCTTAACCTCAGACATGTACTGTGAGTAAAGCTGTCTTGTTCGTTGAGGTATGGTAATTGGTTTTGGTTTATGACCCTTTGTTTTGTATGCGGGGACACGCATGGTTCCGATACACGGCGAGACGGGCGACTGCCTGCCTGCCGTCGCGCGCGCACGCTCGCGTGTGTGTGTCTGTGTGTGTGTGTCTGTGTGTGGTGTGGTGCTGTGGTGCTGGCCACCCACCCCCTCGTGTACCGTTCCGGCCTTCATAGGTGCTCGCTAACAGCACTTGCCCCTACAGTCTGTTAAGGCTATACGGGGGATCTTTATCTTTGTCTGTGTGTTGTGGGGAGCGGTAGTACAGCGGTTAGCGCGCTGCGCTATGAACCTGGTGACCCGGGTTCGATTCCCGCTCACGGCCAACACCACCAGTGACGATTATCTGAACCAGTCCTGGGCCTCCCCTAGGTCGACTCAGCCTGAAATGAGTACCCGGTGCGGTGTGTAAACATCGCCACTGGGGAGACAAAGGCGGTCGGGCGTGGTGCTGGCCACCCAACCCCTCGTGTACCGTTCCGGCCTTCATAGGTGCTCGCTAACAGCACTTGCCCCTACAGTCTGTTAAGGCTATACGGGGGATCTTTGTCTTTGTGTCTTTGTGTGTGTGTGTGTGTCTTTGTGTGTGTGTGTGCCACCAGTGACGATTATCTGAACCGGTCCCGGGCCTCCCCTAGGTCGACTCAGCCTCAAATGAGTACCTGGTGCGGTGTGTAAACATTGCCACTGGGGAGACAAAGGCGGTCGGGCGTGGTGCTGGCCAACCACCCCCTCGTGTACCGTTCCGACCTTCATAGGTGCTCGCTAACAGCACTTGCCCCTACAGTCTGTTAAGGCTATATGGGGGATCTTTGTTTTTGTGTGTGTGCCCAGGTCGAGTCGCTGTCGAAAACCCCCAGGGATTCCGTGCGATTCACGGGTGAGTCGTGTGGGCATAGAATCAGCGCAAACAGACAGGGTCTGTGTGCACCACAAAACGGTGGCTCGAATGCCTGCACATGACCAAACGCAACCCTTGGACTCGTTTTGTTGCCTTGCTCTGAGATCAAACGGTGCACATGGGACTGCTAATTAAGTGTACAGCGTACCGTATACAAAACTGTGTCTACGCGCACGCAGTTGATATTTATTTAGACATAACACACGCACAAAAGTTCATGCATTTAAAACTCTAGCTTGGCTTAACTGCAAAAGGCGTTCAAGTGAAACCTTGGCAAATTAATGTCAAACACTGACATTTGTTTGAAGAGTGAACTTCACAGATGCTGTTTTTGTGCATATTCCTATTCTGCATGCACTTAATTCATCTTCAAAGTTAGATTGCGGTTGCTTTACTTAAGCACTTTATAAATGATGCAAGACAACGTGTACGATACAATTTACATCTCAAGTCAATGTACCCAAATAAATCACGGGCATCTTGAACGTCACAGAGCGAAGCAGTCAGCCACAGGCAGGTGGGGCGGGGGAGGGAAGATATAGAGCCTGGGACCCGAGAAGGGGCAGGCAGTCAACAGCACAGATGGCTGGGGGAAGAGAGTTCCAGACTACGGGGTGCAGCAGAGGCGAACAAGTGACTCCCCACTCAACGAAGGTTGACTGCAGGTTCGATAGGAAGCCTTTTTCGTTGCTGGCCTTGAGAGCGTGTGGAGGGTAGCCGCGACAGGCAAGGGGCAAGGCTATGGAGGATCTTGAATACTTTTTTCCGTTTAGTGAATAAGATACATGTTTTTGGTAGTTTGTATACATCATTGGAACCTCATTTGTCAGTAAAAAATATGATGCTGGGTTTCCCATTCGCTCTTTTATTTCAATAACTGCCATTCATTTGAATACGTTTTTGATTGATAGGATAAACTAAAATGTATACAAACTGATAATTGTTTTTTTACCCTTCTATCTGGCAACAAAACTGACAACTTTTGGCGTCATCTGGTCCAACCCATGTGAGACTAGGCTCTAAGGAAAGCTGTCTCGGGTGTGGACCAATCAACTTCAAGGACAGTGCATACATTATCAGAGTTATGTTTTTTGCTTACATTATGACTGCAGGTATTGTGGTCTATGCAAACATGACTCCTTGTAAAAAAAGGTGTCAGATTTGTTGCCAGATAAAACGGTAAAAAAACAATTATCAGTTTGTATACATTTTTGTTTATCCTATCAATCAAAAACGTATTCAAATGAATGGCAGTTATTGAAATAAAAGAGCGAATGGGAAACCCAGCCTCTGTCGCGCACTCCTCGTTACCATTCTCCCTTCCAGTCATTCACCAAACATCCCTCCCGATACACCGTATCGCCTAACGCGCATTAACGCAAACGTTTGCGTGGATGCATATTTATATATTGTCCAGCAGAATGAACGCAGCACAGGCTTGTGATTAAACATGAATATTTATGAATTCATCGGGAAAACGCATGCACCCCTGGTCCTTGGGGAAAACAAAATCAACACAACAAATGCTGCAACGAGGCGTTACCCGCTCACTGGCTCAGCTCTGCAGAAACAACAGGCGACAAGCCCTTCGCACATATTGAAGCTGTTCGCCTGATGTGACTCTGATTGGAATAGAGAGGGGTCCAAGGATTGCATTCCCAAGATATGGGTGCTGTCATAAGCAAGTGCCACCCTTGCATCGAGCTTGATTGCTCACCAAATGTTTCCAGGGAGGTCTGGGCAGATGGGAGTAGCACGTGATTAGCGGTGACGGCTATAGTGGCAGGTATACTGGATGTGGTGTGCCTGTAGGAAAAATATTTTGTTCTGGGCTTCCAAACAAGACAGACCCAGCTGATATTAAGTCCTGTTGACGCTCATGTTAGATGTATGCAATTGTATGCATGAGAACTGATGATTAATTTCATTCGTATGTTGTATGCAATTGGTTCATCTGCCACGCGGCAGGAACTAAAGACACTACAGTGTTCCCAAAATAAAAACTATAGTAACTATAGGAATCTCCCACTTTATGTAAGGGATGCATTCCTGGGAAATGCTACTTAACTCTAACGTACTTAAAGCTGTACTAGTGACGAATTGGCACGTTCTGTTTACGTGACAACCCTTACTAGTGGGCTGTGTCAGGTGGTGGCGGGTTTTAACGACACATTTATATATTTACGCGATCTAACCCAAAAAAATCTCTATTGTGAATTAAATAAAACTCTAATGTCCCATAGATATAAATGTTAAAATCAGGGTTTGCATTCCGATCCGACACTTCTGGAATGTTTGTCTAACTAAATGTCACGAGGTGTACAGAAATGCATATGAGTATACGTTAACGTACATGTTAACTCATAACCAAGATTCATAATTAGATCAAACTTACCAGAGATGGTTTAAGAGCTGACTGAGATTTCTTGGAGTGAGCAGCGGTGGCGGTGTATAGACGAAGGGGCAAGATCGCCTGCCCTTTGATCTGACAATGATGCTGGAGCCAAAGGAATATTCACCAGAGGAACCGCCTATATTCTGGGCCTTCTCCGGACCTTCTGGCTTCATTGCAGAATTTCTATTTTTAAAAAATCCGTCTAAATACAGCTGGACAGCATTTTTATCGTTGTGCTGGTACAGCTCCTTGGAGCAGTGAAAGCCGCTGGTTCATGTCCTGTTAACGATAGGTCTGCATTCTCTGTTTGGATTATCCCCTCTGAAGATGTCCATTGCTGCTTCCCGATGAACGAAAGCATCTGATAACGTTTTTGAAGTTACTATTTGTGGTGGCGGCGGTGACGGCGGCGACGATGGTGGTGGCGACGATGGTGGTGGCGATGGTGGTGACGATGGTGGTGACGATGGTGGTGGTGGCGACGATGGTGGTGGCGACGATGGTGGTGACGATGGTGGCGACGATGGTGGCGACGATGGTGGTGACGATGGTGGCGACGATGGTGGTGGTGACGATGGTGGTGACGATGGTGGTGACGATGGTGGTGACGATGGTGGTGGTGACGATGGTGGTGACGATGGTGGCGACGATGGTGGTGGTGACGATGGTGGTGGTGATGGTGGTGACGATGGTGGTGACGATGGTGGCGACGATGGTGGTGGTGACGATGGTGGTGACGATGGTGGCGACGATGGTGGTGGTGACGATGGTGGTGGTGATGGTGGTGACGATGGTGGTGACGATGGTGGTGACGATGGTGGCGACGATGGTGGTGGTGACGATGGTGGTGACGATGGTGGCGACGATGGTGGTGACGATGGTGGCGACGATGGTGGTGGTGACGATGGTGGTGACGATGGTGGTGGTGGCGATGGTGGTGACGATGGTGGTGACGATGGTGGTGACGATGGTGGTGGCGACGATGGTGGTGGTGACGATGGTGGTGATGATGGCGGTGGTGACGATGGCGGTGGTGACGATGGCGGTGGTGATGATGGTGGTGACGATGGTGGTGGTGACAATGGTGGTGGTGACGATGGTGGTGACGATGGCGGTGACGATGGTGGCGACGATGGTGGTGGTGACGATGGTGGTGACGATGGTGGTGGCGACGATGGTGGTGGCGACGATGGTGGTGGCGACGATGGTGGTGACGATGGTGGTGGCGACGATGGTGGTGGTGACGATGGTGGTGACGATGGTGGTGACGATGGCGGTGGTGACGATGGTGGTGACGATGGTGGTGGTGACGATGGCGGTGGTGACGATGGCGGTGGTGATGATGGTGGCGACGATGGTGGCGACGATGGTGGTGGTGACGATGGTGGTGGTGATGGTGGTGACGATGGTGGTGACGATGGTGGTGACGATGGCGGTGGTGACGATGGTGGTGACGATGGTGGTGACGATGGTGGTGGTGACGATGGTGGTGACGATGGTGGTGACAATGGCGGTGGTGACGATGGTGGTGACGATGGTGGTGGTGACGATGGCGGTGGTGACGATGGCGGTGGTGATGATGGTGGCGACGATGGTGGCGACGATGGTGGTGGTGACGATGGTGGTGGTGATGGTGGTGACGATGGTGGTGACGATGGTGGTGACGATGGCGGTGGTGACGATGGTGGTGACGATGGCGGTGGTGACGATGGTGGTGACGATGGTGGTGGTGATGGTGGTGACGATGGTGGTGACGATGGTGGTGACGATGGCGGTGGTGACGATGGTGGTGACGATGGTGGTGGTGACGATGGTGGTGACGATGGTGGTGACGATGGCGGTGGTGACGATGGTGGTGACGATGGTGGCGACGATGGTGGCGACGATGGTGGTGGTGACGATGGTGGTGGTGATGTTGGTGACGATGGTGGTGACGATGGTGGTGATGATGGTGGTGACGATGGTGGTGACGATGGCGGTGGTGACGATGGTGGTGACGATGGTGGTGGTGACGATGGTGGTGACGATGGGGGTGGTGACATGGTGGTGACCATGGTGGTGGTCTCGCTTCATCGACCTCTTCCTCAGCTCGTTGTCGTTCCAGCTGCGTCAGATCCTCATTTGACAGCTCCTCGCATTGGGACTCAAGCAACTCCACCGCGTTGCCCGACTCCTCCATATTGTCGAGTCCAGCTCCTCTCCACCACGTGGGGAGGATTTTCCTCCATGTGGCGGAGGCATGTGGGTTTCTAGATTAAAAATTGTGCAAAATATGTGAGCATTAAAAAAAAAGGAACGCAGATGCCAAACATTTAACTTATAAGGAAATACGTTTCCAAACTCATCAGCAACGTATGTGCAAAACAACACACACAATGCTGAAACTTATAGCGGGGGATTCCTGTATTTCTTGAATCATAATCCATTGCATCATGATCGGGGGGGGGGCAACTTTCAGTGCTTGAATTGATTTATTATAGATCGGAACAACTGGCCTTGAAGTGACACTGACTGCCTCACTGCAGTCCCGGCATCACTGAGGACACGTCGCTTCAGTATCTTGGTCCCACAGACATGTGCATTGTCATTGCTCTTCAGGGCAAAGGTGTATGATCTCCCTCCCAACCAAGACTCACAAAAAAGCTCTGTTGACCTTTCTCCTTCAGAATCTCGTGCACACACCGTTGTATTTATATCTCTAGACTGTGGAACACACGGGTTTCTCAAGACGTGTAACAATTTGGCACTATCACAATTTGATGAATTGTCACGATTGGCGGTTACAAGTTGATTCAAGAATCAATGCATTTTTTTTCTTTGTGGTGAATGTAGCACCTCCAGTGGTTCCAGGGGTCATGTGAACCAATTACATATAATGTATATAAAATGAAAATTATTGATTATTTTAAGAGGAGATGGAGCGATGGAATCGGCTTTAGTGCAGATGCTATGTGGATCATTGCTCTGAAGGGTCATGAGAGATGACAGCTTGGAGGGAGCCTTTCATCCAACATTGAATTGACCTTGGTTGTTGATAATAATGATGCATTCAAGGCATGCATCACGAGTGTAAATGTGGTTGAATCCATACACCGTTCCATGCCTCCTCTTCATATTGTTTGTCTGAAAGTTATAAACTAAACTTACGTCAAAACGGTCCTCTATTAACCACGGGGAGTTGGCTTGATTTTTTTCCTATTGTTGTATTCAAAGCATTAATAATGGGGAACAAACTGAGAGAAATATTACTTTAATACTGCGTGCGGTGATTATTTAAAATATATTTTATTATGTCCAACTTGGACGGCACTTGTAGACACGCCTAGACGTAAATAATGCTCGTGTGGGTCCACCCCAAGGATGACTCTGTATAAATTGAGCACTTCGTGAAAAGTGAATAAAGAAACAGCAGCACTGGCATCCAACCACAACCTCATATCACACTGCGTTATCCCATAACAGGAACTCGCTTACAGAAAGTATTCTAGTTTAAACGGGCATTAATTGGATGTGGGTGTATACATGTCTCTGTATATTAATTATTCTTATTATTATGATATAAAAGCAAGTAAATATATGGACAGGATGAAATCTGGTGACACTGCTCCTTTTGATCATTGGGATAGTTACCATGATAGAAGCATAGCTTCAGAACAAACATTGCGTATTTAAATGCACTGCACTGCTGAAAGCGTGCTCGTTATAGGGTCAAATGTGCCCATTTGTCATAGTTTAAAACAATGGTGTAAACCGCTGCTATTATTGCATCCCAAGCCTTTTTTTAAATAAAGGACAATTTTTTTTGTCAAGATTGAAAGTTATCTGGTTAAATATGGCACAAATTATACACACGGTGATGCAATCAGTAACAAGTGGATGATGATGAACAAGTGGGAAAGTTACCTCACGTTTAATGTCACAGCCTAATCTCTGAATCAGGTAGCATCTGAAAATGAGATGGAATAATTAGAGGTTCCTTGATTTTTTTAACTGTGCCCCTGTTCAGTACGCAATTACCAATCTATTGCACTATTATATAAAAAATAATGGGTACATTTTCTATTCCATATTCTATTATTGTGTATGGCAATATGTCCAGGAGCTAAATACCAATGGTCTGAAGTCACAAGAGGGCTTTTGTGTCATTTTGCTGTTCCTCCTCCACTGAAGGAGCACAAACTACAGTGGTGTACGATGTGGTCCTGAGTTTGGGTTGCATGCCACAGTTGAACCGTGGTAACATTTTCTGTTGTCATTATTACTTTAGAAATGCAATATTTGTAATACAGCAATTCCATAATTTAGTTTGAGCAATGCAGCCAGCACCTACTCAAGATACATGTAATGACTATTACCTTGCACCACGAAGAGGCATTGTACGTGATACACATGATAATTAAACACGGATTTTAACAACCCTCATCATCATCATCTTGTACATCAAACATGGGACCTGAGATTGTATTTGGAACACAAGGGCTTTGCTGTCTTCATTCACCCCTTACATTAAACATATTCCGTTTGTCTTTTCGACTTTACAATTTGCCCAGTCCTCTGTTCCGTATCTAACAAATGATCAAGGTAATTAATGAAGCATGCTAAGCGTAGCCCTAATACTGCACTCATTATATTGTTATTTTTCCAACACATTGCTCAGGTCATTAAATGAAATACGTTACCGTTGAGCCTTCTATTTTCCATTAATTTAACTAATGCTCTGGAGTCCTCATATGGCCTTAGTATTGCCGTGCGTTTGACCTAAACATTGCGTTGGTTTTGTGAAATTCATATCTGTCAATATTTCACGCGTTTCATTTTGGTCTTTTGAGTACAGGGTGGTCCAGATGTCTTGTGACCCCCCCCCCCCCAATTAATTGACCCATAACGTGTTTTTCTTCTTGGTTCTTTCGGTAAAGTCACGTAGAAGGGAAATAATAAAATAATAAAAAATTAAACATAATAAAATAATTCTCACGACGTTTCGGCCACAACGCAAGCAGCCGTCCTCAGGTGAAGAACAGGTCTGTCGGGGAGACAGCATCTTCACCTGAGGACGGCTGCTTGCGTTGTGGCCGAAACGTCGTGATAATTATTTTATTATGTTTTATTTTTATTATTTTATTACTTCCCTTCTACGTGACTTTACCGAAAAAACCAAGAAGATGAATCCCTGCAGTCACGAAAGCTTTAAATCGAAACGTGTTTTCCTTTGCATATTAATTTATGTTTAAAATAAACCTTACTGTAAAGAAATATTACGTTTTAGACAATTAAATTTGGGTCACAAGACATCTGGATCACCTTGTATTCTGAGCTTACATTCGTTGTGTATTGGCTTGAAGAGAGTGTTCGACAACTTCATCGTTATGTCTGTCTGGGTGGGGGCGGAGGGGGGGTTATATCATTCTTAAAACAACAATTCAATGTAAATGAAATGTTATTCAGAATCTTCATTCAGACTGAAGGAATCCGATAAGTTATGAAGCCGTTTTTTTTAATATGTACGTGTTTGTTGAACTTATTTCGCACCATATGCAGCCAATCGTGATAATCGGAGGCGTGCAAATGTCCAGTCGAGGTGGGTCAGCAAGGTACAACAACAAACAATGCAAAACAACGACAGGAGTGCAAAATCGAGAAAAGGTAAGCAAGTCGCGATTTTTTTAATTTTATTCAGGATCTAATTGAATAAGTATTATTATTGAGGTATGATGAGACAAAGGCATGTCGGAATGTGTTAAGAGATCCACGCATAAGCATGATTGTCTTCCTTGTTTAAAATAACACATACAAAATAGGTATTTTTTTGTTACACAACAGTGGTAGTGAAAAGGTTTCAGAAAACTTAGAGTAAAAAGAGTTGCGTCAATTTCAGTTGAGGTTTACATGTAATTGTAAACATTTGTGCACTTTTAATGTTCCATTTATACAACCTTTTTTTTGGCCACCTCTTGTACTTGCGCGTAATATAGTAACGTGTTTGCGATCATAGGACAGATCCCACGTATTCATTTGACAGTGATTAAGTGACTTACGTACACGTGGCTACCATGACATTCTTGAACACTCTGCTGCTGTTGTACATGAAACTAGGCTTTGTAAACTCCTCGGCTATTTGAGTCAGTCTTGCAGTTTAATTTTGCTTTATCTGCTATTTCAGAACCTATTTTATTGCCTGTGTTTTTTTTTATTATATCCTCTGTGGAATTACATACGCAATTCACATATACCCTTCTTTTACAGGGCAAAGTTATTTACCTCACTGGTCAATGCATTTGGAAGACATATGAACACAACTAGACTTGTATATTTGTACACATGAATTTCTACGTAAGTGTTTTGTTAATGTGTTTGGGGGGAGGGGGTGTAGTTGCTCAGTGGTTAGCACAATGTTCTATGAACGCAGTAACCTGAGTTCGCTTTTTGGTCATGTTTAACATGAATGAGTAATATGTGAATGATCCTGGGACCCATCTCCGACAACCACACTGAGGTATGGTCAAACTGACATGGCTCACACTGCATTGGATACCTTTTAGTAGCCGAATGAATAACACCTCTAAATGATTACATGGACGTTTAGAAAAAGTAAAGGTGCAGCCCTGAAAATATTTTTTCTCGAGGGTGCTCTGAGGAGCACCCATACTTTAGCCCACCACACGTGCACCCTTTGATTGACCGTGTTGTATCAATTCATACTGATGACTGGACACACGTGGGGAGATTTAAGAAACATACACGACTGTTTAAACTGCCGTGCTGAAAACCGAACTGGCAACCTCTGGATTGCAAGTCCAGTCCGTTATCTATTGCAACACGATAACATCCTCATTTGTACAGCACAGTGTTTTTTGCCAAATCTAAGCAATTTCAGCAATAAAATGTCTTACGTTTTTTTTCTTCTTGGTTCTTTCGGTAAAGTCACGTAGAAGGGAAGTAATAAAATAATAAAAATAAAACATAATAAAACAATTCTCACGACGTTTCGGCCACAACGCAAGCAGCCGTCCTCAGCCAATCAATCCTGAGGACGGCTGCTTGCGTTGTGGCCGAAACGTCGTGAGAATTGTTTTATTATGTTTTATTTTTATTATTTTATTACTTCCCTTCTACGTGACTTTACCGAAAGAACCAAGAAGATGAATCCCTGCAGTCACGAAAGCTTTAAATCGAAAAGTCTTACGTTTGTAACGAAACCGACACAAGTTGTATTCGGAGCCTTTTTTATTGACACAGCACCAACACTAGGCCCGGCTTCTTGCTTGCTAGTTGAAGCTCGTACTCTCTCCCGAGCTTCCCCACTCATTGTGCTCTCCCCCCTTTATCCCCAAAGAGCCCCTTCTCTCGAACCTTCTCTCACTGTCTTTCTCCCAGCCAATCAATCCTCGTCCTTCTCCCTCAACGGTCTCAACCGTCGCCTCAACGCTCAACCTCCGCTTCCCACCTTTTTCAGTTTGGACCAGAGGTCGCAAACGGGTTTTGTTTCCTTACCAGTACCCGTACCCGACCGCACCAGGGTGGCAAATGGGTACCCGTACCCGGCCGGGTACGGATAGCCGGGTATCGGGTAGGGTACGGGTATCGGATACCCGGTTGCGACCTCTGGTTTGGACCTCTCCTCCGATCTCTTCAAACCTTGCTCCCGACCAATCACCATGAAGGCCTTTCTGCATCATAGAAGGCCTTGGCTTACTTCCTGGTAGTCTGTTTGGCTGCATATTTGCTTCAGATGAGTGCTCTAGAATTACCGTCATTACACATTTATTAAAACATGAATTTGTCTTCATGGGGAAAATTATTTGACGATTTGCTGCCAAGATATATTTTTGTATATTTCTGTTTGTGTGTGTTTGTGTACTTGTGGGTGGTTTAAGTAGCTCTTTTTCTGAATCTGTTCATGTGAGGCTGACACTTGGTGCCTTTCTGAATCTCAGATATCACGACAGGGCGAATGTCATTTTTGCAGCTGTCAGGATATTCGCGTTTAAGACGTCAGTGATGAAAAACACAAACCTTCGGATAGAAAAAAACGTATTTAAATATTACAAATGAAGAAATGTAATAGATTTTAAATGTATTATAAATGAATAGAATTTTAATACAATAGTTTTTTTCGTGGATTTTAATAGAAACTCAGCAAACCTGAGTTCCATTCCTGGCCACGGCACACATCAGTGGAAAGTGATCTGCACCGGACCTGCCCCCCCACCCACCTACCACCTCTATTAACAGTGTGGCGAAATATGGCCAAACTCCCTTGGTCAATATGCCATGGGAAGGCTCTCACCAAGCAGTTCATTAACAAAGTCTGAGGTCTTTCATTATCATGCAACATACTACGTGATTGTATTCGCCACGTGACTGATCACACACAAATACAGAGCCAGAGAAAGGCCTACTCGTGCCCTCGGTGTTCTTTCCAGAGATAACCCCACAATCAACGATTTTTGGGTTTAGATCGCGTTATTTATAAATGTGTCGTAACCCTCCACCACCCGACACGGCCAATCAGTAAAAAAAGTGTCACGTTGACAAAAGACAAATAGTTCACTGCTTTAGCCCACCGGTGTGTTGAACCGTGAAACCACAACATTTACAATTTGAGCAATTCGGGCAATTCGCCATTCCGGCGAATTGCCCGATGATGCTGGATGCAATTTCCAGCGAAACGTCGTACTCAAATTGTAAATGTTGTGGTTTCACGCTTCAACACACCGGTGGGCTAAAGCAGTGAACTATTTGTCTTTTGTCAACGTGACACTTTTTTTACTGATTGGCCGTGTCGGGTGGTGGAGGGTTACGACACATTTATAAATAACGCGATCTAAACCCAAAAATCGTTGATTATGAACAATATTGGTCGCGAAAGCCTACGTGTTAAAATAACCCCACAAACCTACTGAAAATGCTCCTGTGGCGGGCGTGGCTTTGAAACACTTTTTGAGTCCCCTATCATAATGTTTTTTATTCAAGGCAACCACCTACATCGACTACACTTATGAACTCCACTTCTCACACGGCCTCTCACCCAGTCAGTCCTCATAGTCGCACTGGTGCTGATTTCAATTTAAATATTCATTTGTTACTGATGGTCTTATGCAAAAGGCACACGTGATAATCGTTATCAGACTTTAATTTTCTTTCCGGCTGTTCTCACAAATTATGCAGAGCTACAATATCGCCAAAGTTACACGATTGTATTTTATTCCCAACAACCTTGCTCGGTTTCAATTCTCATGAGGATTTAAAAAAAGATGTTTCGCCAATTTAATCCTTAATTGTACTATTGGCATCGTGTCATGAGAAAAAGTACCCCCTTCGAATCTCTCGCGAAGCAATGTAACCCTTTGTGTTAGACAATGGCCCAGTGAAGTGGATATAAAAGAGCTAGCTACCTCTGCAATTCCTTCGAGTGACCTCTGGTCTATAGAGTAGGGAAAATCACTTTTGCACCCATCCCACCACAAAGAGTAATTTTCATCGCAAGACAGGCAAGCTGATATTTTACATTTTCAGAGCTGAAATTTTGCCAAGTTAAATGTCGAACCTAATTTTTATGTGAAGAGTGTTTTGTTGTTGTGCAGTTATTGGTGTCCCAGGAGAGACGATGAACTCACTACACTTAAGAAACCAGTTTAATCACAGACGGCTGCAACATTCAAACTCATGCTCTCAACAGTGGCAGCTGAGCGCTCTGACCTCTGAGCTACCCAGGTATCTCACCCAGGCTCATTGTTTGAAAGGAATCTGCTTTATGATGATGTTTGGTGAATTGCAATTTCTTTATTTGAGTTTTTGCACGTGAAAATAGAGAGAAACACACAGCTATGAGGGCACAACGCTCAAACTCTGCAGTATTTAGTTAGTATGGTCAACATGCCGTGGTAGTTATCAGTATGCACTGCGAGAAGAATACATACAGATATAAACACAAATTCAGTAAATGGGTCACCAGTTTTCTGGCTTGTAGCAGTTTGCCTAATTAGAAGCCAGTCTGCGCGTACCCAGGGGCTGCTTGGAAAACGAGTGGCTTCCCACTTCAAGTGAGTAAGAGCAGGAAGCCATTTATTATTTGCAACCCTGAGCCAGCGGTGGCAATTCCACATTCCTTTAGTGGGGGTGAAGAGTCTTCAAACAACCACTGTTGGCGTACCCGCAAGTGTTACTCGCGTTATTTCTAGATTTGAAGCTTTCGTGACTGCAAGGATTCATACTCTTAATTTTTTCGGTAAAGTCACGTAGGTAAAAAAAATGAAATTAATTTTAATTTCATTTTTTTTTTACTCGCGTTATTGACCACTGAAATATGATGGACTGAGTCGATCCTTGGCCTAGGCTTTGAACTCAGAACCTGCTGATTGCAAGCCATGAATACTGCCACTGCACCCACTCAGCCTGCATTGTATATATATGAGAGACAATATCACTACTCTGCTTCAAGCAGAAAATAGAAGCACTGATTTATAAAAGAGCATTTTAGCTGGTCTTGGTTATTACATTCAACAATAGCATAAGTATCAGGGATAACATTTATGATAAATCAAATGCTGATACTGCAATAGTATATCAAGTCTTTGTGTGTTTTTTTGTACTCAGACAAGATCAAATTGCTTTCCTAGTTAATAGAATTTATTGACAAGGCTCTTGTGGCAGCCGGGTCACCTTAATGACATTGTTACGCCTCAGAGAGGGTTCCAGTATTATCTGCTTCTTATGGATTAGCTGGAATTTTCCTACGCAGTGTAAGAAAAACAAGTTAACTATTCAATCGATCAAGCCATGTGAAAGGGGGAAAAAAGCAATTCCCTGATTTGGGTGAAATAAATTAACCTAAAAGGCATGCCTAAAACAGGAATTTTCCAAAAAAATTGCTCTTGTGAAGGTTTGACAAAACTTATTTTTAAGATAGATTAGGTTATGTGCTGTACTCAGCACACCACGTTTCTTTACAAATCTAGGGCAAGTAAAATGTATGTTTTCAATGCATTTTCAATCCACGTATTTATGAGGTCCTGTGAATATTAATAGAGGTTGTCAATTAAAAGCAAACGACCATAACTATCCTCCTAGAAACGGTCTGTGCAATCAAATTATATATATTTTATTCAGACCACATGCAGTTGCACAATACATTAGATGCACTGAAATGAGAAGTGCACTTTTTTTTAATTACATTTGATCATTACGTAGTAGTCACTTCAGAGACGCTAATAGTAGGAGGCACACACGTTTATTCTACACGTCTACAGTACAGCGGATAACTACACACGGGTCAGGACAGCTGGCACACTGCCTGACCCACAACACCGAGGAGGTGAAGACGGGGACGAAGACTTGCGTAGACGACGGGTTCCATTCTAGATTTGAAGCTTTCGTGACTGCAAGGATTCATATTCTTAGGTTTTTTCGGTTAAAGTCACGTAGGTAAAAAATTAAAATTAATAAAAGTAAAATAAAAAATAAAAATCACGAGGTTTCGGAGGCAACACAAGCTTTCGTCTTCAGGTGGAACCGTCACAGCACGACTGCTGCATGAAGTAAGAGAAATTCCAAGAAAACAGTCCTTGTATATATATTGGTTGAGAGTGGGAGGAGCCATTCCAAACGACAGCCCCGACTCAGCGTCAGGACCTCCCTTTTATCCTCCAAAGCGTGACACGTCTCCGCCCTCGGCCACGCCCCCTTCTGAAACCTACCAGAAGGTTCTGGGCTTCGCCCCACATGTCCCCTCTGACACTTTTATTCTACATCCCTTACCCCGGCCTATCACGTGCCCTGCTGGCAGACCGGCTGCTGTGTTCTCAGATCCCCGCTCTCTGCCAGCAACCGGCGCTACGTGCTCCAGTGGCACATTTCACCTGCCCTGCTGGTAGACCGAGCTACTACACCCACGATCCCACTCACTACCAGTAACCAGCGCTGCGCGCCCTAGTGACCCATTCTATATCACTACAATTGTATTATTAATTAAATATATTTTCACGAGCTTATAAAACTAACCTGATTGCACAGGCTCGCTTAAAAAAAAGATATCAACGTGATTTCCTGCTGAAATGAACATTGAGGCGTTGTTTAGCTACCATTTATAAGACCTGAATCAGTGGTGGAAATTTCATCATTCATATGACAGGGACAAGTCTCTCCATAGGACACCACTGTTGACTTCCCCACAACGGGCTATTCATTTGATTGACCCCAGAGGGATGATGGGTCTAGTAAACCCACAAGCTATGATTTGCACCCTTCTCAAATGTGATCTGCTCACTCTTCCTCTGAGAGGGAGGTCAACACTTATTTTCTAAACAACGCTCTGGTTTTACTCAAAGACAAGACCATCTTATTACTGTTTACTACTATTTTCATTCTACCAGGTAAGGCCCACTGAGATATATAGCTATTTTTCAGAAGCAACCTGGCCACAAATGATAGCTCAACTTAGTGGCTTATCACGTGTAAATTTATAGCAGCCAAATGCTCGAAATACATGTTTCTAAATATAGAGGGGAAAACCGGAGGACTCGGAAAAAAATCCACACGAGCACAGGGAGAAGATGTATACTCCAAATATACAGGCGTCAGAATCGGGATCGAACCCACGACCTCATGCATCCTAGGAGAGGTATTTAACTACTCACCACCATGGCGCCCATCTCAGAGCATGGAGCTCTTTGTCGTATTTTGTAGCACTGGGCAAAAGACCTGAGCCTGGCTTACAGCAGGACCCCCATCTGGCGTGGCTAAAGCCACATGACAGCTGTCATCTATGCCATTAATTAAAACAGTGACACATTAGCAGTGGTAGGCGATGAATATTCCACACACGTTCCGTAATGCTAAGTCAGCTAAGGTTAATACTGGGTGAATCACTCTGTGCAATTCCTCATGTCTGTTGGGGGAAAAAAACGTGTTACATAACACATCTGAGAGAAAGAATGTATACACTGCAAGATACGTTTTCTCATCATTACCAACCCTACCCCATGGATAAATGTAATATATAAAAACATCTATCAAACATTATTATGATTATCACATAGATAGCATACAATTATTACTTTCGAAGTTTCAACATACAGTTTTTACTTAACTTTGCATATACAGTATAATGTGCCTGTTAATAGAATATTTATTCAACTATTCAACCAGTGTAACTGTGATATATATTCTAGATTTGAAGCTTTCGTGACTGCAAGGATTCATACGCTTAGGTTTTTTCGGTAAAGTCACGTAAGTAAAAAAATTAAATTAATAAAAGTAAAATTAAACAAGTACAGCTGTCGTGGCTGTGACGGTTCCACCTGAAGACGGAGGCTTGTGTTGCCTCCGAAACGTCGTGAATTTTTTAATTTGTTTTATTTTACTTTTATTAATTTACATTTTTTACCTACGTGACTTTACCGAAAAAACCTAAGAGTGTGATGAGATAATTTAGGCTTACGCATCCATGTTGGCCATCTCATGGAACATGTAGGGAGTACCCACACTTTATCCTACGATACATGGCCTATCTATTGACTAAACTGTGGTTTACCCATTTGTACTGCTGGGTGGAAAGAGGTGGTGAGATTTAAGAAGCTTGCATCACGGTTTGCATTTTGAGTCGATGGAACATTTTCAGAGAAAATTATTCAATATTTGTTTTTATGAAAAGCATAACAACTCGTGCCCTGAGAACGATTGTTTAAGGGCACTTTATACATTTAAATCATTATTATTAAATCATTAACATACACTTTGATAGTTCAAACTGTAAAATAATCATAAAACATAATCATAAAATAATTATATTCAAACTCTTTGGTTCTTTCGGTAAAGTCACATAGGCATAAAATAAAATAAATCACGACGTTTCGGGCGCAACACCACGGTCCGGGACACGCCGTTTTGTTTCCCCAATGTAATTGGGGGAAACGATACGACGTGTCTCGGACCACGTTCGTGAACACAAGGCAGATCTGAAACACGGTAGGACCAATACCTCTGCGGTTGCCGATCATTGTTTTAACGCTGTGGGCTCACACGAAATTGACGGAGGTACTCTACAAACCTACCGACTACCTTCAGAGATTTGTTCATGAAGCCATCCAGATATATAAACACAGACACAACTTCCACCGAGAGGATGGGTACAAACTGAGCAATCATTGGAAGGACGTGATTAACCAGGTAAAGTCTTAACTGACTGATGTTTCCATCCTACCCGCCTATGTCAGCTGTCATTTCCGACTCTCTGTGTCTCTTTCTCTATGCCTCTTTCTTAGATCTCTCATGATCACATGCCCTTTGGATTGCACCCGTTGGGTTGCACTCACGTCTTTGGATTACACCACTCTGCAATTTTACATTAACATGCTAATCTCTCACATTAACATAGCCACGTCCGTGCCCTCGTCTAGGAGGCTGCTTTGGATTGCACCACTCTTCGATTTCACATTAACATGCTAATCTCTCACATTAACATAGCCACTTCCGTGCCCTCGTCGAGGAGGCCGCTCTCCTATCTTACATGATAATTTCTCACATTAACATCATGCTAATCCCGGCCCCTTCTTTAAGACCCTTGGGCTATACCCATTTTTAACCTTTTAAAACAGTCTGCCTCAGCAGCAGACCATGCTTTCCCACCTGATGACGGATGCTTGTGTTGCGCCCGAAACGTCGTGATTTATTTTATTTCATACCTACGTGACTTTACCGAAATAACCAAAGAGCATTGATTCCTGCAGTCACAAAAGCTTAAAATCAAGATTGAATTATATTCAAATTTAAACAAAATCTTCAAGCAGTGTATGTTTTTGAATACTCCCCAGAATGTTTTAGAATTTGAATATCGTAGGGTATTTTATTTCAGACACATGATAAAACTTACTTGTTAGCTATAAAGTCGGCAGTGTCAAATCGGCAAATGGCAGTGGTGCACGCAATTCGATTTACTTTGTTCTTTTTTTAAACGCGACTTTAAGCATTTGTGCAAAATTAGGTGCATTTTTCACTCGTGGAAATCACATTAGCTCAAGTCAACCATTTGACCTAAAGTAAATGTTAAACTATAAACGAATTTAAAATTATGATTTTGTTATTGAATACCTTTACCAAGGGATTGCCTCAATACTCGTGTTTATAAGCTTGACGTCTACACACCTGCGTTAATCACCACTGTGGTAACATTCGATTTTGATTCATTAATACAAATGCAGTAAGCATCTGGACCAACAGCAGGGTTACAAAGTAAAACATTTACGATAGTTTCATCTAATATATATAGATTTTCTTTTCATACAGTCATACAGCATCTGATCATTGAACTTTGAGTAATGTATCCTTCACAATGTATGCAATGTCTGCCCGAATATAATATAATAGTATTATTTGCATACGCTGATCTACCGTGCACTTTTTGTTCCGTGGTGGAGATTAAATCAATTATTCAAAAAATTTGTGAATCATTGCAAATGTAGGTTTTCCGACGTGAGTGTAATTGTGTCTGCTCAGAAAAATGTCCCATCACAGCAGAACTGTTGTGTGTATTATCAAAGTCTAATTTATTTCTGCGGATAGAGCGCTTACCGTGTGAAGCCACTGTTGAAGGTTTGTAACTCGAATATTGTATTTGAGGCCCTGAAAATGTTAAAAGCAGGTGCACACAAACCACTTACCATTTGTCATTTTTACAATAATCGCACTCTACTTTGCTCACCTGCTTACACACCCTCGCTGATTTTCTTCCACAAGAAGCACTGCACGGATACAGATATGAGCTTGTCAGACAACACTGGGGGGGGGTCCTACCTAATAATGCCCTCAGCTGCCCCGATGCATCTGTTCCAGATGTCCTCTTCCATTCCCTCCTGAGAGTCCCCAACTCCTTTCACCAACAGACGTAATGCCCTTCCCCTCCCCCTCACCTCGCCCCCCTCCTGAGACACACTCCATCTTCTCCATCCCAGCACAAGCCTGAGACATTGCTCAGCAGGGCAGTGTCACCGCCCGGCCTGCTTCTCCTGGCAAAGCAATCTTCGCACATCTCGCTTCAGTGCTAACGGGCCTATCGTCCGCCCATTGGGTGGGCCATTTTGCAGAGTTTTGATTGCGCTTTTATTAAAATGAGATTGTCCGTTGGGTGAATTTGCACTCTGGGATGCATTTTGAATGAAAATGGATGTGGTTTGAGTGTTGGGCTGAAGATGCAAAGTTGTGTTGCAAGTCTTGTTTTGTTTATAGATACGTACTATATATAGTACTCTAGGTAATAAATGACATACTTCTTCTTGGTCCATTCGGTAAAGTCACGTAGAAGGGAAATAATAAAATAATAAACATAAAACATAATAAAATAATTATCACGACGTTTCGGCCACGTGAGAATTATTTTATTATGTTTTATTTTCATTATTTTATTATTTCCCTTCTACGTGACTTTACCGAAAGAACCAAGAAGATGAATCCCTGCAGTCACGAAAGCTTTAAATCGAAAATTACATACTGTGTATGCCTTTGAAATGAAATAGTTTTCCATCAGCATTAACACGAATACTGAAGTACACCAATTTTCACCCTTAATTAATGCCACCAAATTGTTTTTTCTTCGACATATAGAAGTGTAAGGTGAGTTTCATAAGTATTAAGGGTAGAGCTTTCAAAAGTCGCATGCTGACAGACACCTGATATAAATTATTTGAAAGAGCAGAAAATAGATCTGCATTTTGTAATTGGATCCAAAGTATCAATCGAAAGCCAAAGTAACCTCATTCAAACTCCGTTGCATTGTGTTTTAACAATTAAAAAAAATGTTTTCCACACAATTGTTATATATGTCTTCAGTTTTGCTTTTCCTATTGTTCACCAAAATAACGCAAAGGGCATCGCAATCAATGTGAACTGCAGCGCATCGATAGCATGTTTCAGAGAAATCATTTTAGTGCTATTTGGAGCCCTTTTTCCCGGCAACGTTATCTCCCTGTCTGCAGGTGGTTGAAGCGAAATGCTGAGATTGCTTGAACAATTGGTTCTGTAATTTTTCTTTATTCTGTTACAGTCAGTTGGAAGGTCACATAATAGTTCATGTTTGATGGGGGCTGGATTTATACACTGTGTGTTTCTCTGTGAAACTCAATCCAAACCTTTATTGCACTTCTAAGAAAGAATATTGCTTCAGAAATGAAAGCAATCTCCCCAGCTCATCTTGGCGTCTGGGCACAGACGTAAGCACTCTTGCCCCTTGGTGAGCGTCTACCCACATCACGGCAGCGTGTGCATTCACATAGCTGGTGGTGCCGCGGTGGCAAAACGTTAAATACTTTGCTTGGTATACAAAGAGGACGTGGGTTCGATCCCGATCCCGATCCCGACCCTGACGCCTGTATATTTGGAGTTTGGATGTTCTCCTCGTGGTCGCGTGGATTTTTCTCCGGGCCCTCTGTTCTTTTCCTCCAAATTTAGAAAAGACTTTTAAGTATTTGGCTGCAATACATTTCCACAGGATAAGCCACTAAGTTGAGCTATGACAGATCGCTTGTGAAAAAGAGCTATATAGCTCAGTGGACCTTACCTGGTAAAATAAAAACAAGTTTAGTTTCTACTAATAGGGGTTTTCCCCTTTTTTCTGGCAACAAAACTGACACCTTTTGCCAGGAATCATGCTTACATTAACCACAATACTTGCAGTCAAATGCAAACAAAAAACAATACTCTGATAATTTATGCATTGTCTTTGAAACTGATTGGTCCACACCAGAGACAGCTTTCTTTAGAGTCTAGTCTCATATGGTGTTCGACATCTAAAGAAAGCTGTCTCTGGTGTGGACCAATCAGTTTCAAAGACAATGCATAAATTATCAGAGTATTGTTTTTTGTTTGCATTTGACTGCAAGTATTGTGGTTAATGTAAGCATGATTCCTTGCAAAAGGTGTCAGTTTTGTTGCCAAAAAAAAAAGGGGAAAACCCCTATTAGTATATTTTGGTACTGGCAAAGGAGGTCCCATGATGAAGTTTAGTTTCTCTCATTAATAATGCTTATTTATTTCAGTTTCCGAAGCCTCAAAAATAAAATATTATAAATAAATGCACATTTGTAGGGAATGGATCTATGAAAGTAGCGAGTTCTCAACCACAGAAAATCAATTTTTATTAATCCCCTCTGGGGCTATGGGCACAATGTATATCGCAATATTAAAGTCTTAGAAAAGTGCACTCAACCGGTATTGGGATTTATTGTGGCAGTCCAGTTTGGATGAGAGCAATTAATCCTAGCAGTGCATGAGTGCATCTCAAATGTTATCCATTTATACTGCATATACACGCGCCCTGTGCGGAGGAAGCAGTGTGTGGAGGTGGGCCAATTTTGGCAAGGAATGAAGAAGAGAATACAATTATGCATGTAAACACAATGTCCCTTCCCCGAGCCCTCTCTTTTTAATATTGAATACATCATGCGTACTCATTGCAATGTCAGCCACCATGGCTCTTTACAACAATTCGTTGTCACTGTTATAAAAAAAAAACTCAACTGTTGACAACCGTGAAATATGCAGAGTACGCACACAGTCTCTCTCATGCGCAACAAAAATATATGGAAGCAACATATATTGCAACCATTTGTCATATATGTTGTTAAATTGTACTGCACGTTTGAATCGTACTTTTGTTAGAAATAAATGCGCACAGACAATGGCAAAATGTGAAAGGAAGTGTGATGAGGCAGAGATGTTGAAGTGACTGTGTCCTCTTTGCTGACTTTAGAGATGTGACATGCACTTTTTAAGCCACAGACACATCAATGCCACCACAGCACATCGATAAGAGATCAGGCTCACCGACTTCAGTACCCCATAGTAAATTGCAGCAATGGGTATATTTTAAAAGAAACCAGTTATGTGGTAGGAGTAAATATCCAATTACCAATATTGCATCTATGGCCCATTGCCTATGAATTGCAGTGTACTAACTATACTGTGACTCTACATGACCCATTGGATAAGAACACTTTTGTATTATGTTTAGTGAGCCAGAATATGTCCTTTATTGCACCAGTTTTTCCAAATTCACAAACTTTTATGCTAAAAACTCAGACCCTACATGAACAAGAAAATTCGTGTAATTTATCTAAAATGTTTTGCCTTAGTGTTATATTTTGGCAATATCTGTAAAAAAGAAAAACTGTATCCATACTTTTAATTTTGGTGAGTGTTCTTTGTCAGATCATATTGTCTTTTAATCTACCCTTCAAAGTCCAATGTGACATTCTACACGTTTCATTGTTGTGCGAAAAATGCCATTGGATGAATGTTAAGTGTAACAGATGTGCCCAATAAAATATTTCGTCTCATAAATGAAATCTTCACAACAGAAAGGATAGGTAAATTGACATCCCGTTATTTGTTTCAATATATCTATGTCAAGAATACCCACATGAATGCGTGCATCTCTTATTGAGACTGCAGAGGATTTAGATTTCTTTTGAAAAAAAATATTTTAATTATACAACACAAAGCCATCGCAAGGCTGTTAAGTTTCAATACATTACCAGCATTTGAACTTTATGAATAATGTAGCCTGTACCCCTTAGATTTTTTTGCACCATCATCGAGACAGTTAATCACCTGCATTAATATTTCAAAATAGGTTCACGGTGTTTAAAATGCATGGGTCTAAAAGCTGCATCTTCAATTGACCAGTAATTCTCTGTTTTTGAAGGGAAGGTGGATTAAGAGCCAGCCTAGGCGTCTGCCTGTTATCTGCACGTCTGTACACATCCGTTTCTTCATTTGTCTGTCTGTCTCTCCGTCTTTTCTCGTCTGTCTTTTCTTGTTCGTCTGCCTGCCTTACCATTCGTCTGCCTGCCTGCCTGCTCTGTCAATCAGTCTGTATCCTCATTTACACGTTTGTCAGTTTTCCCATCATTTGTCAGTCCCTGTGTGTTCATCTGGGCATTTGGCAATCTGTCTGCCTTGTTCGTAGCTGCCCCTTTAGCTGCCCTCAAAGTCTATCGAGCACTTTGAAGGATGTATAAGGGATGTTTCTGGGCCACTGTGGTTAAGGTGGCTCGATGGATGATCCAGCAATTTAATGCACTTTCACCTCCAACTCCAGGGCCACATCTTGCTCACATCTGGCACGGTGTCGTGCTTTCAGCGTAAACTGTTTATGAAAGTGTGAAAATACAGAATTGCTTATCACTGTCTCGTGTAATAATAGTACATTTATATTTTTTAATGTTTTGGGCCAATATTTAAATACGTAGGATATCCAGTGTTTTACAATTCCGAAATCTTTTCTTAATAGTTTAATTGTAATCTTAAATATGAAATGTACAATATATAGGTTTTCATTAAATTCATTGACAATTATTTTCATGTTTTGTAGTATTATTTTTAGTTTAAAGTCAAAAGTCACGGCCAGAGTGGTTTCAGTCATGCTCGTGGAGAGAGGTTAAGTGTCTAACAGTATACTGGTTTCCAATTGTGTCTCAACTCTAGAAACAAATACATCAGGGAAACAAATCTAGCATATGCACTGATTACGTGAAACTTGCCAAAAAGCGTTTTCTCTTGGGAGGGATGCATTGTGGTTAGCGATAACGTACCAGACCACGTGGCTCTGCTGGGGAGAGCTCATTGGCTGGCAAGACCAGCAAACCGAGACGGGGCTTTTAGTGATCGTTATTGTTTCCCAGTTTTAGGCAAATCCTTTGATCAAGTTGGCCAGTTTTCTGCAGGGTAAGTCCCTAACAGCAACCCAACTTTACGCGGAACGTTTAGTTCACATTGGATCAACTATACCGGAGTGATCGTGCCCCCTCCATTACTGTCGAACAGATGGACCAGAGGTTCAACTCTCGTTGAAATTTTTTTAATATGTTGGAAAATGTTAAAATCAGGAAGGAAAAAGTGGCAAACAAGAGAAATATAGGCAGAAATATGATCCTGGTTCCATCTCAACCGAGTCCGTAACTTGCACAACTGATTAAACCCAGGCAAAGACAAAGATCATCCGTATAGCCTTAACAGACTGTAGGGGCAAGTGCTGTTAGCGAGCACCTATAAAGGCCGTCACGGCAGACGAGAGGATGGGTGGCCAACAACACCACGCCCGGCCGCCTTTGTCTCCCGAGCGGCGATGTTTCCACACCGCACCAGGTACGCGTTTGAGGCTGAGTCGACCTAGGGGAGGGGCCCAGGACCGGTTCAGATAAAATCGCCACTGGTGTTGGCCGTGAGCGGGAATCGAACCCTGGTCGCCAGGTTCGTAGCGCAGCGCACACACACTTAGTTTATCTAAGAGGGCACTTGCACAACATAAGCAGCAGCCATCTTCAAAGGAATTCACGGACAGTAATTGGGTTTAAAAATGTATGCCATCGGCATGGTAAATATTAACAAAAAAGTTATGTGTGCAACGCACGCTTGTCAAATACAACTCGCGTATATTGCGGTCCATTAAAAAACACGGTGATCTCTATCCCTGGACAGGATCTTTGTTTGTATCCATTATTTCTAGTAATGTTCGCTTTATCGTAAACCTTGTGTGCAGTTTGCAGTGGGAAATACAACCGGACACGTAATGTGCATCCCGATGCTTGTAAATGAATGTCGCGCTAACATGCTCCCTCCTATAAAAGCAATAGTACGTTTTATTGTTTTGGAAAAGGGATGTTATTTTTTTTAAATAATAATGTCTCTGGATTGCAGGAACTTCTCCACTGAGTCCTTGTACCTTCCTCCCTTAAGAGAATGATCATTGCTGTGATATCAGCAAAATATCATCCACAACCATGCCTCTCTTAAGCATCAACGACCGCTCGTCATGCCGGAGCACGAAGAAGGCTTTCTTTATTAGGTCAGAGTCATTGACTTAATGATGTATTATTGGATCGGTGACCTGTGATTAAAACCACGTTCTTGTGTGTGAGCCACGTTGATGGCCTCGGCTTTCGAGGTGTAATGATGCATCGATTCACCCGCTAGCATTCATTCTTAAAACCTCGATGCATGCATCGAGTCGCGCACGTGTCAAGGAAGACTCTACAGTGAAGTTAACGAAGGGATGTTTATTAATGAAACGCAGTGAAGTTAACGAAGGTCTGGTTAACACATTCCTGCGGAGGGAGCTGGTAGGAACGTTGGGTTGCTCGGTCAATGGCCAGGGTCAATGGCGGCGTGGTGTATTCCGCAAATATGGGCGACTGTGAGGGCGGGCACAAGCCGGCGTGAGTAGGTTAAACGTTGAGTTTATATAAGGGCACCACGGGGTTGACCAGCCCCTCCCCACCCAGCCCCTTCCCTCCCACCCCCCACCCAGCCCCTCCCCACCATCCCCTCCCCACCCAGGCCGCCCCTCCCATTTTTGGATGCACGACGGACGGATGGATACAATAATCCCCTGTGGGCTGGTGTAACCAGGAGGTTCCTACCAGTATTAATGTAACGCGTATGGGGTTACCGTCCCGAGTGAGCTCTGAGGATGCTCTAACCGATCCCTTGAAGACCCATCGCCAAGCCTCGAACTTTCGTTCACCGATTCTTATCACAAACCCCACAAATCAAACCCGAAACTCCTCTCGACGGGTCTTCCTTTCATCGACGCCTCCGTTTGTCCTTGAAGTTCCCAGGCTGTGAGCCAGAGGTCGCAAATGGGTTTTGATTCCTTAACCGTACCCGGCCGCACCAGGGTCGCAAATGGGTACTCGTTCCCTACCCGTACCCGTACCCTACCCGAAATGAGTGACAAACGGTTACTCACCAGTGACTCACGGCCTACCCGTACCCGGCCGCACCAGGGTCGCAAACGGGTACCCGTACATGGCCGGGTACGGGTATCGGGTAGGGTACGAGTATCGGGTACCCGGTTGCGACCTCTGCCTTGAAGTTCCCAGGCTGTGAGCCACTCCACCCGTCCCAACAATCAGCTCCCCATGCTCGCGGCCCACCGATACAGCGGTGTGCACGCGGGCCGCCAGCCAAACGCAAACGATCGCTCGAGTTTCTCAAAGTTATCAGCCAGCGGGCAGCTTGACAACTGACCAACCAATGGGGCACAAGGTGTGCCCGTTTCAAATGGCAAAGTCGTCAGTTCACGTCGCACGAGACGGTGGGTATAATGAATTCGTAAACTAAATAAGGTGCGCTCACAGCGAACCCGAGCGCACACGTTAATAACCATGTGTGAATGTCACGTGGGCTTTCCCACCTGATGACGGACGCTTGTGTTGCGCCTGAAACGTCGTGATTCCTTTTATTTTATACCTACGTGACTTTACCGAAAGAACCAAAGAGTATGGATTCCTGCAGTCACGAAAGCTTCACATCAAGATCATGGATGAATGCTTTCCAACTCGGCATGAAAGTCTCCATGCATTAGCCCTGTCCATGTGTCTGTCTCTTTTCGTCTCCCGAAAAGGAAGGGGTCACTAATACTCTGCCATTTCATTATTATTCGTGACCACTGGTCAACATCCCTTCGAGCGATGTGTCCTGCTCAAGGCCGCTTAGCTGGTGTCAATAGTTTGAATCGTGTCATTAACCTGCGAGTGTTCTAAAAAAAAAAATTCCAAGGACAAATATGTTGGAATTTGTTACGGAATTCATGCATATGCATGATTTTTCATTCTTGTGTTTTTTGTACACCTTGAATGCAATGGATTCACAACATCATCCCCTGCTACCACTAGATTTATGCAACATTTTTCGCGATAGAAAAAAAAGAATGCATTACCTCCTCGCGATTTAATGAATTGTTAAGATTCAGGGTTGCGATTCAAGAGGGGGAAACATTTATTATTTTAAATCGCAAAACACGACAGACCACTCTCGCAGCAGTCGCCAATTACTTAAATATACCCCTTATAATATTTCTTTGCATTTTATTCAGCCAACTGTCAGACTAATATTTTTAATTTTATTTCGTCACATGTTTTGTAAGCTATGCAGGTACGTGCAGCGTGCATCCCATTATTTATATAAAAAAATATCAGTCATTCGTATTGTTAAACATTCCAGAAATGGATATACAATTTTTCATAATTGTATGTATTTATGCGAGTCGGTACTGTCTCATAGTTCATGATCCTTTAACAAATTGCTTTAGAATAATCCATTTCAAAAACCAATCATGGGTGTTGACAGCTGAATTGAAAATCGGAAGATACATATGTGTGTGTAGCATGCCAAGTGCTGCTCCTAATTTATTGGGATTGCACATTGAGCCAACGTGCCTGAGATGAGCCTTCCGGGAATGATGGAACAGGCATGCTGTTATTTCCATTCACACGTAATGGAAAAAACATGTCAATTCTCAGTGGCGTTAAGTAACCTTTGAAAAATCTGCCCTCGCAGCGAGAAGAACACGGCAAGAAAGGCGGTAACGTGCGTATCTACCTGTGTCCACCCCCCGCACATTACGCAGTCGTGCTTTCTTTGCCAGAGCTGCGCAAAAGCAAATGCCTTGTGTTTGTGCAATAACAGACGAGGCTCCGCCACTGTGTACAGTTTTAGAGACGTAATTTGGCTGTCAAATACTCGGAGTGTGATGCGACACGAGGTTTTTAGTTTGATCGCTCGCCGAGGAGCCACAGGTCGCAAAGACCAAAACGCCAAGCGGTCAGCAATAATCAGCAGTATTGTAATGGATAAGAGTTGACGTGTTTCTTGTATGGAGCGAGGTTATAAGAGTTGGGGAAAGAGGGAGAACATGCAAACTCTACATTTTCAGGCGTCAGGGTCGGGATCAAACCCATGACCTGCTGTATACCAGGCGAGGTATTTAACATTTCGCCACCGCGACACCCTTTTAAGACTTAAAGCGGGAGGGAGGGGGGTTTATATGTTTCTTGTATGGAGCGAGTTTATAAGAGTTGGGGAAATAGGCGATGGGAGAGAATTCCAAAGTTGAGCAGTGGCAAGGAAAGCAGCATGAAAAGGAGTGTTTTGACCTGCAGTGTTGTGGGTAAATACAGTATAGTTTGTAGTCACAATTAGCCGGTATTGTTGCTTTGCATTATTTAAAAGTGCAATTTGTTGTATGCTCTTGGTGGAATTTATAGAGAAAATTACAATGTATGAAATGAGATTGAAATATTTTTAAGCACGGTTGGTTACATACGGTGCAACAGAAGTTCAATATACTTACAAAATGATTGCTGTTATTTAAAATAAATGATACAATCAGAAAACACATTTAATTACAGGCAAAGAAACAACAATTTAGCTAAAAATGTATCAGAATTTACACTGATTGTAAACACCAGCTTAAAATCTGCAGAGAAGCAAGTTGATGAAGGAGATGTCACCACAATGAATAATAATACTGGTAGGAACCTCCTGGTTACACCAGCCCACAGGGGATTATTGTGCCCGTCCGTTGTGCAGGGAGGGGCTGGGTGGGGAGGGAGGGGTGGGGAGGGGAGGGGCTGGGTGGGGAGGGTGGAGCTGGGTGGGGTGGGGAGGGGAGGGTGGGGAGGGGCTGGGTGGGGAGGGTGAGGAGGGGCTGGGTGGAGAGGGTGGGGAGGGGTTGGGTGGGGCTGGGTGGGGCTGGGTGGGGAGGGGCTGGTCACCCCGTGGTGCCCTTATAACACTCAACGTTTAACCTACTCACGCCGGCTTGTTGCCCGCCCTCACAGTCGGCCATATTTGCGAAATACACCACGCCGCCGTTGACCCTGGCCATTGACCGAGCAACCCAACGTTCCTACCAGCTCCCTCCGCAGGAATGTGTTCCAGGAGTGCTGCTGAGCGCCGGGAACCTCCCTACGGGGCTCGAGGGACACGTGACAGAGAGCCGGGAGCTCCCGACTTGATACAGGGCGGGCCGAGGGCGGGGAAATAAAGGGGGAGCCCGGCAGCTATCGGGGCTCGTCTGTGGGATCGTCCTGGAGTCCCGCGTCTCTTCGATCTCCGCTCTGCGGTCAGCAGCGGGTGTGCTGGCTGACCCGTTCGTTGATAGTTAACCCGCACTCACATAGCGATAGAGTAGCCACACTTAACCATAGAACCCGAGGCGGTTAGAGTTACCCCGTTGGGGAAGTTGTTTCATTAAAGTGTTGCCTCCAACCTGTGTGTGTGTGTGCCTGCGTGTATCACACTACACATGCACGCACACATATGTACGTTATCAATGGCATTTATAAAGATGTCTGTGCTGCACTGAAATTGCATGAATAAAATAACAAATTACATATCAGAAGAGGAGTTGGCAAGCAGATACGCCCTCACCAAGGCTATTATGGGAACTTTAGAAATATTGTCTGATAACAATATTGTCAAAATAAAGGCTTGAAAATAAATGTGGAAATGGTTAACCATCTGAGATTTGCCCTCGTGGTGATAATGATATCCAATAAAAATTCCGCCATGGGAAATTATTGATGAACCGATGTAAAAGTGATGCAAAGTTGGGCTCAAGTTAAATGAGTAAACCAAAAGTCACGTACAACAAGTTCACAAGGTGTAATCATTGTCATTATCGTTGTCACCAGGGGCGCATCTCGACAATACAGTAAAATATTCAATGCACACATTTTTCTTTTTGAAGTAGAGCAATTAGTGAAGGTGGATTGGGACCAAAATAATCGATTACATAACTAGACAAGATCGGGGTGTAGTGCTGTAAGAAAATAACAAAGAGCAATATTCAAATAAGCCTGATTAATAATCACGTTTTCAATGAGGACACAAAGCCTTCAAGTGACGTATAAATAAAAAACGTGGGCCAGGACAAAGTCAACAGAACAAAAAACTGAAAAGAATGCATCGACATGAGATGCACTCTTGCAATAAAAATAGATCAACAGAAAGAGTAGCACTTCGATCAGGGAGTAGAAGGAGAGCAAGTGGGTCTTGAGCAGGATACATTACTAGAAGGCATGATGGCTGGTAGACGTTGTAGCTTAAAGGAGAATACCGCACGAGAGAGGGTGACAACAGCAGCTGCGATGGAGTGGTGAGATCTGCTGACTTCGTGGGAATGGGTTGGTTTGTGGAATTGCCAGACTGTGCGAGACACTGATGGTGTGGAGAGGCATTCATCCAATAGTAGATTGAGAATAATGATGATGATGATGAAGTCCCTGACAAAGGTTTGTTTTCCGAAGGAGATCTGGGTAAATAATGCAACTCTTAACTGCATGCAAATTGTTTTGGTGGGAAGCGTTCTGGATAAAAAATCCATGCCTGACCACCTCACTTCTTCATGACCTCACCAACTTCGCCTGTGCTCAGATGGCGGTGTACAGAACGAGGAAAAATATGCTGGAATGTGACACTGACGGCTGCTCTGTGCTTCAAGTGTTCAGGGGCCTGCTCAAGGCGCGGCTCCGGCTGGAGCACGCATACCACACACATGTCGGTGATGTGCAGCGTGTCTTTTTCGAACGCCGGGGAGCCGGACAAGCCCCTCTCTGTACCAGCGTGGACGGCACCCTCGTGGTGTTCACCTTCTGAAGCGCTCGCTCGTCACCGTGGCGTGCGCGATGACCACCACCATCACCACGTGACTTTTATTTCGTGTTGTGCACGGTGCTGTTAGCGCCACAGCGCGTGGATTTATATCGTTTATTTTTATTTGTTTGCTGGTGACTTTGTGTATTTAATATCGGAATCGCCTCCAGTGCTGCTGTTGCTGCTGGCGGCAATAAAAGTTGTTTAAAAGTCAAAAAGTCTCGCCCTCCGCTTTCACGCGCCGCTCGTTCCCATCGGCAACAATTTCCGTTCTCTCAACTCCGCGACGCTGTCGTGTCCGCGTGCACGTGTGTACGTTGAACTTCTTTTGCACCGTGCGTAGCCGACCGTGCGAATCGGAGCTGCGTCGGGGAAGGACAACGAAAAGCCAGCCTGTGGCAAACCAACCTCGTTGGAGTTTTTTTGTTTGTTTGTTCACGCAGCAAGTCAGGCAACGATGGAGACGAAGAATCGAGGATGCGATTATTTTGTGGTCGTGTCACCGTGGAGCCAGCGTGCAGGTTTCACAAATCCTTGAGAGCAAAGTTCGTGCGTTGACATCATGAGGATGTCAGACGTGCACGGTTCGGCTCTCACTCTCACTCTGAGCACGTGCCAATGCAGGTGTTTCCACCATCGTCCTGGAATCCTCACTGACAGTTGACCGTAATTTATGCTCAAATGAACGGGATTGTCAGGATGTCTGCGGCTCCTTGACAATGAATTGGCCTCGTAGTGTCACATTAGTTCTCTCGCTGCCACACCAATTACACTAATGGACCGTGTATGTGTTTTGTTATCTGTGCAATATTGTTGCATCATTTATTTTTTTATTGAGTAAGGAAATTGAGACTTGCCCTATGCGAGTGGAGCTCAGCCCTCATCTTCTGCGTTGACACGAGAGCGTCACTGGCTTGAAAACGACGTGGGGATTAAAAACAATCTCAAGAGGGTTGATATGAGATAACAATCCACTGACGTATATTGTGGGGACCTCATTCCGCTACCTATGAGTTCTCTAGGGTCCGAGTGAATTGACGTAGGATTGACAATTGTTCTCCTGCCAAGAAGACAAATACAATTTAAATAATAACTCACGGCATATACAATGAATCAGAAAAAAAAACCGCAATAAATATTCCACACACATCGAAAGACAGACAAGTTTGTGTGTTCGTGTTTTATATAACGTAGATAGTTTGAAAGTTTATTCTGGATTTATTCTGGGGTTAGACGTTGCCTTGATTGGAAACACAGAGTGTTCAGCAGTGACACTATGTGCTCAACTGCCCCAAAAATTCAAACACTCAGCGAAAAAAACATTTCAGCTCCATGTCACCTTGGGAATGGCGTTGAGAAAGGTCTCACGGAGTCTCTCGGTCACATCCACCACTTCCAGACGTGCAAATTGAAATTTCTCAATGCCTGCCGATGATCTCAGGTAGCAAGGGTGGGTGGTGTGGATGGCTGTGAGATGCAGGTGTCAGGGAAGTTTGCTGGGACAGACGCAAACACACACACACACGCGTGTGCTTGATGAGCAGAGACCAGCTGTCCCAGTCGAAACACTGGAATACAATTTAATTGACTATACCGACTGCTTGCCTGCGGGCTCTGGGTTCTCAGCTGTCAACAAAAGATGAGCGCTGCCTCCATGCTGCCAAACAGCTGTGGACAGGTGGGCAGAGAGGGGTCAAATGTCATGGGCATCCATCATAGAGCCAACGTTTACAATTCCAGGAGAAAACGATTCCAGATCGTATTGCACTGCAATTTATATCTATTTTTAAATGACAGTATGTGGCACTTCGAGTGTGCATGTGTTATGCAGTACCTACAATTATGTTGAATTTAATTTAATTGAAATATTTAAAAGGCAGCCTTATTGAGTGTAATGCATCAGAAAAGCTTTCTCCTCTACTAAATAGCTTACGATACAGATAAACTGTCTATTAGTCAATTGGCTAATTTGGCTTCTCGGATTATGTTAACCCATCGGACTTGTGTCAAACACTCCACACTCCCACAGAGTGTTGCCTGGTGCTCATCTCCCTTGGTGGTCATGAGCCAATGGTGGATATTCTACACTCCTATGGCAGGGGTCAGCCTTGCCTCAATAAAGTTGCAACTAAATAAGGACAATATAAAATTAAACCAACAATTGGTGGAGTATTCATATTCTTAGGTTTTTCGGTAAAGTCACGTAGGTAAAAAATTAAAATGAATAAAATAAAAATAAAATAAAAATCACGACGTTTCTGAGGCAACACAAGCTTCCGTCTTCAGGTGGAACCGTCACAGCACGCTTGCTGTATCAAGTAAATGAGAAATTCCAAGAGATATTACCCCGGTGGAGGTCACTGGGTGGTTCAGAGGTCAGAGTGCTGAGCTGGCACCACCAAGATTCTGGGTTAAAACAAGGATGAGAGCAACCCTTGATCAACACAGGCTCTCCAGTGTTGAGTGAATTATCGACGTCTGGTTACCAATGAATGAATACAAAAGTCACGTAGAAGGAAAATAATAAAATATTATTTCCCTTCTACGTGACTTTACCGAAAGAACCAAAAAGATGAATCCCTGCAGTCACGAAAGCTTTAAATCGAAATAAAACAATAGATTACATTCGCTTCTATCAATTAATTTGATGACATTCTTATCTCTAAAAATCAAAAGCATTAGTTTGCAATGCGACGATCATTGCTCTTTGTAGCAGTGTACGTGGGACTAGTGCCAACTCCCAGTCTGGATAAGAGGTCAGAAATATTCCATTGGTATCGCCTTCCACAGACTATTCTCTAAACAGAGTTTAAGCATAATTTTACGAGAGTTCTGAATTGATCCTTTGTCTCGTAATGTTCTCAAATAGATAGCAGTAATGAGGATATGATTTGGGAAAATACCAAAAACTAATAAAACAAATCAGTGATTAGGGGAAGGAGAGCGATGTGTTCCCTTTATGGGTGAGGTGAAGGCAGTTTCAGTCTCGGAAAATCGGTTAAATAATGAGTAATTGCTGTTAAGCCCACGTACGCCTTGGCAATCACATCAGAGTGTTTGGCGATAGTTTAGTCTATGAAATCTGAAAGTATCAGAGCCCAAAAAGTCATGTGTGCTAATATTCTCTAGTGTTTAAATGTGAACATTTTTCATAAATTTCCTGTGCACACATGAACACCGCTTGCTCTGTCTCCTGAGTCCTTGCCACGCTGCCTTTACCACTGCACCATGTCCTTCAACTTAATTTCCGTGAATTGTTTATACCTTCAGCTGAAATGAAATGCTCAGAGTTGCAATTGTCATATTTTAATATTTTTTTGTTGTCAGTTCTATGCGGCGTGTATTTTAGATGTAAAATTGTGGGGTTTATAACCGCTTGTTTCTTTTTCAACCTTACTTTTCTTCGGAAGTATATTTATATTTTTAGCCCTGAAGTTTAAATACATGTATCGAGAAGGATCGCTCCATTAAAACAGACACTTCATCCCAGGAATCTGACATTCACTCCTTGCTGGAAAGATAAAAAGGTATTCCGTGCAAGTCTTGAATTATTCATGACCTAAAATGCTTACACTGGCAAACGTGCATTGGCAAAGTTTTTTTTCTTGCAGGTTTAAACTTGTCACTGAATAGCAAATTAGAGCATAGCGCCTGCAGTTCAAATGGTTTTGGAAAATGTCATGCATAGAAAGTGCGCGTAGGAAATTATGTGCATAGGAAATGGAGACCCCTGGCTTTGTATTTTTTACCCATTTTATGTTTAAACACAAAAAAAGTGTTTCTATTTTAATGAAACTCCTCTGCATAAAGTCTACTTTTGAAAATACACCAAAGCAAATATGGTTGGAAAAATACATTTCATTGAGGGTTCATATTGTGTATGATTATAGAGGAAAAAGTGGTGAAATCGTTTTTAGAGCAGAATACATCGTACGTATGATTTTTTTTTTACGTGTGTAAATACGAGCTCATAACATCATCAGTGAATTTAATACGGTAATGCATCTTAAAAATAAGCTTCATATGGATTTAATATTGGTCAATGAACAAGCCTGGTGATGGAATGGAAGCCAAACGTGGGAATGCACCCAAGGGAACATCTACCACGCAAATAGAGTGATGAGAGCAGCCAGAGTGCAGGAGAGAAATGGATCGTTGCTTTGCAGGACCTTCAGGGAGGGAGATGATGGCATGCAGAGCCCTTAATCCAGCAAAAGGATAGATCATGGCAGATGGTGATTACGGAACAATCAAATTCATTTCAGGTATCGTTGAGAAAAAATTATTGCTGTGGTTTTCCCACCTGATGATGATTGCTTGTGTTGCCATCGAAACGTCATGATTTGTTTTTATTTGATTTTATTTCTAACTACGTGACTTTACCGAAAGAACCAAAGAGTATGGATTCCTGCAGTTACGAAAGCTTCAAATTCAAGATTTATGTTATTATTTATCACATTAGACAATGCCAGCGGAGATGAGCGAATTTATATTTTCAGAAAAAGTCAAGAGTCATGATTTCTCAAATATTCACAATCCACTGCCAGATAAAGGCTTTCCCACATTGTGACAATCATTAGGGTGTATGTTTTACCATACCTCGTCACGCTGGTCAGTTTAGGTTGAAAATGTATTTCTTCCGATGGAAAACTCGTTTCTTTAAAACTGCTTTTAGTGTTTAATTGATTGTCTCCCCACGCCTCCGATTAGCACAGTTGGATATGTACGTTTGCAAAAGAAGTTCAACATACATACATACTTATGTAGGTTAGTCAGTGTAGCTTGGTGTCCCGGACCAGTTCCAATTCTACGTACCACTGATATTAGCTGTAGTTGGGAATTCAACTCGGGAACGCCATGGTATTAGTGGAATGTGCTGGCCACTCCACTAATACCATACGCACAACACCAAGAACACTTGAATTTGAATGTTGTAACCTCCCCTTGGCAATACTCTGTATACCTGCACATGTTGATACACATGTAAATATGCACACGATTTGCATAACAAACTCATCACATGTAATACAAAATCACATGTTCCTCGCATTACTCAAAATAAACGTCTCGGCCTCGACGAGACTGTGACTTTCTTCAGCTGCTTTTGGTCAAGAGGCTCCATTTCCCCGGTTGCCTTTCAGCTGCTGCCACGTGCTTAAAATGATTGCGCCTGCGTTGGACCTCCTGTTTCTTTTTCTTCTTCATCTTCTCGTTCTTTCGTAGCCGTATATTTAGGATGGTCGTCAATCCTCCAGGTAAAATCGAAGCCCGTCCAAAGGTGCTGCTCCGCCGGGGTTTGCTGTTTTTGCCGTAATTGCACATCGGGGGCCTCGTAGTGAGCCGTGCAACCTGGCCAGTGAATATCGGTGACGGCACGAGGGCGACATCGTTGTTAATAATATCACCTGCAGTTTTTTGTTGTTGTTACATTGTCAGCTTTCCTACTCGCGGATTCATTGCTGTTTTAGTTTTTACGCTTTTGGGGAAAATGGGCCGTCCATAAATGACGTCACGCGATTTTTGACGATTTTTGACCCCCCCCCCCCCGCATCGTCACACGGCGTCACAAAAAGTCAGACCCCCCCCCTGAAATATGACGTCACAAAGCTCGCCCCCCCCCCCAAAAAAAATTTGAACATGCTTCAAATCGCTTTAAACTATTGTCATTGTAGTGCGTAGTTAATGTGGCGCTGCACTCTAATGTTGTAGTCTATTTTATTAAGTAGAACGTGTTGTCAATATTTATTTAAAGTTGCGCATTTTGATGTGACGTCACATTTCTCAACCACCCCCCCCCCCCGCCTCGTTACACATCGTCACAAATGTGTGACCCTCCCCCTCCCACCTAGGTGCATGACGTCATTTATGAACGGCCCCAAATTAGTTTTGGTGATGTTCTCAGATGGAAGTAGTTTACAATGTATCCCCCCCAACTACTCCTCCCGTAAAAATATGATTCAGAAGCATTTCTTAATGTTCTTTTGAATGCAAATATGCTGTGCGTGGAATATGTGGGGGTGCAAAAAGAAATACACATGTTCACTCTCTCACACTGTCACAACTGTCAGGACAAGTGCTGCTTGTGCCTAGCGGAGCACACGACGGATTTGGTGGGGTATAGAATCATCCCTAAGCCACTTTTGTCTGCCCAATGCATATTCTGACGAATCACAACAGCCACTTATTTTAGGGCACGCTGCCTCATTGTAATGGTTAGCGTGCAGGAGACTTAAAATCCAGAGGTCACCGGTTCAATAACCTGGCACGGCAGTTTAAACAATGGGCAAGTGTCTTTAATCCCCCTACGTCTGTCAAGCCCGGCAGTATAAATGGGGTGCAACACGATTCGTGGACAGGCAGGTTGCGTGTGGTGGAGTAAAATGCGGGTACTGCCACCGCTTCCAAGACGTCCCGCCGGTGTAGCAAGAGTAGGCCAAATACCCTCTAAGGGGAAGGGGAGTTTCTCTGAAGCCCTCTCTGGTGGAGACACTGAGCAGTACGATTACGATGAGCCGGGCGGTCGTGGCGTACGCCGCTAATCCAGAGCTGTGGGTGCGAGGACCGACCTGCCTGGAGAAGAAAAGTACAGGACGGTGCAGTCCTCTGTGAGAGTAGGAGAAGCTCCTGTGCTATCTTGAAGAGGCAGCAGCGCAAATATACCAAGGAAGGACGTGTGGCTGCACCTCAGAGCTCTAGATCCTCCCTGACCTGTCCAGTGTGCCACAGGGAATTCCGGGCTCGGATTGGCCTCTTCAGCCATCTGCGCACTCATCAAAACCCAACAAAATGACAAACGTGCCATGGCCATCATCAACTTTGATGGACGAACAAGAGAGAGGGATGACACACCTACCTCCCATACCGTGGGCATCGAGGTGCCGTACCCTACCTTGCGTGCGAATATCCGCCCGTTCTCTCTGTGGAATTTAGAGTGGTGCCCCATTCTCATGTGTGGCTTTTCTCCGCGTTCTCCGGTTTCCTCCCACGTCTGAACACTCATTAATTCGCTGAAAACATCTTAATTCGTAGAGGACCGCAGAGCTTGGGGCAATTGTTGGCTCAGCGGCTGGCTGCTTTCCCGCTTGTCTGAGGTTCCTCGAGCCTCCGAGTCACCATATCTCTTGAAGAGTTTAACGAACACCGTGTGCTTTAAAAGTAAAACAAATTATACTCTTGATTATTATTCTCACAATTGCAGGACTGCACCTTTCACCTTTGTGTACACTGTGTGAAGCTGGAGTGAACAAATGCTGGCTGTGTTACACACAACTATTGCAGTTGTTGTATAAAGCTATTTTAAAAAATAAAATCCTTGTTTCTTTTTTTCAGTTTCAACAAATAAGATGTGATATGCTGAAGAGCTCTTGACACCGACATTTAATAGAATATAACTTATTACAAAGCATTGTCCACGATCACGTGTGCTGTGTCGGAGTCTGCTGGAGTATATTTTTTTAATATCTTGTCATATGTGGAGAATGTGGGTAAATGAATGCAAGATTATTTTCCACGCTCGTAGTACCATTTGCACCAGTTGTGAAGCTTTATAAACCCCCCCACCCATGCAACCCAGTATTAGATCTCGGTTTCTGTGCAAACCACAGCCGTAGCCTGCAGTTGTTATGAATTTGGTATCCATCAACGAGTTGTGTATCTTGTGCGAGCAGGCCTAGACATAATGCAGCGCTGCTGTGTGACCTGGCCCTATGAAATGCAATGAAGCACAATCTATTTTCGAAAAAAAAAGGTCACCAGTATTAAACTTTGTGCCATTCAATAGACGACTACGGGACATTGATTTACGTAGGCGGCTGCTCTCCCGCACTGGTGACATTCAATAATGTACCTCAAATAAAATGCAACGAGAGCAAGCACTATTAAAGTTATCTGACAATTCACTGTGGTCAATATAAAGCCGCCCTATTATGCCGAAAAACACGTATTAACAAGTCACACACTGTTTCCATCCTCACAGTGGAACTGAAGCAAGGCTTTTCTGCAGACCTGCATTGTGCCCGAATGGCAGACTGTGGTTCCATGTGGCCCAGATATTCTCAACTTCAGGTGACCGTACGCTTTGGTTCTTTCGGTAAAGTCACGTCGATGAAAAAAAATGAAAATAACTAAAAATAAAAATAACTAAATTCAGATAACTAAATTTTGTTATTTTCATTTATTTTCATTTGAAAATTACTAAATTTAGTTATTTTCATTTTTTTTCATCTACGTGACTTTACCGAAAGAACCAAAGAGTATGGATCCTTGCAGTCACGAAAACTTCAAATCTAGAATTCAGGTGACCTATGCTATACCCGCTATGATCGATATTTCCTAGGCATTTAAAGATTCTCTCCACTCGCGATTCTACAATTTGTCATGATTAGAGATCGCGATTAGAATTAAAATATTAATTATCTTTCCATCTCATATTTTATCGTTTTGCTTGTATTGTTTCTCATTCGTTGTGCCTTCTTTCTCTTCTCACCTTGTGCATGCCATGATCCTCAATCTAATACTGGCGTACGATTAGCATCATTGATTAACGTAGTTATATACATAATTGATTTATATGTAGACACGTTTAAAAATATATATTTAAAAAAATACTGCCACGATTCGATGCATGAGAGCTTGGATTGATCAGTCATTACACGTCTCATGTTTTCACCTTTTTATTAAAAAAAAAACATTCGAACAATGAACCACAATGTGACTTTGACTTTAAAGAAACAGAAAGATGTGCATTGCGTGTCATGTACAAAGGCACATTTGTCTGTTGTGATAGGGTTTATCGCCATTTACTGATTTGAATTAATGAGACATCTGTGTATTGGTGAACATGAAAAGATCACCCAATTGAAGGTACCAATTGCCTGATGTTGATGAGTCTTTTTTTTATTTCTTGTGCCACCTGCCACTGATTCGAATTTGCTTTGTTAATTGTTTCTGTGCTGCACTTCGTGTCATTATTTCGTTTTAAAATTCCCCAACAGCATTGGTTGGGGCCTTACTTTTTAAATCACTTTGAATTGTGGTATTTAATAATGATTAGCTTAGTTGTGGCGAATATATATTGCATCAGATGTATGAATGAGACATTTCTGCTTGTCTATTCTGTTATTTATATTTTTTTTCTACCACAATTAATATGGCATTCTATTTGTTGCAATGTTTGATTCTTGTTGCTCTGTTTGATTCTTTATATGTTTGTTGCTATATGTTCAAGAATCGACGACATATTCAACAAGCTTATATAATATGTCCTTACTTATCGACAAAATAGTAAAATGTATTTCGAGAATTAAACATTTCAAATTAGTTGCACATATTAAAGCAATACGATATGTTTGATTATTGACAATATAAAATAATGTATGTTTGATAGTTAGCACGCATTAAATCAACAGGTATTAAACATGTTCAGATATCAAACGTAAATATGCTGCAATGTAATATGTTGTCGATCATCAAATATGCGTATAAATATGCTATTGATTATTTTGCGTTATGTATTATACACATTTGTGTAGAACTTGAACCCATATCTTAAAGAGAAGATCCTTGCCCATAACATCTTGGCAGTACCACTACCAATGATTCAATAAAGTCTGACTTGGTGAGACACTGCATGTCGAAACCAGTCCATAATTTACTTGTACTGAATTGATGCTGCTAAAATTATGTACTCCCAGAACACCATAGCGCTGATAGGTTGCTTAATGTATTTTTTTTACGTGGAGAGACAGATATGTGAAGGAGACATATTGCATGCTTATCTATTGCATGCTAATGATTTATGTTTCTGTTAAATAAGTCCTAGACCAGGTAGAGACCCCGGCTGCTACTGCTGTGTGATGTAGCAAAGCCAAAGAATGTTGCTGAAGCATTGAAACTGGAACATTATTGGGATGCAAAAATACTTATTTTTCATTAAACACTGATGTTAAAGTTGCACCAGGAGCAGAAGTCAACTACATGTTTAATCGGGTCATTGGGGATTTGGCGAGGAGAGCATCATGGGAGAATAAGATCAATATAGTGATTGAAAATTTCATTAAGCGAGAAGTATTGGCTTATTCGTGTCATCAGCTGCAGTGAAAAATAAGCTCAGCCTCAGCATAATTGTGTTATGTGTCCCCAATGTTTTCGAAGAGGCAAGCAGTGTAATATGTCCGAGTTTGCTGATGGTTGTACGGTGTGTTTTTATGTTATATTTTGCTTTTTTCCCACAATTATATTTCAATTGTCGCTATCAGCTTCATGTCACGAGATAATGTCATTTGGACCTTTTCGGGCAGCGAGCAGTATATTACACTGTGTCAGAGAATGGCCTCAGAAGATGTCACACGGTCACTTTAGTCAGACATGGGTCACTCCTTTTCAAGTGTCCTGCCGAGGTTGTTCGTTACATGTTAATCAAAACAAAATGTTTAAGTGGCAGAGTTGGAATGAACTAAATTGATGAAAATTTTTCTTTTTAAGTACGTTTTTTTTAACAGTCATTGGTGACGAGGCTGAAACCATTAACTGCAGAACTTGGTTGAATGAGTCGTGGCTGCCCAAATTCAAACCCAGGATCTCAGCAATGTTACCTCAGTGGTCTGATCCCAGAGCCAGCAAGATTTCTCCACTCAATGGCTTTATAAAGGGGCAAAAAAAACATTAAGTAAGTTTTGAGTACATCTACGACTTAAACTTTTGCTTTACTTTGTTAGTGCCTGGTCACCATTACCTTGAATCGCCTGCAACGAGCAACATATCTAACTAGACCCCATGCCCTGCCACTGCAGTGCAAGAACCCGTCAGGGCCACAAAGGTCCAACAAGGCACCGAGATTTGATGGTCTGTGTCCTGCGCTCCTAAAGAACCTGGGACCATGGACAACAATGGCTTGCAAACCTCTCCATCTTCATGCACAGGATGGGCAACATCAAAAAGGATTGGAAGCAAACCTGGAAAGCAGCAAGACTCTCCCTCCAGCTACAGGCCAATATCACTCTTGTCCTCTGCATCCAAGCTGATAAAACATGCCATGCTTGCCAGACTTTCCTCCATTAAAGAGACACAACTGCCAACCCAACCAAAGCCGCTTTTCGAACTGGCCGTAGCTCCTAAGAACAGATCGCTGCCCTCACCACCCTCGCAGAAGCTGGTTTCCGGCATCAACAGAAAAACCGTCACCGCTTGGCATCATGGCCTGCTGCTGAAGATGGACAAAATCAGCAGACGAATCGACACAATTATCAGCAACTGTACGTTCAGGGTTACACCTCGCTGGTAAACACAACCTCAATAGAATTATGAAGAATGTTCCTATCTCAAGGCTCGGTACTTGCACTATCACTATTTAATATATATATGACCCGCCATGTACGTGTTCTCGCAAGTTCATGCAAATGACATGGCCGTTGCTGCACATGGCACAAACCGCGACACTATTTGCCAATACTCTAACAGCTGCTCCAACTTCATTGCATCATATTTATGTCACTGGAGACTCAAATCAAATCCTTCCAAAACCACCACAAGCACTTTCCACCTGAATAATCACGCAACAGATGCTACCCTTGAAGTATCCTTCTGCGGTAGTCCAGTGCGCTATGATCCCACTCCAAGATATCCTTATGTTATCGTGGATATAAGCCCCCTTCTAAAACAGATGTACAGTAAAACCTTGGATTGCGAGCATAATTCGTTCCGAAAACGTGTTTGTAATCCAAAGCACTCGTATATCAAAGCAACTCGTATATCAGTTGTGATCACGTGACGCTCGGCAGACAAAGCGTACACACGTACTACTCGTATTGCAAGACCTCGCTCGTTTATCAAATTAATATTTATTTAAAGAATTTGCTCGTCTTGCAAAACACTCGCAGACCAAGTTACTCGCAATCCAAGGTTTTACTGTATGTATTTATGTTGAACTTATTTCACACTGTTCTAGCCAACCATGCTAATCGGAGGTGCAGGCGAAAGACAACAAACTAAACACAAAAAGCAATTGTAAAGAAATTAGTTTTCAATATAGATTAAAACGTGCACATCTCCAGTGGCTTCCTAATATCAAACAAAAGAGCGTTTCGGTCAGCCGCAGAAGCGCATCTGAAAGCGCGCGATGCAGTGACCATCTTTGTTGAATGGTGCGCCTCAGCTGATGTGCTGCGGACTGTCGCCTTATCACTGATAAAGTCAGCGGCAGAGCAGTCTGGCCTGAGAGCTTGTACACAGAACAGATAGACACACAATAAAATAACGCAATCCGCTGGTTCACGCGTTTGTTTTATCTCGTATTGTTTTTGTAATTCACTTTTGCTGGCATCCCCCTTAAATTGCCAAGTCGCTCACAACTCATGCGGAATGCGGCTGCCAGAATTCTTACGCGCACGCCTCTTGCTGAACTGAACACATTTCCCCTGTGCTGGCATCTCTCCGTTGTCTGCCAGTATGTTTCGAGTCGAGTTAAAACATTCTTCTCCTCAGCTACAAGGCTGCCCAATGATATTGCTCCCTCATATATACAGGACCTCGTTCGCCTATATGTCCCAACAAGAGTACTTCATCCATAATACAGGTTTCTTTGGGTTAATATAAAAATGTGTCGTTAAACCCGCCACCACCCAACGCAGCCAATTAGTAAGGCTTGTCACGTGAACAGAACGTGGCCAATTCGTTACTAGTACAGCAACACCGGTGTGTTGGAGAGCAAATTCACAACGTTTACAAACTGAAAACTTCAGTCTTCCGAGTCTGGCCTGTCGTGTGTGCGGAGATCGCGTCTCTGTACGACGGTGATGGGTGATTGGGCTATGTCTCGTGTCGACCCCACACTGTGGAATTAACTCCACTCAAGGTCGTAGCCATGGGGTCAACATTGGGGGGGGGGCAAATCTTCCAGGGGGTTTGGGGGTCCCACCCCCTCCCCAGAAAAAAAATCTAAATTTGAAAACTAATTTCCTGCCATTTCCTGCCTAAAATATTTAAAAAATCACAAACACATAGGATGGACTTTGTATTTATTTTTTACAATAATGTCTAATAGTGTATTGTATTACCTTGCTCTGTTTTTTTCTTTTTTACCTTTTCTTGTTTCATTGTATGTAATGGCAGAGATTATGGATTAATAAAGTACAACCATTACTACAATCTGATAAAAATAAATCTATTTTATAGCAATATATTGAGGGGGGGGGGCTTTTTGAGCATATTTGAATATGAATTACAGCTTTAACTCCACTGGATGCTCACACCACTGACTCCCCCCTCGTTTTATTAAAATCGTGCTTTGAGACACAACTTATTTTTAGGGGTTTTGTTTTTCTATTTATTGAATTCTTTGTTTTCGAGTTGAAGTTTATTGCTGTAAGCCTACATATGTGTGTGTGTTTTGTACGGTGCCTTTGACCTCTGGGTGAAAGATGTTTCAGAATTATAAATCCTTATTATCATAACACTGAAACTGACACCAATGCCCTGGCGAACATGTTGCCACCAAATATCCACAAAGGGGCCGTCCATAAATGACGGCACGCGATTTTGAACGATTTTTGACCCCCCCCCCCCCATCGTCACACGGCGTCACAAAAAGTCAGACCCCCCTTCAAATATGACGTCACAAAGCTCTGCCCCCCCCCCCCCCCCCAAAATTGTTTTAAACATGCTTCAAATCGCTTTAAACTATTGTCATTGTAGTGCGTATTTAATGTGGCGCTGCACTCTGATGTTGTAGGAGAAAACATTTATTAAAAAGTATATTTAATTTTAGTAGAACGTGTTGTCTATATGTATTTAAAGCTGCGAATTTTGACGTCACATCACATTTCTCAGCAGCGTACCCCGCTGCCAACTTGAATCCCAATCCTTCTTCTCTGATCGCGCTGCTGTCACCACCCTAGAATCTCAGCAAGATCCGGACGAACGCTGGTGAAGAGAGTGGAACAACGCGGACGACCAGAATAAACACCTCACTCGAGACCCAATCATCGCTCACCTCACTGGCTTTGACATTCATCCTCAAAGGGCATCGGTGGTAGAACCTTCAACCGTGTCACAACATCAACAGGCCACTGCGCTCGTCTCCTCCGTGAATGGTGAAATTAAAGGCACAAGCCACAGTGTGACTGTGGCCATGCAAACCCAAACTACGGACCATGCAGTGATCTACTGTCGTCTGTGCTCCGTCAATAGAGGAATGCCAAAACGACACAAATTCTCTCCAGAAGACCTCTCGTGGCTAGCAGACTTCGTCATTGGCATTCAGATCCTGGACATTTAAACAGACACGCAGGATCTTTATTCGTATACTTTATTATGTATTTCCCCTTCTATCAAAATGTACAGCTCTAAGGGTAAATATACAAGGACCATTTAAATCCATATTTGTCATGACATTTTTTTTTATACTTAGGGATTACTATATCATAAACACAAATGTCAATGTGGTGTCATTTATAAGGTTTTTTGAATGTGCATTGTTCATTTCACCAACTGCAAACCCTTGCTTTTATATTGGCTTTGCTGCAAGCGAGATTTATTGACATTAAGCCATTAAAAATGTTTCATTGCACAGTAGCAGGCGCAATCTTGGGATTTAAATGTTTTGCCCCAGGTCTCGCATTTTATCTACATACAGATCCACACTTGCAGATGCGGCCACGTGTGCAACGGTTCGAACACTGGACATCCAATCCAGAGGTCGCCGGTTCGATCTCCAAGCGCAGCAGTTGAAGCAACGGGGGAAAAGCTTCTTAAATCCTCACTCACCTCTGTCCCACTCAGCACCATACAGTACATGCGTTCACCACAGTCAGCTGATCGGCAAATCGCGTGCGGTGGGGTTGAGCGTGGGTACTCCAACATCTCCCGAGACGTCTGGCCAGCGTGGAAGAGTAGGCCAAAATAAACTCGAGAGACGGGGTTGCCTAAAGCCCCTGTTAGTGGAGGCGCTTCCTTCAGCCGCGGTGTGAGCAAGCAATTGCAGGACTGTACCATTACCATATTTTTTTTAGACATCCGCTAATGGGATGCCCGTTAAGATTAAATGGCACCGAACTGCACCTATCCATTTATTTTGGCAAAGGAGCTCGCATCGCGCGCTGGGATATTGGGAACGGCAGAGGCGGCAGGCAGCGCCGGACCTGATGAGCCGCATGAACCAAATTATTGGACTGAATGTGTTTGTTTGTCTCGACCTCGTTCGCTTAAAGCTTTACATTATATCATTGGTCAAATGATGCCTCGTTATTGCAATTGGCAGAGCAGTCTACGAACGGTTCTCCAGACAAATATGTACGTATATATTGAACTTCTTTCGCACCGTACGTGGCCAACCGTGCTAATCGTAGGTACGGGGGGGGAAGGACAACACACTAAACACAGATATAAATACTGGTTAGCCGTATATACACACACATTTATCAAGTTCAACATCAAGAAGTCAGCTTGGCCGAAGCACTTTATGCCACCACATCGACCCAACAGCACTTTCAACTTCTTAGGTTTTTTCGGTAAAGTCACGTAGGAAAAAAAATAAAATAAAAATTACTAAAAGTAATAGAAATAAAATAAAATAATAAATAATAAAATAAAATACTTTTTTTATAAAAAAATTATAGTAAAAAATTGTAGAAGTAATAATAGAAATAAAATAATAAATAATAAAATACTTGTACTTATTATTTTACTTTATTAGTTATTATTTTATTTTATTTCTATTATTACATTTAGTCAAACAACTTTTTTTTTTACCTACGTGACTTTACCGAAAAAACCTAAGAGTATGAATCCTTGCAGTCACGAAAGCTTCAAAACTAGAAGCACTTTCTACCCTCCACCCGGTTACTGCAACTTGTGCACAGTAGGCATGCGACGACCTCCAGGATCTGCCCTAACCATCTCCCACCATGTGGCCTGACGAGGTTTTCCCCTCGGTGACCTTCCGTCCGTCTCGGTAACCTCCGCTCCCCCATCTTCGTTGGCGATACGTAGCGAGATGTTAACTACCTCGCCTGGTACGCAGGAGGTCGTGGGTTCGATCCCAAACCTGACGCCTGTATATTTGGAGTTTGCGTGTCCCTCTCCTCGTGGTCGTGTGGATTTTTCTCCGGGCCCTCCGGTTTTTCCCTCCACATTGAGAAACGTGCGTTTAGAGTATTTGGCTGCTATACATTTCCACACGATAAGCCACTTCGTTGAGCTATCATTTGTGACCAGGTCGTTTCTAAAAAAGAGCTATATAGCTCAGTGGGCCTAACCTGGTAAAATAAAAAAAATATTTGATTTAATTTATCCTGCATACACGTGTGGTTGCAGGATATCTGTATATTTTCATATATATGTATAGACGGTACATATGGCTGTAATTAAAGGTACATATATATTACAAGGTTATCCCGCTCATTTGGCATGCAATTATTGCGTGCATAATGTATTTGGATACAAAGACAAACACGCTGCACACGTATTTCATTTACCGCTGCCTCAGCGACTCTGATAAATGAGGAATAGGTAATTGAGCCACCTGTTGGTTGAATCCTTGCGCGTACATCATTCGGAATCCCCTGAGCTCCAAGGATCCTTGTGGTTGCAGGGATTTGCTTGTAGGCAAGACCATCCCTGGACAGTGGCTTGCTATTTCTGATTATGAACAATAAATGTAAAAATGTATACATTAGTATATGTAGAAAAGACATTTAATTACGTCTTTTTAAAATTTTACGTTTTTTAATATGTGGATGGCTTCTGGATCACAATCAGAATACGGTATTTCTTTATACTGGAGGAAACCGAAGAGCGAAAAAGCTTTGTTACACAGATGTCTGTGGGGTTCTGTGTACTCATGCCACTTGCACAGCCGCTCACGTGAACATTGGTTTCAGTGAGCGGTGTCTTTGTGAGCGAAGCCACCGATGTATTGAGCGAGGGCATGGGTTTTCAAGAAAGAAATAAAAAACATTATTAAACAAATTATTGTGCCTACAAATATGACTTGGGGGTTAGAAAATGTCAATGAATGAAAGACTGCTCAAATTTGGTGACATTAAATTCATCCAATTGTTAACAAATGTGCTTGAGAGATGTGACATCCACTTGTGCCTTTTTCACGAGTTTCATATTAAAAAAAATAAAAGTAACCATCTGCCGCTTGAAAAACAAGCTCTTTACCTGTGCTTAATAATACACAAATTCTTAAAGTACTACTGCAATATTGATAAAACCTATTGATTTGACACACTTTCATTATTGCAGTTTAAAAGCCCCTATTGACTTTTGTTTCACTACAATTTTGCAGTTGACCTCGCTGACCATTACAAAGACAATATTGGCACTCGAAATGGATGAATGCACCCAAAAAAACATAATTGCGTGTCAAAACGATACTTGAAAGTAATCGCGAGATGGTTTATTTTTAAAGACTTCAAGCCCATTTCCCCGCCCACATTGGCTACGAGTCGTAATTCTGTGGCGGTGGGAAATTTGGATGTGTTGTCATAGAAACGACCATTACCCCACAGATTACCTGAGCAGGAGTGTGCCATTGGCCAACCAGAAGACCCAATAGCACCAGATTACTGCCTCCCAAGTGCAGGGCTGACAATGGCGTTCTTCATCTCCGGGAGCGATTGAAGAAAAAAATGCTGGTACATGTCAAATTACAACTTGCGCATGTTAATGGCCGAGTGCTTGCACAGGTTGGGGGATTCTGGGTCACACACGGGGCTAGATGGCCATGTTGTGGTGCTTGGCCATGTTCCTGGTTATGGGGCAAGCACTGCCTGCTCCTTGCATTCCAAGGATACAACTTCCGTGCGTGTCGTCGGTGCAGTTCTTCTCATATTTTTTTTTAAACGCGGTTGCTGAGCACAGATTCAAAAGACCCCAAATGCCAAGCGGGCAGCAACAAACAGCACGATCGAAGTGCATGTGTTAAACAGTGACGGCAGTCGGTCGTTTATTAACATGACCAAGGTTATCGGAATTTGGAAGAAAAGAAAACAATGGGAGGGAATTCCAAAGTCAAGCATTGCGAGGAAAAATAAGTGTTGTGACCTGGTTGAACGGTATGAATAAGATTAAATGGTCAGTCTCATCTACCCGAGTGCGGGTTAGTGACATAATTCAAGATTTATCTTCTTGGTTTTTTCGGTAAAGTCACGTAGAAAGGAAATAATAAAATAATAAAAATAAAACGTAATAAAATAATTCTCACGACGTTTCGGCCACAACGCAAGCAGCCGTCTGTCAGACCTGTTCTTTACCTGAGGACGGCTGCTTGCGCTGTGGCCGAAACGCCGTGAGAATTATTTTATTATGTTTTATTTTTATTATTTTATTATTTCCCTTCTACGTGACTTTACCGAAAGAACCAAGAAGATGAATCCCTGCAGTCACGAAAGCTTTAAATCGAAATATAATTCAAGGTGTTAAGCAAAGTGAGCTTGGGCAGAAGACATTTCGCTCACAAATGATGGCAGATGGTCCCGAGTAACGATGGCATGGCAGTCAAGGAATGGAACGTGTCTGAAAGGATGTGCACTGAGGAGATGCAGTGATGAAGTTAGGTCACGTGCAGGTGCTCGGTGCATTTTCATAAAGTAGGATCGTCAGACATGCTGGCTTGCCAAGGCTTGTTTGGGGAGGCGTTCATTCAGCAGTGGAATCTCCATGACAAATGAGGGCATATGATGCTAACACTACTAGGTGTGTGTGTCAATAAGGAAAGTTGTGTCTCTAATTGAACCGCCACGATGAGACAGAGCACTCCCCTTACTGCAATATCTTTCCACCTATGTAATACGCAACACATGCACGTGTTACAAATGCACTGTTGCTTTTTTCTTAACACTCACAATCCCGGTGTCTCATCAGCACATACTTGATTTACATGAACGCTCATTGTCCTTGAAGGAAAACAGCAGTGGGTTGTTTATTTTCTTAACTCTCCAAGCATACTAAATGTTGTGTTAGTTTTTAATACTTTATTCAATCGCATTCTTATCCTATTCCCGTATGTACGGGCGCATTTGTCTTTTGTCGCGCGATGCTTCTGCCACAGGGCCTGTTTCACACACAACGCAGGCCCCGTGAAGTGAGCTCAGGTAAACTTTAAATGACCACGCTAATGAATAGTGGACACTCGGACAGGAAGCCATGACTGAAGAAAAAGCAAATGCTTCGCGTAGAAGAACAATCTGACGTACAGCGACCACCAAATTGTCATCTTCAAAGGGACCGGCATTAAACAGCGCATACCTGCGTTTTGTCGGCCTAGGTATTTCCATAACTTTGATTAGCACGAATGTTACCGCTAATTGCAATGCCAGTTTGTGCTTCAGGAATTCTCAGCTTGCATTTAAACCCATTTAAGCTCTCATTGATTACACACTGAATTGATTACACAATTAATCAAAATTAGAAGGCACTTGATGTTTTTTTTTTGCGGGAGCGCCATCCATTGCAGGTGCTTGTTGTGACACAGTTTGGTACAGAGTGGTGAATATCAATTGTGCGCCAAAATTTGTTATTTAATTATTCATGGGATGGGTGAAACATTCTCTCGGGGATTTTCCTATTCGCTTTGTAGCGCTCCTAAAGCAGCACGCTGAGATGCGACTGTCCATCAGCCTTAATGCATTATGTCAAATGTGTTGAGCCTTGATAGGAATCGGAGTGACACGGATGCACAGTGTTCTTTGTGTTTGTGAAATTCTGTGAGGGCCTACCAGCTTGAGTCATAATTAAGAAAGGGGTTTGGCCGCTGTCACCCAGCAGCGTCTTGCCCAGTTGTAAAGAAAGTGCGAGATTCATTTTAAATAAAACATTCATTCATGTTCGTCCTGGGTGGTAAGAGAATAACCCAAAATAATATCACAAAACCTTCAAATATTGACACTGATATGATTTAAACTATATTTTACAGAATTAAAAAAAGTAGCAAAGCCAAGGCGTGCTTTGATCGTCATCATCAGAAATTGACTCATGAACACATCCCAATGCATTACACGTATCAAATTTTAAGCGTAAATCCTCATTACAGTATTTGGCAAAAAAGTACGATTCATTACACATTTGAAGACGGCAAGATCGCATGAGAGATGCTGTCCCCTATGATTGCAATGGAGTGTTCAACGTTGCAATTTAAATTGCCGTAAAGTGGGGCTCTCCTAGGAATGATCGAGGACATTCGCCACCAGTGTTAGACATTTTCCAGGGCAGACTGAGAATAATTTTCCGCAGAACACTCCTGACAGTGATTATACATGAGCTGTTAAGGACACGGGTGATGGCTCAAATAGATGTTTTTTTTTTAAGTGGTGTTGTTTAGTAGGTCATAGACCACCTTTTCAGCTTGATGTTTTCTCGAGACTTCTATTAAATATACCATTCCTTTGATATCAGGGCTCAATAACAAGGCAACATATTATTTTTAATCTGTGGCACTCTTTTATAATTCAACACTTTCCTTTGAAATAACAACCCTGAAGTGATGAATTTTACTGTCATGCATTGCCATTACTCGGCTTAGAATATTAAATGGAAATTAAATATGAAAGTGTAATCGTAAGATTATATTTCATTTGAAAATTCTTCAGAGACGCAAAATTCGAAAGCTTTTATCTAAATAATTAAAAAAAAAACAATTCACCCGAACCTTTATTCAATATTAAATGAGCCAATATAATTGTCAACCATTGCAATGTGCGAATAACGGGATTGGAAAACAATATTACATGGAATACTTTTGTAAATGATTGATTTGTATGTATGCACTTAGCCAAAGCATATGGAGAAGAGTCGTGGTTTAGCATTACCGCATGGAGCATAAGCAAAGAGTACATTTTCTCATAATAGCTTTGTGCTATGCTGCCATTTACAGATATTAAAAATTACGATGATTTCTTTTGGACATTAGACTGCTTGAACAGTATATATATAAAGACCTTAGGTGTTCCCACAAATAATGACCTATCTTGATGAATGTGTCCCACAAATAGCAGCTTGTGTGTTCGAGCTCCCCACAATGATTTGGATTCATTTTTCCCAACAGACAGCTTCAGCTTTGCCTCCCATCACAACCTCTCCAGACCCTCCCTCCCCTCCCTCCCCTCCCACCCCTCCCTCCCCTCCCTCCTCTCCCTCCTCTCCTCCCGCCCTCCCCTCCCACCCCTCCGTCCCCTCCCTCCTCTCCATCCCCTCCCTCCTCTCCTCCCGCCCTCCCCTCCCACCCCTCCCTCCTCTCCCTCCCCTCCCTCCCCTCCCTCCTCTCCCCTCCTCTCTCCTCTCCCTCCCCTCCCTCCTGTCCTCCCGCCCATTCAGCCTGACTCGCAGCTTGCCTGGAACATGACAATAAAGTGCAATTTAAATGCTTATGAAGTTCAGGCCACGGAGGATGGCCATGGGACCCTGCGCTATATTATTCATGCTGGGACATTGCCGCACTACCAGACTTTGCGACAGCATTAATTTTCAGTCAATCCAACTTCTAATTATTCTTACCCCATATCTCACTTAAGGCTTTTTTTCCCAAGCCCATTAAAATGTAGACCGTTAAGACCGCGTTCACTCTGCCTGAAGATGGTTATTTGACACCCTACTGTGTAATAAGACTTAATGCAATTTTATTAATGCTGCAGTGCCCTCTCCTTCTCTTCAAGGTGAAAGAAGCACAGTGTTTTCTAATGTCTTTTGTTGCGTATCTTTCCAAGTACAATCAATTGCCTGTGATGATCAATGCTCTGCTGTGTGTTGATTGTGGCAGAACTGTGTGAGCGGTGACTGTCAACCAGCAGTGGATATACAACGGCTGATGATGATGATGACAACTGCGTGCTGAATGTTTTAAACAATGACTAATTAGGCACAGACCATGCGATCAATCAAATGACAGTATTCTTGATTATGCATTTTCCGCAGCCAATCGAATTTTAAAATGCCCCCATCAAATAAAGTGGCATGATTCCATGCCGGTCTTCATAATTACGGCAAATTGTGTTTTGGAGCTTTCCCCTTCCATTAAACTACTACTCAAAGACGAGATCAACAATCAAGCGCGACCACCTATTTCACAGAGGCTGCCCATTCTGTCCAATCGTCGGTGGGCCGGCCTGAGACCAGGAGAGCCGTGTGCGTCACAGTGCCCTTCTACACCGGCGAGGCAATGGACATTTTCCACTCATCTGCCCCAAGGCTGTGCGATCTCAGAGAGGTGCCGGCTCTGAACTCCGTCACGGGTATTAACCACCTGAGCCACCCGGCCACCTTGTGGCATTTCGAATGCAGAGATTACGATTCTCAATGGATTTAATTCTCTAAGAGCTCTCGGTAGATGAGATTAACCGGTGGCTGCATGGTTTTGTTGGAAATGTTTACAGCTTAACGGAACACGTGCTTTTATTACTTGAATAATAAGAATGAGTAGCACATGCCTAGAACATAAATTAGAAATAATTCTCCATATACATGATAGATGTAGTAGCATAGGTGTTATATATAAAACATGATATATAAATAATGTATAATTTATGCACATAATATATTATTTACAAATATATGTTAGCTATTTCATATGTTGGTGCTCGGCATTACCTCGCAGGAGCAAATCATGGTTGTTATAAATGAGTAATTTATGTCTGATAAAATGTAGCTAGAGAAAATAAATCCATTATTTCGATTTTAATTCAATGTTATTGAGCTTGCCGAAGGCCATTAACATCCACCCTTTTGCGTACGTGTATGTTACGCGGATAGCAAACGTCCTTGTCCGCCAGCGTTGCACGGGACTCAATAAAAGGTAAAGGTCAGTAATGCACCTGCGCATGGGTAATGTGCATGCGTGTCGTTCTAAAGCTGCCAGAGAATGCGCATGTTGACACATCGGCCGACCAATGCAGACAGCAGGGACGAGCCCAAAATGTTCGAGGGGAAGCGGCAAGGTCCTGTAACTTTCTGGGCACGTAAAATGCTACGGCGGTAGGTTGGTTCATGACAAGGCTAACCTTTATTAAATGCTACACGAGCGTGCTTTGGCAGGACCAGCTGAGCCACCTATGAGACAAGACGCGTTCCCGACAGACTTGTCCGACGTGTGCCTGCCATGGGAAACAGAGCTGGCAGGTCACCGCAATTAATGCTCCTGGCAAGCACGCCTGCCAGGGAACGTTTGGTTACGGAGGCACAGAAGAATAGAGCAACCAGCTCTGCCCCCACCCAAAAAAAAAACGGTTTCGACGTGGCCCATCAGCTGCTGTGTGTCCTCCCACACGCACACCCTGGGCTTTTAACTCCAAAAAGCAGAACCAAACAATAGACATTCTGGCGGTCATTATAATAATGTAGTCATTGCATGCTAATTATTGCTGGCAAGCTATATTTGCATTACATTACTTTAAGTGGAAAATGTTTCAATTCGTCTCCGCTTACTCTATAATTAGGTGCGAATGTTTTGTTTTGTTGAACTTTATAATCATTACTATTCTCGCTGCGTCTGGAGCATCCAGTGAGTAGATACTACACAGCGCCTTATAATATCCACACACGAACGCTGATATATAGTATCTGTCACATCTACATATTTTCCAGGCAGCTTATTAGCTTGGGAATGTTGAGGCGGTACATTGACTGAGGCTGATATTTTAAAACTAAGAAACTTTCATTCAGGAATCACCACATTGATCATACATCTGATGAGCATGAACACGTCTTAATTATGTACTTTTTAAATATACATATCAAGTTTACATTTTTTTCTCCGTGTACCCCGGAGGACCTAAAAACTATAATTGTATGAGAAACATCACAGCTATTTGCAGCAACGTGAATGCATCGAGTATCACGAAAACAATAGCACATCGCATTGACACAATACATTTCTGTTCTCCTTTGCATGGACGTCTATGAGAGAGAAAATATTAGAAGTAAACTAAAAGCAAACCCGCTTTCTCACTTGGAGAGCAGCCAATCTGAAATTGCTCTGAAAATACACTGTGCAAGCAGTTGTACAGAGCAGTCCTAGTAATGGAGCTCTAATTTATCATCATACGGTTCCGGCAGCTGTCAAAGAATGCAAGCAAACGACGGTGGAAAGTGAAAGCCTTACAATGTTTTAACATAGTCCGGTTGTTGGGTGGCAACGGGAGGATTTTATGATGTGCCTGTTGCTGGCTCTCGTAGCAAATTCAACCCTCACACAGGTGACCTGTTTTCTCTTGCCCTAATATTCCAGTGTCCCTTCACCCACCACTGCAGGGAGCAAGACAGCGTCCAGCACGCGGGCACGTGAATAATGTGTGTGCTGGAATTGGCAGCGCCGGTGCATTGCAGATGACATCATTGCGCATGTCACCCACGCTTCATCAGCAATGGTCGATACTGAACAAAATATCTCGAGCGTGCCTACCCTATCCGCACGACAGCTATTACTGATCGGTTGATGCCAGACAAGTTGCTTTTCTTTGAAGTGGAGCAGCAAAAAATGTTAAACGCCAAAAAACTTTCAAGCGTGCAACAATGCTGGATGAAAAAAGAGACACTTTTAATGCATGCATCACAAGCCCTTAATTGCCGCTCCGCTCAGACGGCGATATTAGCAGGGGAAGAACTTGGTCATGCTGTGCCTACAAGAGAAGTTGCAATGTGTGGATGAGCCTCATGCCGGCTGCTCAGAGCCCAAGGGATGGTTGATCACACACAGATGGGAGACAAATTGGCCGTCTCCACCCACACGTTGCCTCTTCCAATCGACTTTAGCGAACAAAACTGCGTGGTGCTCTCAGAAATCATATCAACTGATATCACTCATCTGCGATATTAGTCAAAATGATTACGCTGGGATAATGTGTTCTTGTGAAGTTGATGCAGTGGGGAAGATGAATGGATTCTTGAGCATTGTTGCGGGATAATGTTTTGCACACAGTAAAACAAAACTCTGGCCTTAATTGCGATTAAATTATTTATTTCCACAACCGCGTTTGTGCTACGGAGACTCAACTTGTGCAATCCTAACCAGTGACACGCTCAGTGGAATAAGTAGCGCTAATGAGGTGCATGCGTCAGTGAAGCCATTGGAGTGTACCTCATTGCCGCTGGGTACATGCATAGACTTTTCTGAAATGCTCCATAACACTTTACTGCTAAAAAAATGAAAGAAAAATAATAAAAAAATGTAAAAATAAAGGAAGTAAAAATAAATAAAAACTCGAGTTATATTTCATCAGACGTTATTTTAATAAACAGAAATGGTATCAGGCGACATGGGTATTTAATTTCCTGAAGTATTATATTGGTCATTTATGCATTAATCGAAGGCCCCAATAACAATTGCCACCTCTTATATATTACTGCAAGGCATGACGGAGGGTTGATTTGTTTATGCATTTCGGTTGCCCTTGGTTGAGCGCCGTCGTGCAGACATTTTTTTTTTTGCGAATGCACAGATCAAATGCAGCTCCACTCTGCTACACTTCCACTCGATACCCAGACTCACGCTCGGCATTAATCACTCATGCACATTCACCCCTTCCTTCTCGAAGCCTTTACGGATCACCGGGCGCAATGATTCATTTCAAAGCGCCAAACTCTGGGCAGTTGCGGCGGCTACGCTCGCGCGCATCGAACGCGCATGAAATATATCCGTGCAACATTAACAATTATTCCTCTTTTCGCCTTCTCCATATTCTCACGCACGGCTTCAAACGCAAAAGGGTGGAATCTGCTCGCGCGTCAAAATCTCACGACGACGAACACCGCGGTGATTTGGGGTGGAGAAATACTCGCTTGGTTTAAAAATAAAAAAAATTTTGGGCTCGCTCGCGTTGATGGTGTGATTAGCAATCGGGAGCAGGCGAGATTTAGATTGGATAATGTCTGTACGCAGGGCTCTCTGCTTGCCGCACAGCTGGGTCGCTAATTATCCCAAGCTCCTTGCCGTGACAATCGGCACGCTTGCCCTATTTGTTGGCTTTGACCTTTAAGAAATAATTGCCGTCCGCGGCAATTGTCAATTAAAGTGTTAAAAAATAAAGCGAGATCGCTTCGTGGTGGTCTAACTGGATTTGATAAAATGTGAAGGTTACGACTTTGTCCCCGAGTGTGAGTTCCTACTGTGCCGCTGATCACCTTGGGAATTAACGCAACGGTGTCTAAGCGTTTGTTAAACGCTCATAAACACGGGAGCAATTTCAAGTTTCCGTTATCTTTTTTTTTAACGACTATAGAAATTGCATTTATATACGTGGCAGCTTGCTTCATATATTGCACGTGAGTTTATTGAATTTTGCAATAAATTTCAGTGGAAAGAAAATAAAGTGCAGTTTTGTATGCGCTATGAGTTATATTGGAAAATGCTTGTAGCATACGAATATTTTTTTCGTGTGTTCAATACGCGGTTTAATGAAGGTAAAAATAAATTATCCACAGTACTTTTAAAAATGCATTACTTTATAATAAACACAATAATTAACGTAATGCATTAAATACATACGACCCTTTGTCATGCTATGACCAGATGAAGGCTAATATTTAATCCTGTCTGTCAAGGGGGAATATTTGACCATACTTCACCACGTTGGTCAGTGCAGTATGGTGAAATGGGTATCCAGGAACACTGCAGATGTCACTGCCATGGCTGGGAATTAAACTCAGGTTGCCAAGTTTATTGTGCTGTGCACTAACCACTGCACCACAAAAAAGATCCCCCGTATAGCCTGGAACAGACTGTAGGGGCAAGTTCTGTTTGCGAGCACCTATGAAGGCCAGCACGGCACACGAGGGGGTGGGTGGCCAACACCACGCACGACCGCCTTTGTCTCATCAGTGGCGATGTTTACACATCGCACCAGGCACTCATGAGTCGACCTAGGGGAGGCCCACGACCAGTTCAGATAATCGTCACTGGTGTTGGCTTTGAGCGAGAATCAAACCCGGTTCGTCACGTTCGCAGCACAGCACGCTAACCGCTACACTACCGCTCCCCATGCACCACAACCCCCCCTGACACAAACATATGTGTGTATTTCTGGTGATGCACATCTCTGATACAATATTTCATTTACACTGTAATCGTGGAGGCATCACGGGGTCACATGCTGTTTCAAGTCAGATGTTTCTATTTGCAGGAATACAATTTACAGCCGTCATATTTCAAGAGAAACACATTTCCCCCATTTTAACAATATATAGTGCGTATTATTTCGTATTTCCGCCCATGGACTGCCCTCTCCAGTTTGTTTAACACGTAGGCTCTCGCAACCGATATTATTCACTAGCTTGCCCGTCCAAGGACGGGTAGATATTGCAGTAAGTCTGAAATATTCAATAGAAAAATTGTTCAGCTCATGATCATTAATGAGGTGGGGGGGGGGTGCCCCATGATCATTCGCTAATGGTTATTGGGGAGGGGTGCGGCATGTGGAGTGACGTCACCCCCTCAAGGTTATTGTGGAGGTGTGCGGCATGTGGAGTGACGTCACCCGCTCATTAATATTAATGAAGGGGGGGGGGCTTTTTTGCAATCACGTCACACACGGATGAAGCATTGTGCTGCGTAGATTTATGTTTTACCGTCACTTTCTGTAAAGAAACGTCATATTTGAAGCGACTTTGCGTAATCAATTATTTAATTGAGCTCGACCTTCCTCTGCGTTAGTGTAAAAATCCACCCACTCATGAATATTAATGAGGAGGGGGGGTGAGCCTCATGTGGAGTGACGTCACGCGGGGTGGGTGGGCCTCATGGAGAGTGACGTCACGCGCGGGACGGACAGACATTTCTGGGTGATTATAGTAGGTACTAATAATAAAGGTTTTTGGGTTTGATCGCTTCACTATTCTGGCAAATCGCCCGATGATGCTGGATAGAATTACCAGCGAAACGTCGTATTACTCAAATTGTAAATGTTGTGGACTTAATCTCCCAACACACCGCTGGGCTGAAGCAGTAACTAATTGGCGCGTCGTTTACGTAACAAACCTGTCTGACTGTGTCGGGTGGTGGAGGGTTACGACGCATCTATACTAACCCCAACAAAAACTTTATTATGAGTTTTTATTTTTCAGTTTACACATTTTATTCCAAAGTGTGTGTGCATAATTAGCCTAGGATCGTTCTTGACGTGTGATTGGCCGATCGACGAAATGCCCATGCACGTTGACGCAGATCATCATCATCACGATGCCCCCCCCCTCCCCACCGTGTTATCGGTGCTTAAAAAATACATTTCTTCTTTGCGGTTCGCGCACACGCCAATGTCAGCGAAAACACAGGCACGATGTCATGAAAATGGCAAAACCTCTGGGGTAAACACGTGGCGTGTTGCCTGGACATCATCGCCTCGTATGGAGGCTGATGGTCCTCGTCTTATTCTGCCAACGCACGCAATCGTCCACCAAGTGATTTGTATCCGCAGATTGAGAGGGGCATAAATCGCATTGAATGCGCTCCATCCGTTACGGTGCACCATTCATGAATCACTCTCCCGCATTAATAGATTAAATATCCCTCATCGTAACTATTCAATGTGTGGTTAAAACGTGTGCCATATTCGCTGTAGAGCCACAATCCGGCCAGAATGAAGACTTGCAGTCTTTCAATAAAAGCAATTATATATGTTATTTAAAAGGGTGTTGCTGTGAGGCAGTGGTAACCATACGAGACACGCAATCTAGAGGGCACCAGTTCGATATCCCGGTATGGCAGATGAAAAAAATGGGTACATCCTCTGAATTGCCCCCACCTCTGTCCACCTCGCGGTGTAAATGGTTATACCACAAAGGTCGTTTGTCGTGTGCGGTGGGGTAGAGTGTGAGTAGTCACACCTTTCCCTAGATACACGGCCAGCATGGAAGAGTAGGCCAAATACCCTCTATGGGGGCTCTCTAGAGCTCCCTGCAGTGGAGACTTTTCCTTCGGCAGTGGCATGAGAAAGAAATTGCGGGGCTGAATCTTTACCTCTCTCCCTTTTGCAGCACGAAAGTCTATCGAGCACGGCAGTGGCTTGGACGACCGAACTGAGTCAACCTGACGATGCAAACTGGATGATGAGCAACGAGCAAAAAATAAAGGCATGATTGACGAGCGGCATTTCAAAATTATAACAGAAACCTGTGCATAATGCCGTGGTTTCGGGTTAGATCGCATGCATATAAATGTGTCGTTAAACCCACCACCACCCGACACAGCTAACTGGTAAGGTTTGTCACGTAAACAGAACGTGGCCAATTCGTCACTAGTACAGCACACCGGCGTGTTGGAGAGCAGATCCGCAACATTTACAATCTGAGTACGACGTTTCGCCAGTGCATCCTCGTTAAACAGTGACTTGCCATAAGCTTAACAGCATTGCATAAATAGATCCAAGTGTGGCCCACACGGGCATATTAAAGAACATGTCTTCTGCTGCCAGTGCAATTCAATTCCATTGGCATCTCTGTGCAGTTCCTGTGAAGCACAGATTAATTCCACACGTTAAGGAACTCCTATTAATCCCACAGCATATGCTGTTGCCAGCAGTCTCTAGCAGCGATCAGTATTAGTGAAGGTAAATGAGGCGGAGTGATGTGATGTGTGTGTGCTTTACAGGTACAGAACACCATTAGTTTCTTAATATTCAGCATGCCCCTCTGCAATAATTCGTGGTCTTTGATTTATTTCGCTCAAAAATGTGAACTTTCTTAACAAGTAACACACTGCACTGGTTTACTTTTGCCGCTGCGATGGTGCCTGGCAATTCAAGTAACACTCTCATTGAATTAGTTAAATTTTAATAATAAGGATATCATCGTCAAAAACCAGTCTGCACAGTGATCGTGGCTAACCACCTATAACCTGCCGGGATGCATTTGGTGTTGTGTAATGCTCAGGTCACCGTTTCGATCTTCTGGCCCAGAAGTTGAAACAATGGGGCATGTTTCATAAACATACCCCCACCCCCCGCCTCTATCCACTCAGTCAGTTGATTGCCAAGTCACATGTGGTGGTAGGCCTCGGCAAGGTAAGGTAAAAGTTCAACGGTAAAAAAAACAAGAGAAACTTTACCCTACCTTTTACCTTACCACAATACAATCGCGCTACCCTACCTTTTACCCTTTAGCAGGTAAGGTAAAAGGTAAAAGGTAAAAAAGAACGAGCCTACCTTTACTTACCTTTAACCCTTATCCATACAAATTTCGCGATTACAGGGTAATTACTGGGGTAAAAAACTAATAAATTTTTTAACGATAAATGCAAGTTAGAGCGCTTTATTCATTTTTCGATTTAAAGCTTTCGTGACTGCAGGGATTCATCTTCTTGGTTCTTTCGGTAAAGTCACTTAGAATGGAAATAATAAAATAATAAAAAATAAAACAATAAAATAATTCTCACGACGTTTCGGCCACAACGCAAGCAGCCGTCCTCAGGTGAAGACCAGGTCTGTCGGGTAGACAGCGTCTGAATGAAACAGCACCATGCTTGGAGCGTATATTTAATCTGGGTTGGAAGGGGGGGAAAGGGCGCCTTGACAAAATAATTTGCATATCAAGAGGAATTTAGCATATTTATGGGAAATGCAGGTATGTGATTAGTACTACTTATGCCCGTGCATTATGCAGGATTAGCAGCATCAAAGGGAGGGGATATGGGAAATGCAGGTATGTGATTAGTACTACTTATGCCCGTGCATTATGCAGGATGAGCAGCATCAAAGGGAGGGGATATGGGAAATGCAGGTATGTGATTAGTACTACTTATGCCCGTGCATTATGCAGGATTAGCAGCATCAAAAGGAGGGGATATGGGAAATACAGGTATGTGATTAGTACTACTTATGCCCGTGCATTATGCAGGATTAGCAGCATCAAAAGGAGGGGATCGGGGTAGCATTAATAAAGGGAAGGAGTGTTAATAGTATGTAGCTGCAGTAACTAAAACCATCACGTAAAAAACTAAAGTATAAACTACATAGTATCATCAGTATACTAAATATACTTTACAATAAGCTGAATTACTAACAGTAAGTAATACATAACAATTCTACGTCGTAAAAAATATAATATGCTTCCATCTAAACTTGATTCTGTTACATCACACGAGTCTATACCGTACTATATACTGCCATAGACAAACCCAATATTTAATTATATACAGTATTGCTATAAACCTTATACATTGTAATATTACAATATGTATTATTCTACCCACCCTAATGTATATCACACTGCTGTATATGGTACAGTGTATAATAACAAATAGTATAAAATGTATATGCTTAATACAATGTACAAAGTAATATATTGTATCGTAATTGTATACTGAAGGATGTAGAGTGGAGGTTGTCTGGTGCCAGGATGTTGAGTGGAGTTTGTCTGGTGCCAGGATGTAGAGTGGAGTTTGTCTGGTGCCAGGATGTAGAGTGGAGTTTGTCTGGTGCCAGGATGTAGAGTAGAGTTTGTCTGGTGCCAGGATGTAAAGTGGAGTTTGTCTGGTGCCAGGATGTAGAGTGGAGTTTGTCTGGTGCCAGGATGTTGAGTGGAGTTTGTCTGGTGCCAGGATGTAGAGTGGAGTTTGTCTGGTGCCAGGATGTAGAGTGGAGTTTGTCTGGTGCCAGGATGTAGAGTGGAGTTTGTCTGGTGCCAGGATGTTGAGTGGAGTTTGTCTGGTGCCAGGATGTAGAGTGGAGTTTGTCTGGTGCCAGAATGTAGAGTGGAGTTTGTCTGGTGCCAGGATGTAGAGTGGAGTTTGTCTGGTGCCAGGATGTAGAGTGGAGTTTGTCTGGTGCCAGGATGTAGAGTGGAGTTTGTCTGGTGCCAGGATGTTGAGTTGAGTTTGTCTGGTGCCAGGATGTCGAGTTGAGTTTGTCTGGTGCCAGGATGTAGAGTGGAGTTTGTCTGGTGCCAGGATGTAGAGTGGAGTTTGTCTGGTGCCAGGATGTAGAGTGGAATTTGTCTGGTGCCAGGATGTACAGTGGAGTTTGTCTGGTGCCAAGATGTAGAGTGCAGTTTGTCTGGTGCCAGGATGTAGAGTGGAGTTTGTCTGGTGCCAGGATGTAGAGTGGAGTTTGACTGGTGCCAGCATGTTGAGTGGAGTTTGTCTGGTGCCAGGATGTAGAGTGGAGTTTGTCTGGTGCCAGGATGTAGAGTGGAGTTTGTCTGGTGCCAGGATGTAGAGTGGAGTTTGTCTGGTGCCAGGATGTTGAGTGGAGTTTGTCTGGTGCCAGGATGTAGAGTGGAGTTTGTCTGGTGCCAGGATGTAGAGTGGAGTTTGTCTGGTGCCAGGATGTAGAGTGGAGTTTGTCTGGTGCCAGGATGTAGAGTGGAGTTTGTCTGGTGCCAGGATGTAGAGTGGAGTTTGTCTGGTGCCAAGATGTTGAGTTGAGTTTGTCTGGTGCCAGGATGTCGAGTTGAGTTTGTCTGGTGCCAGGATGTAGAGTGGAGTTTGTCTGGTGCCAGGATGTAGAGTGGAGTTTGTCTGGTGCCAGGATGTAGAGTGGAATTTGTCTGGTGCCAGGATGTACAGTGGAGTTTGTCTGGTGCCAAGATGTAGAGTGCAGTTTGTCTGGTGCCAGGATGTAGAGTGGAGTTTGTCTGGTGCCAGGATGTAGAGTGGAGTTTTTCTATTGCCAGGATGTATAGTGGAGTTTGTCTGGTGCCAGGATGTAGAGTGGAGTTTGTCTGGTGCCAGGATGTAGAGTGGAGTTTGTCTGGTGCCAGGATGTAGAGTGGAGTTTGTCTGGTGCCAGGATGTAGAGTGGAGTTTGTCTGGTGCCAGGATGTAGAGTGGAGTTTGTCTGGTGCCAGGATGTAGAGTGGAGTTTGTCTGGTGCCAGGATGTAGAGTGGAGTTTGTCTGGTGCCAGGATGTAGAGTGGAGTTTGTCTGGTGCCAGGATGTAGAGTGGAGTTTGTCTGGTGCCAGGATGTTGAGTTGAGTTTGTCTGGTGCCAGGATGTCGAGTTGAGTTTGTCTGGTGCCAGGATGTAGAGTGGAGTTTGTCTGGTGCCAGGATGTAGAGTGGAGTTTGTCTGGTGCCAGGATGTAGAGTGGAGTTTTTCTATTGCCAGGATGTATAGTGGAGTTTGTCTGGTGCCAGGATGTAGAGTGGAGTTTGTCTGGTGCCAGGATGTAGAGTTGAGTTTGTCTGGTGCCAGGATGTAGAGTGCAGTTTGTCTGGTGCCAGGATGTAGAGTGAAGTTTGTCTGGTGCCAGGATGTAGAGTGCAGTTTGTCTGGTGCCAGGATGTACAGTGGAGTTTGTCTGGTGCCAGGATGTAGAGTGAAGTTTGTCTGCTGCCAGGATGTAGAGTGGAGTTTGTCTGGTGCCAGGATGTAGAGTGGAGATTTTCTATTGCCAGGATGTAGAGTGGAGTTTGTCTGGTGCCAGGATGTAGAGTGGAGTTTGTCTGGTGCCAGGATGTAGAGTGGAGTTTGTCTGGTGCCAGGATGTAGAGTGGAGTTTGTCTGGTGCCAGGATGTAGAGTGGAGTTTGTCTGGTGCCAGGATATAGAGTGGAGTTTGTCTGGTGCCAGGATGTAGAGTGGAGTTTGTCTGGTGCCAGGATGTAGAGTGGAGTTTGTCTGGTACCAGGATGTTGAGCTGAGTTTGTCTGGTGCCAGGATGTAGAGTGGAGTTTGTCTGGTGCCAGGATGTAGAGTGGAGTTTGTCTGGTGCCAGGATGTTGAGTTGAGTTTGTCTGGTGCCAGGATGTCGAGTTGAGTTTGTCTGGTGCCAGGATGTAGAGTGGAGTTTGTCTGGTGCCAGAATGTAGAGTGGAGTTTGTCTGTTGCCAGGATGTAGAGTGGAATTTGTCTGGTGCCAGGATGTTGAGTGCAGTTTGTCTGGTGCCAGGATGTAGAGTAGAGTTTATCTGGTGCCAGGATGTAGAGTGGAGTTTGTCTGGTGCCAGGATGTAGAGTGGAGTTTGTCTGGTGCCAGGATGTAGATTGGAGTTTGTCTGGTGCCAGGATGTAGAGTGGAGTTTGTCTGGTGCTAGGATGTAGAGTGGAGTTTGTCTGGTGCCAGGATGTAGAGTGGAGTTTGTCTGGTGCCAGGATGTAGAGTGGAGTTTGTCTGGTGCCAGGATGTAGAGTGGAGTTTGTCTCGTGCCAGGATGTAGTGTGGAGGTTGTCTGGTGCCAGGATGTAGAGTGGAGTTTGTCTGGTGCCAGGATGTAGAGTGGAGTTTGTCTGGTGCCAGGATGTAGAGTGGAGTTTGTCTGGTGCCAGGATGTAGATTGGAGTTTGTCTGGTGCCAGGATGTAGAGTGGAGTTTGTCTGGTGCCAGGATGTAGAGTGGAGTTTGTCTGGTGCCAGGATGTTGAGTTGAGTTTGTCTGGTGCCAGGATGTCGAGTTGAGTTGGTCTGGTGCCAGGATGTAGAGTGGAGTTTGTCTGGTGCCAGGATGTAGAGTGGAATTTGTCTGGTGCCAGGATGTAGAGTGGAATTTGTCTGGTGCCAGGATGTTGAGTGCAGTTTGTCTGGTGCCAGGATGTAGAGTAGAGTTTGTCTGGTGCCAGGATGTAGAGTGGAGTTTGTCTGGTGCCAGGATGTAGAGTGGAGTTTGTCTGGTGCCAGGATGTAGAGTGGAGTTTGTCTGGTGCCAGGATGTAGAGTAGAGTTTGTCTGGTGCCAGGATGTAGAGTGGAGTTTGTCTGGTGCCAGGATGTAGAGTGGAGTTTGTCTGGTGCCAGGATGTAGAGTGGAGTTTGTCAGGTGCCAGGATGTAGAGTGGAGTTTGTCTGGTGCCAGGATGTAGAGTGGAGTTTGTCTGGTGCCAGGATGTAGAGTGGAGTTTGTCTGGTGCCAGGATGTAGAGTGGAGTTTGTCTGGTGACAGGATGTAGAGTGAAGTTTGTCTGCTGCCAGGATGTAGAGTGGAGTTTGTCTGGTGCCAGGATGTAGAGTGGAGGTTTTCTGGTGCCAGGATGTTGAGTTGAGTTTGTCTGGTGCCAGGATATAGAGTGGAGTTTGTCTGGTGCCAGGATGTAGAGTGGAGGTTTTCTGGTGCTAGGATGTTGAGTTGAGTTTGTCTGGTGCCAGGATGTAGAGTGGAGTTTGTCTGCTGCCAGGATGTACAGTGGAGTTTGTCTGGTGCCAGGATGTAGAGTGGAGTTTGTCTAGTGCCAGGATGTAGAGTGGAGTTTGTCTGGTGCCAGGATGTAGAGTGGAGTTTGTCTGGTGCCAGGATGTAGAGTGGAGTTTGTCTGGTGCCAGGATGTAGAGTGAGTTTGTCTGGTGCCAGGATGTAGTGTGGAGTTTGTCTGGTGCCAGGATGTAGAGTCGAGTTTGTCTGGTGCCAGGATGTAGAGTGGAGTTTTTCTATTGCCAGGATGTTGAGTGGAGTTTGTCTGGTGCCAGGATGTAGAGTGGAGTTTTTCTATTGCCAGGATGTTGAGTGGAGTTTGTCTGGTGCCAGGATGTAGAGTGGAGTTTGTCTGGTGCCAGGATGTAGAGTAGAGTTTGTCTGGTGCCAGGATGTCATGTGGAGTTTGTCTGGTGCCAGGATGTAGAGTGGAGTTTGTCTGGTGCCAGGATGTTGAGTGGAGTTTGTCTGGTGCCAGGATGTAGAGTGGAGTTTGTCTGGTGCCAGGATGTAGAGTGGAGTTTGTCTGGTGCCAGGATGTAGAGTGGAATTTGTCTGGTGCCAGGATGTAGAGTGGAATTTGTCTGGTGCCAGGATGTAGTATGGAGTTTGTCTGGTGCCAGGATGTAGAGTGGAGTTTGTCTGCTGCCAGGATGTAGAGTGGAGTTTGTCTGGTGCCAGGATGTAGAGTGGAGTTTTTCTGGTGCCAGGATGTAGTGTGGAGTTTGTCTGGTGCCAGGATGTAGAGTTGAGTTTGTCTGGTGCCAGGATGTAGAGTCGAGTTTGTCTGGTGCCAGGATGTAGAGTGGAGTTTGTCTGGTGCCAGGATGTAGAGTGGAGTTTGTCTGGTGCCAGGATGTAGAGTGGAGTTTGTCTGGTGCCAGGATGTAGAGTGGAGTTTGTCTGGTGCCATGAATGTAGAGTGGAGTTTGTCTGGTGCCAGGATGTAGAGTGGAGTTTGTCTGGTGCCAGGATGTAGAGTGGAGTTTGTCTGGTGCCAGGATGTAGAGTTGAGTTTGTCTGGTGCCAGGATGTAGAGTGGTGTTTGTCTGGTGCCAGGATGTAGAGTGGAGTTTGTCTAGTGCCAGGATGTAGAGTGGAGTTTGTCTGGTGCCAGGATGTAGAGTGGAGTTTGTCTGGTGCCAGGATGTAGAGTGGAGTTTGTCTGGTGCCAGGATGTAGAGTGAGTTTGTCTGGTGCCAGGATGTAGTGTGGAGTTTGTCTGGTGCCAGGATGTAGAGTCGAGTTTGTCTGGTGCCAGGATGTAGAGTGGAGTTTTTCTATTGCCAGGATGTTGAGTGGAGTTTGTCTGGTGCCAGGATGTAGAGTGGAGTTTTTCTATTGCCAGGATGTTGAGTGGAGTTTGTCTGGTGCCAGGATGTAGAGTGGAGTTTGTCTGGTGCCAGGATGTAGAGTAGAGTTTGTCTGGTGCCAGGATGTCATGTGGAGTTTGTCTGGTGCCAGGATGTAGAGTGGAGTTTGTCTGGTGCCAGGATGTTGAGTGGAGTTTGTCTGGTGCCAGGATGTAGGGTGGAGTTTGTCTGGTGCCAGGATGTAGAGTGGAGTTTGTCTAGTGCCAGGATGTAGAGTGGAATTTGTCTGGTGCCAGGATGTAGTGTGGAGTTTGTCTGGTGCCAGGATGTAGAGTGGAGTTTGTCTGCTGCCTGAATGTAGAGTGGAGTTTTTCTGGTGCCAGGATATAGAGTGGAGTTTTTCTGGTGCCAGGATGTAGTGTGGAGTTTGTCTGGTGCCAGGATGTAGAGTTGAGTTTGTCTGGTGCCAGGATGTAGAGTCGAGTTTGTCTGGTGCCAGGATGTAGAATGGAGTTTGTCTGGTGCCAGGATGTTGAGTGCAGTTTGTCTGGTGCCAGGATGTAGAGTAGAGTTTGTCTGGTGCCAGGATGTAGAGTGGAGTTTGTCTGGTGCCAGGATGTAGAGTGGAGTTTGTCTGGTGCCAGGATGTAGAGTGGAGTTTGTCTGGTGCCAGGATGTAGAGTGGAGTTTGTCTGGTGCCAGGATGTAGAGTGGAGTTTGTCTGGTGCCAGGATGTAGAGTGGAGTTTGTCTGGGGCCAGGATGTAGAGTGGAGTTTGTCTGGTGCCAGGATGTAGAGTGGAGTTTGTCTGGTGCCAGGATGTAGAGTGGAGTTTGTCTGGTGCCAGGATGTAGAGTGGAGTTTGTCTGGTGCCATGAATGTAGAGTGGAGTTTGTCTGGTGCCAGGATGTAGAGTGGAGTTTGTCTGGTTCCAGGATGTAGAGTGGAGTTTGTCTGGTGCCAGGATGTAGAGTTGAGTTTGTCTGGTGCCAGGATGTAGAGTGGTGTTTGTCTGGTGCCAGGATGTAGAGTGGAGTTTGTCTGGTGCCAGGATGTAGAGTGGAGTTTGTCTGGTGCCAGGATGTCATGTGGAGTTTGTCTGGTGCCAGGATGTAGAGTGGAGGTTGTCTGGTGCCAGGATGTAGAGTGGAGGTTGTCTGGTGCCAGGATGTAGTGTGGAGTTTGTCTGGTGCCAGGATGTCATGTGGAGTTTGTCTGGTGCTAGGATGTTGAGTGGAGTTTGTCTGGTGCCAGGATATAGAGTGGAGTTTGTCTGGTGCCAGGATGTAGAGTGGAGCTTGTCTGGTGCCAGGATGTAGAGTGTAGTTTTTCTGGTGCCAGGATGTAGAGTGGAGTTTGTCTGGTGCCCTGATGTAGAGTGGAGTTTGTCTGGTGCCAGGATGTAGAGTGGAGTTTGTCTGGTGCCAGGATGTAGAGTGGAGTTCGTCTGGTGCCAGGATGTTGAGTGGAGTTTGTGTGGTTTATAGCAATACAGTATAAAATTTAATGTTGGGTTTGTCTATGGCAGTATATTGTACGGTGTAGACTCGTGTGATGTAAGAGAATAAAGTTTAGATATAAGCATATTATATTTTTTACGACGTAGAATTGTAATGTATTACTTACTGTTAGTAACTCAGTTTATTGTAGAGTATATTTAGTGTATTGATGATACTATGTAGTTTATACTTTAGTTGTTTACGTGGTGGTTTTAGTTACTGCAGCTACATACTATTAACACTGCTTCCCCTTATTAATGCTACCCCTATCCCCTCCTTTTGATGCTGCGAATCCTGCCTAATGCACGGGCATAAGTAGTACTAATCACATACCTGCATTTCCCATAAATATGCTAAATTCCTCTTGATATGCAAATTATTTTGTCAAGGCGTCCTTTCCCCCCCTTCCAACCCAGATTAAATCCCCTCCTTTTGATGCTGCGAATCCTGCCTAATGCACGGGCATAAGTAGTGCTAATCACATACCTGCATTTCCCATACCCCCTCCCTTTGATGCTGCTAATCCTGCATAATGCACGGGCATAAGTAGTACTAATCACATACCTGCATTTCCCATAAATATGCTAAATTCCTCTTGATATGCAAATTATTTTGTCAAGGCGTCCTTTCCCCCCTTCCAACCCAGATTAAATGTACGCTCCAAGCATGGTGCTGTTTCATTCAGACGCTGTCTCCTCGACAGACCTGGTCTTCATCTGAGGACGGCTGCTTGCATTGTGGCCGAAACGTCGTGAGAATTATTTTATTATGTTTTAATTTTATTATTTTATTATTTTATTTATTCCATTCTACGTGACTTTACCGAAAGAACCAAGAAGACGCTTTATTCATATAGAATACTCTCAAATCGGGCGTTTAGGCTGTCGACGACACCGTCCTCCATAACCTCCTCGTCCCAGTCGTCTTGGTCGATGGCGATCTCATCAACAACCTGATCAAGTTCGTCATTGCCATCATCCTTGGACGGACGACAGGCAATAAGATCCTGCGCTGCTCCAGCCCAGTTAGACGGAACCTTCAGGCAGCCGGCCGTGATCCATGAGCGCAAGCACATGGACTTTGTGAAGAGCGTCGTTGACAGCGACTGGCGAACACATGTAAACTGCCGGCCGGCTCCGCTATTCACACGTTCACAGGGAGTTGACGTCGCCGGCGCTCCCAAGTAGTCGCAGGCCATCTTGTAGTGGGCGAGGAGCAGCTCTTTGTGGAGAAACCACCACTGCATTACGTCAATGAAGGCGATGGCGGTCGTGTCGCCCATGCTCAGAAAACGATCGACTTCATCACCGTCGTCTATGGAGTTGCCGACGTTGCTGAACAGGGTGCTGAACAGCGACCGCTCCTCCATATGGGCAGCAACGGCCGTCGGCGAGATCGTGAGCACGTCCGAGTAGCGATGCTGCAGGACAGAGCGGATTGTGGCCTTCAGTGTAGCCAGCTCGTCTTGGTCTGTCGTTTTCGGCAGCTGTGGATTCAAGTAGGATGCCACAATGGCGGGTTCCTGAACCAGTAGGTGGCGGCCTTCATCCCCGTCGCAGTCAAGGGCTCATCGATCGCTCTAAGGGCGGCTTCACCGTGATCGCAATGACGGACGAGGTGCTCCATCGTCACCCGCACGAGATCCAATGTCGAATTGTGGTCCGCCGACGAGGCCATGACCTGGCGCGGCATTCGCAGGAATGCTGTCACGCCCTCGATGTTTGCCCACTGCAGTTCAAATAAAGCACCGACACCGATCACATCCTGGAAGCGCGCCATGATAATGTCCAATGGGACACGCTTCTTGATGGCGTCGTCGCCCATGTCAAACGTCGAATGCCACCTGGTCGGCGAGTCCTGGTGCGTCGGCTCCTTGCTGGCGAGCTTGGCGATCTCAGCCTCGCAGCGGTACGACTGCCGGACGACCTTGCTGCACCTGATATTGACGAGCGCCTTGCGCAGTTCGGCATTTGTTGACTTGATCAGTTTTAGAACTTGGACGACACCGATCTGGACGGAATGATCCGCACATCGAATATGGTGGCAAGCCCGCAACTGCTCATATCCGGCGTCCACGTTGACCAGGGCGAACAACGTCTTGATAGCACTGTTCGCATCGGAGCCATTGTCGCTGGTGACAGCGAGCAGCTTGGTCGAGATATTGTGCCCGAGGCTTTGGAGGTGCTCAAACAGAGCGGCCCCAATGCGCTTGCCGACACCCCTTCCGGACTGCACATCGAGGATTGTCAGCAGCATGGATTTTGACGCACCAGATTTGCTGTCGATCCAGTGCACCGTGACCATCCAAAATCCCTTCAGGTTGCGGTTCGACCACCCGTCGATGGTGAGCGAGATGGCGACGTCCAGGTTGGAGAAGAACGCCCCGACGATGGGCAGCATGATGGCGTGATGCTCGACAATCCTGCGAATGATGGTGCGGGTCGATGGGCCCTCGTATCCCTGCGTCAATGTGTTGACCAAGGTCTTGAACTTGTTGCTGCCGGTGGCTCGCAAAGAGATTGCACCTTGGATAACAAAATCCACCACCGCGTTCTCAAACTTACCAGGAGGCGATCCGGGATTGCTGGCCGGCTCAGCGTTTGCTGTATTAGGCGGCTCGCCGATGCCGACGTCCCGACCTCGCTGCCTGGGGCGAGCACGTTGTGTTTCTTGAGGTGGGCTTTCCACCCCGACGCGTTCGTGTGGGTTAATGTTTTGCCAACAGCAGTTGTGTTCTTGATTGTGTTGCCAAGAGGGAGCCCTCTGTTGAACAAGTTGGCATATTAGGGCATCTAATTTATCCTTATTTAATTTTCAAATGTAATTAAGTATATGCAAATAATCTTCGTCTGACTTGATTGCTCATCCTGCATTTAAATGGTCCGGATTGTTTTTGTGTATTTTACCACGTCGTGTTAATTGCACTCCCATTGTGCTGTAAGCACCGTGAAATGAGACGAAGTGCAGCCTTCATTCACAAGTCTTGCACTGCAGTGAATAACCACGTTGTGAAACGGCCCAAAGGCCGAGATGCTATCAAATCAGTCGTCAGATTCCATCAAATTAACCACTTTGTCCACTGACACGATAAGTAAGCAATGTCTCCTTCACATATCTATCTCTCTTGCGTACAAAACGTTTATTTCCCATACAACCCATCAGCCAGCCGCACGACTTCCCGGGAGTTCATGATGACCGCAGCATTGCCTCAAGACGAGCAAACGCCTTGCCTGTAAGATCGGCAGTGTACCAATACTCAAGCAGGGCTGACTGCTGATGACACACTGAATGTTTGGCTGTCCTGAGGCGATGCTGCTGAAATTATGCATCCTCAGGAGGATGTGCGTCTGATAGGTTGTGTCAGAAATACTTCAATTTATTTCTTTTACGCAGAGATGGATCTGTGAAGGAGACATAGTCTGCTTATTTTGTAATATTATGTTGTTGTTGTTGTTATACTCGCACTGCCCACGTATTTGCGCGGTAAACATCGCTGGAGTAGTGGGTGGATGGGTGGGGGTGGAGGGAGTCGTGACATCGGCACGCACGATCCCACTTAATGCTGTGGGATGCAGGCGACGTCTTCACGCGGATGTGCCCGCTTGATGTCACTTGCCCACCCGCATGCCAGCCAGCCAACCACTCAACCAGCCAGCCAGCCAGCAATAAAACAAATATATATATATACAATTGAATGTATGATATTCTCCTCTATGACACAAAATATTATTTTGAAATGTATTTTATCCGCTAGGGGATGTTTCAACTGCCCACATGGCCTGCCATAGAGACATGTTTGTCGTATGGCAGCCAATCCTCTTTATGTTTTGATTCTCAGAGCTGTAATTTAGCCAAATTAAGTGACCAAACAAATGTATTATGGTGGCATTCTTTTGAGCAATCATTGATGACTGGACTGAGACCATGACCTCACTGGACTTGAACATAACAAATGAATAATGGGTGGTTTTCAGATTTGAACCCAGAAATTCGGTTCAGTGACTTGACCTTTGAACTCAGGATATGGGTTCCGTGACCTGACATTTGAGTCTCTTAGCTTCCTCTGAATGGCTAGGATTAGATTTGTATCATGAAATATAATATCTGTATTATTACTCATCTTGCGAAAACTTTAATAATTAAAATGCTGGAAAAATGGTGGTACTACATCGACAGTGCTGGCATCAGTAGAAATAACAGATAATCCAATAAAAACACAGTTACGGACTGATCTGAAAACTGAAAATGATGTCACTTATATTGAAAAAATTCAACACATTTATTAAGAACACTGCCTAAAAGCTAAATATATATTAGTGACGTTTTGGGCAGCAGCCCTTGTTCAAAGCAGAGAGATTAATAAGGCCCATTACCCTAAAATAAATGTTGCCTATTGTATTATCTTTTCCTCTTCAAGACTATTATTGACGGATGTGTTGAGTTTTTTCTCTCAAATATATAATTATGATATAGTGTGATATGCTAAACACCACCATATAGCTACGTGTTCAAAATGAGCAGTTATATATTTTTCATTCTCCCTATCCGACGGTGGATGACGGATGAAGAGAACGCCTGCCTGTGTTGAGGAGTACAGAGTGGATGTGGGTTAAAAGCAAGCATTGGATCTCCTCCATCTTTCACTGCCTTGCCAATGAACCCTGTAATCAAATGGAATCGCTGAACGCATATCTTCAGCACGTGCTCCATTTCAAGCAAATGTGCGCAGTGGCTAAAAACCCCAAAATATATATTGTGTAGAATACCTCTGTTCTTTCCCCTGCTGATCACCTATGGAAATTAGCATCTGCGCATGCCAGATACGTCACTTATTCCTGCCAATAGCCAGAAGCTGTGATATATTAAAAAAAACAGGGATATTTTAGGTTATTCAGTATTATGTTTTGTGTCCATACATATATGAATAATCTGTATGAATGTACACGTTTAAAATATATATATAACATTACTTAATAATGAAATGTTGATTTGTGGCCCAGAATCATATATTGCTCAGCAAGTTGAAGTGACTGCAAGGTTATCTGCAGTTCGGCTGATATTAAAGTTGGTCTGAATTTAATTTTAATGATATTTTTTTTACATTCGCATAGATAAAATAAGATATGTGAAAGGCTACACTGTTGATATACAGTGTGTGTAACTTATCCATATTCACGTAGGCAAATGAGCAGGCAATTCTGGATTGCAGTTCAGCACATGCGTGTAAACGCAAGTATTATCAGGTAATTTGTAATAAAATGTAATGCCCTGACAATCCCTGAACAAAATTGAACAAATGTTAACTAATCTTGATAACAGCTGGTCGGTATATAACTGCCGTGGAAATGTGTTCATATTATACAAGGCATTTCTTGCTATGGCTCACAGGAGACGCGTAGAATTTTCAAAATAAATGGGCCCATCTTTTTTTGTTGGCATTGTTAGTGTGATTTACATGTAATTTGCATTTTTTTTCAGAGTCAAATTACTGGGGACTTCTGTTACTTGGATATGTTGATGGCTTGGCATCGATGAAAGCCTTATTTACTAGATCCTTGATTGGCTATAGTACGTGTAATAGCCATAGTATTACGGTATGCTCCAGAGGAATAATTGTACAAATGCTTCAGGTCGAACGATGCTTTTGTTCCAAAAGTATAAAAACGGCAATGTTTTGTACAATATGTATTTTCCAGACGTAGGTTATTGAAGTGTTCAGTGATTCATCATTTCTGATGCATCGTGCTCTGTGAGTTTGCAATTAAAATGTCACCATTTTTGTCTTTGCTGTACAGCTGGCCATAGACTTCAATCCAGGACTTACATTTTTTCCTTCGCTGTCTGAGGTTAATCTCCGCAAAATATTTCCACACCTTGACTTGAATCCAAAAGACCTACAATTGTTTGTTGAACTAGGATCCATTTCTGCCAGAAAGAGTCCTTTTTAATAAGCATTGTTATTGGGCAGTTCACAAACCTCGGCTCAAGCAAGCCTGATGAGACACCAAATGTCAAAACAATGGTCCAGAGTGAGCTTGCATTGAATCAATTGCTACTGAAAAGATGCACTCCCAGAATGCTGTACATCTGATGGATTGTGTAAGAAATACTTTATTTTTTAATGTGGAGAGACATATATGGGAAGGAGCCAGCATTTATTTGACCGTGGGACAAACCAGGGGTGGGGTCAGCGGAGTTTCGAGTTGGGGCGGGTGGGGGGCAGAATATAATCCGTGACAAATTAAACTCCCCTGCAATCCACATATAATCATTGTGAATAGGGCACATCTGGAGAGATGAAAGAACCCCCAAATCAAGCTAGCATATCAAGACCCACCAGATGTAAATTTTGCTTTCAGGCGCAGACAAGTGGCTCCATGGCGACAGTGTACGCCACCAATCAGACAGTGAGCGCTCATCCAACAATATTTTGGCTGTGCAACACTCAAGTGCGACGAACAGCGGCAAGTGGTAATGCTGAGGGCTCATCTAATTTCCCTAATCAGTGCCCAAAAGAAAGAAGAATTTAAAAAACACGGGACACTGCCGGGCTGATTTCTGACACGCGCTGCTAAAGACCACTTGAACAACGTTCCATGTGTGACGAATGATTTCAGAAACGTTTCTTTCTTTTTCCGCTGCCCTAGTGAACCCTGGCAAGCAGCTCTCATTTTAAATTGCAGCCGTGGCCGATGTTTGTGTCTGGCGAGACGGCGGTGCAGTTGCTTTGATTCCCATCGCTCCAAAGCCGGCTGCGATGCAGTCCCCGTTGGAGTCTTTTGTTTTTCTCACTGCCGTTGGGAATGAAATCGTGGCCATGGAACCGGCTCTCACATCTGTGTACACTGTATCGGGCAGGGTAATGCTGCTCCCTCGTTACAGTTAAACTCACGGCTATTTTATCTGTATACATTGGAGGGTTGCTGCACATTGGCACAACATACACACGTACATTAACAGGTAATGGTAAAGTTTAAGCCCTGCAAGTGCTTTTATGCATGCGTAGTGTCAGCGAATTGTAGACGAGGTTTGTAGGAGGCACCTTATTTATTTAGAACATTTACGGTCTCGCCTGCACACTCTCTACAGTCACATAGCCTAGCCTGTACACAACGCTAGCCGTCTAACACTGACGGCGCTGACTGAGACAGACAAAAACTATCTGGCAGCTCAATATCGAGCGAAGACGATGGCGACGATGACGAGACGACAGCAACAACGAGCCGAATCCAATCCCAGACCCGGCAGCCTCGAGCTCCCGATCTCGGCTCCTTTTATCCTCCCAGCGTGGCCTAGCTCCACCATGGCTACGCCTCCCTTCTCAAACCCACTTGTGGGTTTCAGGGGCTTCCAGATGGGGTCCTCCATTTAAGTTCCAGTTCATTTATTAGGTATAGCCCTGTGAGCCATTCGGCTCTTGAATCGGGTGCAACCGCAACAAACAAAAAACAAAAACAAGAAAACATCTTAAAGTGACTATGTGCAAACAGAAAATCCAAGAAAAGACAGCAAAATATTGCAGAAAAAGCACCGTACACCAACACTGTGTGCAAAAATCCCAGTGGGATGCAAGTTAAACAACAACAACCACAAGACAACTTAGATTAAAACTTAGATTAAAACTTAGATTAAGGCCATCAGGCTAACTCTGTACTACAACAAACAAACATGACCAAACCAAAAAACTTATCGAAAATCACCAAAATAAAGCCATAAAAGCAATGAAACAGTGATCATAGGAACTGTGACCGAATTTTCACAATAAACGATGTAAACAACATGTACTACCAAACCCTGCAGCCATAGCTGGCAGCATGAGTCACTCCACAACACTAGGAGCATCAGTCGGAGTATCAACATTTTTCAATGCACCTTTAAGATCAGCACACTAAATCCATGACCCTTGCGACCAGTTCCTCCGCCCTGCCAACACCCCCGTGCACACGCTCACCGGCGTGTGTAGTGTCTGTCGAGCACACTTGCCGCTACTGTCCACCGGCCGGCACTATTATGCTACACAAGTAGGTTGAACTTCTTTAGCACCGTACGTAGCTAACCGTGCTAATGGAAGGTGCAGTGTGCGAGAGATGGTGACAATTAGAGAGACCTTTATCCAGCAGTGGATTGATCATTGATCATCGCTGATGATGATGATGAATATGTTGTATTTTGAAGCGTATATGCCCCTCATGCAGTAACGGGATATGCTATAATTTAGTGAAATGTAAAATGTATAACCAGTCCCTGAATTGAATCGTTTCCCAGAGTCTCAACATTTGTTAAACATGAGGCAGAAAGATATTTATTTTGAAATATGGTTTTACTTTCACAGTCCTTTTCCACACATAGGCAGTAGCGTGTGTGTGTGTGGGAGTACGAGATGGAGTTTACGGGAAAATTACTATAAGTAATAATGATTATTATCTATCACACCATCTCCTTAAGGTGTGACGTGAAGAGCAAAACTAATTAATTACTCCTGTGCTATTATCACTCACACAACCTTGACATGATTTCATTTCATCCTGTTATTTAGGGAATTGTAGTTGAAAACATTAAGGGAGATGTAATAGTGATTTTAAAAAAGAGCATGTGTCTATAATAGAGGTTTTTTTTGGGTTAGATCGCGTAAATATATAAATGTGTTGTTAAAACCCTCCACCACCCGACACAGCCAACTAGTAAGGGTTGTCACGTAAACAGAACGTGGCTAATTCGTCACTAGTACAGCACACCGGTGTGTTGGAGAGCCAAGCCACAACATTTACAATATTGAGTACAACGTTTCGCCAGTAAATACAACTAGCTTCATCAGGCAACAGCCAGATTTGTGGAGAAGTCCACCTGTTTCGTTCCTTATATAGAGGCGTAGATGTGGTGACCACGCTTCTGCGCTCTTGCCCCCCCCCCCCCCCACGTGGTGGGGGGGGGGGGGGAATTACTGAGGCAACGTACATTATGCATTATGTGAGCCCTTTTAACTTGTCCTTCCTGTCTATTGTGTGTATTCAAATAGCCGTACCAACGGTAATCCCTATTGAAGTATGCTGCCCTTCATAGGCATGCATTTAAACAATGTATTATTTGATGATTCGCTTCCACGCAGCACTAAGACGGTAGCTATCCAAACGGTTAAAGTGATTTTTACGTGACTTTACCGAAAGAACCAAGAAGATGATTTTTATTTCTTCCAATTTCGATAGATTCTCTAATTAGTCTTGGCCAGTAGTAGCTAGTTTGGCACAGAACTTCAACAATATCAAAATCAATTGAGTGTCCTTTTTACCACGTGTGTTCTGCTACTGCTGACAGTTGCATTTGGGAGAATTTAATATTTATCTGATGTTCTTTTAGGCTCGTGCTGATCATTCGTCCTGTTTGCCCAACATAACATTTACCAAACGTGCAGTTAATCCTGTACACGCCTTCTCCTGATAGCGTCGGTCATACATCTTTTGTACCAGATATTAATTTCTGTATTTTATGTACCGTGCCAAATGTGACTCGGATGGTTTTTTTTCCAAACATCTGGCTAGTTTATCAGTTACTCCCGCAATGTACGGTATTTTGATCGTTTTAATTACTTGGGCAGTTTCAATCCTCGTGTTATTTGATTTGGTTTTGGCATTCAATGCTCTGTTAATTCATCGAGCTAAGAAAGTGTCAAATGGTGACAGAAGCGATGCAAATGAACGGTTACAATAATGCACAAATCAACAGAGCATTAGAATGCCAAAACGAAATAAAATAACACCAGCATTGAAACTGCCCAAGTAATTAAAATGATCAAAATACCATACATTGTGGGAGTAACTGATAAACTAGCCAGATGTTTGGAAAAACAAAACATCTCTGAGTAAAATTTGGCGCAGTACATAAAATATAGAAATTAATATCTGGTACAAAAGATGTATTACCGAAGCTATCAACAGAAGGTGTGTACAGGATTAACTGCACGTGTGGTAAATGTTATGTTGGGCAAACAAGACGAATGAATATTACGATACTTAAAGAACATCAGAGAAATATTAAATTATCCTAAATACAACTGTCAGCAGTAGCAGAACACGCGTGCCAACAAGGACACTCAATTGATTTTGATAATGTTGAAGTTCTGTGCAAACTAGCTACTACTGGCCAAGACTAATGAGTTAATTATCTAATTAGATAGATTAGGGTTAGGTTAGGGTTATTTTACTTTTAATTTATGGTTAATTTATGGTTAGGTTAGGGTTAGGTTGGGTTAGAGTTAAGTTAGATTAGGGTTATGTTAAGGTAAGGGTTAGGTTAGAGTGAGGTTAGTGTTACATTAGCGTTTGGTTAGGGATAGTTTAGGGTTAATTTAAGGTTAGGTTAGGGTGATGTTAGGGTTAGGTTAGGGTTCGGTTAACATTAGGTTAGTGTTAGGTTAGGGTTAAGTTAGATTAGGGTTATGTTAGGGTTAGGTGAGAGTGAGGTTAGAGTTAAGTTAGGGTTAGGTTAGGGTTATTTTAGAGTTAATTTAGGGTTTATTTAAAGATAGGTTAGATTAGGGTAAGATAAGGGTTAGATTATGGTTAGGTTACGGTGAGGTTAGGGTTAGGTTACGGTAAGGTTAGGGTAAGGTTAGAGTTAGGTTAGGGTTACGTTAGGGTTTGGTTAGGGTTAGTTTAGGGTTAATTTAGGGTTAGGTTAGGGTGATGTTAGGCGTAGGTTAGGGTTAGGTTAACGTTAGGTTAAGGGTTATGTTTGGGTCAGGTTAGGATTATTATATATCGAAAATGAAAGAAATAAAAATAACTTTAACTGTTCAGATAGCTACTGCCTTAGTGCTGCATGGAAGCGAACAATCAAATAATACATTATTTAAATGCATGCCTACAAAGGGCAGCATACTTCAATAGGGATTACCGTTGGTACGGCTACACACAATATACAGGAAGGTGTCATGCCGCCGCCACGAAGCCGTTCAGCAGGCGCCCCATCTAAGACCTCACCACCACCAAGCGACGGAGCCGACCCCGCGTCCCCCTCACCTCACCTCACACGAACACACCCGCACGCATCCCCCCCCCCCATAGAGCTCCGTGGGGAGGTCACCTGGCCGACCGGTTTTTATCCAAGAAGCCCTTATCGGGATTAAATTTTCACGGTTTCCGGCGACCAGGGAATTGGACGACCTCCCCCGACGCTACTTTGCACCGCGGCGCTGCGACCGGCCTTAAGGTTGCAAGGTCGCAGCGAGGGGCCACTCGGCCACCGCGGGGGAAACGCATCTCACACACCCCACACACGCAAGTATCGACGGGGCAGGCAGAGGGAATAAGCATTGTGATGGAGGAGCATCATTAGAAAACACGCAGGCACCATTGTTAGGGGAGTTAAAGGATAAGGCTGTTAGTATGAGTAATCGGGAGAGCGGGGTCACGCGGGGAGCCGTGCACAAATTCCCACGGCGCACCTTTGTGACGGACGCCGCCGCATAAACTGCGATAATGGGGGGGGGCCTGCGTGAGAAAGGGATTGATTGGAATTTGCGCCGCGCAGGTTGAGCATTAATTAGCATATCAAAAGCGGATTGATTGGAATGTGCGCCGCGCAGGTTGAGCATTAAGTAGCATATCAAAAGCGCCCGGAACGGCGGTGCGCATGCGAGAGGGTCGCGAGCCTATTGTCCAGAGTCGCATTCCCTTTGAGGTAGGGAGGATAAATGGGGAGCGCAAAGGGGAAATCGCTCTGTTGCTCCGAGAAGCCAACGTCCAGGACTGCCCCAGCTCTGCCCTCCGGACGTCCGTGCGACGTGTCGAGGCAAGCAGCGAGGAAAACCCACGGAACGTCGAGTGCCTCAAACCGTGAGTAAGGAGGTAAAAGTGTTTCGTGAACGATAAATAGGGAATAGGTTCCGGGTTAGTAGAGTAGGCAGCCTCGTCGATTCATACTGACTCAACAACCAGTCCCACGTAGCAGACAATAAATCATTAATAGCTGATCGTGGCCTCGTGTGATCTCGTGTTATAAGTGTGAACGCGTGTGGTACTGTGTATGCGTAAGCTCGCGGCGTGCGTAATCAGCGTACCCCAGGTGCGCGATCATAACGTGAGCGGCGAGCGCGGCGCAGAGCGGCGCAAGAGTGGGTATCGCGTGTGGAGCTGTATGCGTGTGTGCGCGCACGTTCACGACGTGTATAATACAGGTGCGCGATCCTAGCGTGAGTGGTCAGGGTTGAGTGAGTGCCGCGCAGAGCTGTGTGTGGGTGTGCGCGTACGTAATTAAACATGCCTACTACGCGGACCCGCGGGGGAGGGGAATCCTGGAGCGACGGCTCTCACCCCATGGGTGAAGAACGCAGCAGCGGTTCGCCTAGCAGCGAGGGGGCGAGTAATGAGGTTAACCCGGCCGTTAGGGGTACCGAGGGAGGGATCTCGGGGGCTAGCGACCCTCACATATTGGTGTCAGAAACGGGACGATCCCCCGCACCCCCAAGGGAAAGAGGCCCCTCAACCCAGATTAAAATCAAATGCACATTTACGGGCAAAGGAATTCCATCATGGAAATCGTTTGCCCGCAGCATCAGAGGGGCTAAAAAAGTTAATGGGTGGTCAGATGAGGAGGCGTTGCAGCAGTTAGAGTTACATTTAGATGGGCGGGCAGCTGACTTTGTGGAAGCTTTGCCCGCAAGCGCACAAAATCAGTGGGAAAAATTAATGTGCGAACTCGAACGGCGCTTCGGCGCCTATGACGAGGAGGATGCGCAGGCGGCCTTAGAGGCACGCCGTCGTCAACCCGGCGAGGATCTGCGAGATTACGCCGAGGATGTACGCATGTTGACCCAGCTCGCGTACCCAGAGTACGAGGCCAAAATAATTGAGGGCCTCGCCGCCGGTAAAATCCAACGATATTTGGCACGCACCCCGTGGTGGCAGCCAAATGTAGACGGTGCACGCCTCTCCTTTAACACCCTCGTCGAGCGCGCGCGAAAATGCGAGAAACTCTCAGGTGAACGCGCGCAGCCTCGAGGGAGGGGACGAGAGTGCGCCGTGGCGAGCCTACTCTCCGACGAGGAGGAAGAGCTCGCCATCGCAGTAAGGGGACGGGCAAGGGAGCCCCAGAGACCCAGCGAGAAAACCCCGGGGTGGGTGGCGGGGTTACAGACCGGCATGGGAGATATTGCTGGCCGGGTAGACCAAATGGATGGTAAGGTAACCCACGTAGGTGAGAATATGACCAAACTGCAATCCTCCGTTGAGACCATCCGATCCGAAATGGGGGACCTAGACTCCACGGTAGGAGGGCTAACTGGAAGGATAGCCCGACTAGAAGCAGAGTATGAGCAGCAGCGCACTGGGGGAGGAGGGAGTGGGCAGAGAGCCCACTACGGAGCCGCCACCCCTCCCCGGGCGTGTTATGTGTGCGATCGGCGAGGGCATCTCAGGAGGGACTGTCCGCAGGTCGCCCGAGCTAGACAAGAGCTAAGGTCAAACACTAAGGCCCCCCTAGAGAGGGGACCACCGGGGGGTCAAATCGACGTAGCCCCGACACAAACAAGCTGTGAGAATAATGGCGAGCGAGTGATCTCCACACAGGTTCCAGCAACAATGCCAACGGAAACGGTGACTCCTGGCGACTGGCTGCGGGAGCTGGTGGCGGGGATCACGGGGGCCACGTCGCTGGTGGAAGGGGAGGTAAACGGAGTGCGTACCCGAATTCTGCTGGACACGGGGGCGGTGGCCTCGCTCGTGAGCGCAGCGCACTGCAGCGCGATCGGGGTCGACGTGCGTCACCTGCAGGCCCCGGACCGCGCGCTGCACACGGCGAGCGGAGCCGGAATGGGGTTGCTAGGGAGAGCCACCCTAGAGGTCCGCATAGGCAGCCAGGTGTGCACCCAGGAGTTCTACGTGTCGAGTGCGTTGTGTCACGAGTGTATCGCAGGTACCGACCTCCTAGAACGGTTGGGACTCAACGTGCAACCCCGCCAGCGATGCGCCACCATGGAGAGCAACGGCGAGCGGATACCGTTCCTGGGACGAGAACCGACGCGCCCCCGCTTCGCACCTGTGGCCGCTATCCTGGCGACGGCAGTCACCATCGGCCCGCTCACCGAGATGCTGGTGCCGGTGGCAACATCCCCCACCGACCCCGCGCTCCGACCATCAGGAGAGGTAATGCTAACTCCTCACCCGGAGTTGGCAAAACGGTATGGGGTTGTGGGATCCGCCACGTTGGTAAACGCAGATGGGGGCCGATTGTTTATGCGGATGTTTAACCCCCACAGTACCCCAGCGATACTGCGGCGGCGCACCCCGATAGCCACCGTACACCCCCTGCACGCACGCCACTCTAACGACTCGGTGTTCGCACTCTGGGCTGAAGACCCCGGTTGTCCTGAGGGTGACCAGGACCTGGCCTGGCGAGTCGGCCCGACTCCCCGAGCCGAGGTCATTCCCCTGCTCGACGCGTTACATGCACCATGGGCGGATTTACCTAAGGGAGAGGCCGATCGGCTGCGCGAGTTACTGCGGGAGTATGCCGACGTATTCAGTGAGCACGACTCGGACGTGGGTCGGACCGATCTTGTTAAGCACCAAATTGACACCGGTGCAGCCCGACCCATCAAACTCCCTGCGTACCGATTGGGCGCACCCGAACGCGCCCAAATCAAAGAGGCAGTTGGGGACATGCTTCGTGATAACATAATTCAGCCCTCGGCGAGCCCCTGGTCAGCCCCAGTGGTACTAGTAACGAAAAAGGATGGGTCAACCCGGTTCTGCGTCGATTACCGTAAACTAAATGCAGTCACGCTCGGCGATGCCTTCCCCATACCCCGCATCGATGACACCTTCGACAGCCTCGCCGGAGCGCGATATTTTTCCACCCTCGATCTCGCGTCCGGGTACTGGCAGGTGGAGATGGCGGAGGAGGATCGGCCGAAAACCGCATTCACCACCCCGATGGGACTATTCGAGTTTCGAGTACTCCCGTTCGGACTCACCAATGCGCCTGCGACGTTCCAGCGGCTGATGGAGTTGGTGATGCGGGGCTTGCAATGGGAACAGTGCCTGATTTACTTGGACGATGTGATAGTGTTCAGTAGATCTTTGTCTGAGCATTGGTCCAGGCTACGAGAGGTGTTCCAGCGACTGCGAGCGGCTCATCTCAAGCTCAAGCCACGTAAGTGTTACATCGCACAACGCGAGGTGGGGTACCTCGGGCATCGCGTCAGCGAGGCAGGCGTGCACACCGATCCGGAGAAGGTACGCGCCGTAGTGGAGTGGCCACGGCCAAGGAATCTGACGGAGATCAGATCATTTTTGGGGCTCGCCACCTATTATCGTCGATTTGTAAAGGGATTCAGCGAGATTGCACGCCCCCTCACCCAACTCACCTCCCCTAAGCACCCCTACCAGTGGACGGGGGCCTGCCAGACGGCCTTCACCACTCTCAAAGACCACCTCACCCACGCCCCCACCCTCGCTTTCCCCGATTTTACCACCGATTTTATTTTGGACACCGACGCCTGCAGCAGCGGGATGGGCGCGGTGTTGTCACAGGTACAGGATGGGACGGAACGAGTCATCGCGTACGCCAGCCGGACCTTGAGTAGGGCCGAGCTTAACTATTGCGTGACCCGCCAAGAGTTGTACGCCGTGATTTTCGCATGTAAGCAGTTCCGGCCGTATTTGTACGGCAGGAGATGTCGCGTACGCACTGACCATTATGCTCTGCAGTTCCTTCTTACATTCAAGGAGCCGCGGGGGCAGATGGCCCGGTGGTTGGCGCAGTTGCAGGAGTACAACCTGCAAATCGAGTATCGGGCTGGCCGGACGCATGCAAACGCGGACGCCTTGTCGAGGCGACCCACGGTGGACGCCGAGACAAGGGCGGAGGAGGCCTGCCCGTGTTTCACGGGGGGACGCTGCCGGCAGGCAACGGACCCCCGAGCGGCCGCGGCCACTGACCCCCCCCCAGCGAGAGAGAGTGCAGTGTGCGCCACAGAGGCCCTCACAGGTGGCACCGAGGATCCCGTCGACCGCACGGCAAGCGCGGGACCCGCGGCTCGGGACCCGATCGGACGGATCCAGGAGGACGTCGGCTGCGCCTTCCCGGGCCTGAACGACGAGCAGCTGAGACAGACCCAGCAGCGAGATCCCGATCTGGCGGCAGTGGAGGCGGCACTGCGGGAGGAAAAGAGTGCCCTACCAGGACCCTGGAGCGGTTTGTATGCCCGGTTGTGTGTGCAGAACGGAGTGGTACGGGAGTTAACCGAGGCCGGCCAGCCGGGGTGCATCTGTGTTCCTGCCCAGGTGCGACCCCAGCTGCTTCGGCTGGTGCATGACCACCCACTCGGGGGCCACGATGGGGAACGACGCACTCGAGAGACCCTGCGTCGCCAGTATCTCTGGCCCAAATTGGCACAAGACGTGGCGGCCTGGGTACAGGGCTGCCGCGCCTGTCAGCAGTGCGGGCCGAAACCGGCACGATACCAGGTACCCCTAAGGCCGTTCCGCGTCAGCCGCACGAATCAGCTGGTCGGGATTGACCTACAGGGGCCATTCCCGCGATCCCATCGAGGCAACCGATATATCCTAGTCGCAGTAGAGTATTTCACCCGCTACCCCGTGGCAGTGGCCATCCCTGATAAAACGGCCTTGGTGGTGGCCCGGGCATTCGTGGAACACTACGTACTTAAGCACGGGATCCCAGAACGAGTCCTCACCGACCAGGGTAGCGAGTTCGAGGCCGAGTTGTTCCAGGCACTGTGCCGAGAGTTCGGAATCCAGAAGGACCGAACCACAGCGTACCACCCCCAAGCGAACGGTATGGTGGAGCGCATGAATCAGACCCTAGCGGGGAAACTCAAACGTATGGCGGCCACAAATCAACGGGATTGGGACGAACACCTCCCCTACGCCCTTTTCGCCTACGCCACCACCGTACACACGTCGACGGGACAAACCCCGTTTTTAATGATGTTCGGCCGTGAGTCTCGTTTACCCGCAGATCTGCTATTCGGCGTCCCTTCCCCCCAGCCGGAGGAGGGAAGCCGCCCCGTGGAACACCTGTTGGAGACCCTGCGAGAAGCCCGAGGCCGAGCATACCCGCAAGGGGAAGCCGCGCATCGGCGGCAGGAACAGGGCACCCGACCCCGCATGGAACCCCCCTTATTCCTGACAGGCGCTAAGGTGTGGCTACACACCCCTCGCGTCGGGGCCGGGCAGGTGGGGAAACTGACGACCTACTGGCGGGGACCCTGGACCGTGGTGCGACAGATCTCCCCCTGGACGGTACTAATTTATGGCGGGGAGAGGGATCGAGAGACGGTGGTCAACGTCCGCCGCTTAAAACCGTGGAAAGCGGCCCGGCGAGAGAGAACCCCGTCACTCGAAGGCCCCGTAATCCCGGAGTACCCGCACCCCTCGTGTTGGGGGGCCTCGCACCCTACATGGGCCCCGCCGGGCCCCCGAGACGCCCCGACCCCCCCAGGGGACGGCGCGGACGACGGCCCCTAAACCCCTCCGCTTCTGAGTTTGTACCCCAGCCCGCAGGTACCGAGGTACAGGGAGAGCCGCTGGAGTGGAGGAGGAGGCCGCCGCAGGAGCTGCAGAGGACGGAGCCACCCACCCCGAGACCAGCCACGAGGGCCGGACGGACCCCCCGGACCCCGCAGCGTTTCCTCGTGGGCGCGGCTCAAGCAAGGTGCTCCAGTCAACCCGGGACGGAGACCAGCACCTCGGGGGGCTATGTCATGCCGCCGCCACGAAGCCGTTCAGCAGGCGCCCCATCTAAGACCTCACCACCACCAAGCGACGGAGCCGACCCCGCGTCCCCCTCACCTCACTTCACACGAACACACCCGCACGCATCCCCCCCCCCATAGAGCTCCGTGGGGAGGTCACCTGGCCGACCGGTTTTTATCCGAGAAGCCCTTATCGGGATTAAACTTTCACGGTTTCCGGCGACCAGGGAATTGGACGACCTCCCCCGACGCTACTTTGCACCGCGGCGCTGCGACCGGCCTTAAGGTTGCAAGGTCGCAGCGAGGGGCCACTCGGCCACCGCGGGGGAAACGCATCTCACACACCCCACACACGCAAGTATCGACGGGGCAGGCAGAGGGAATAAGCATTGTGATGGAGGAGCATCATTAGAAAACACGCAGGCACCATTGTTAGGGGAGTTAAAGGATAAGGCTGTTAGTATGAGTAATCGGGAGAGCGGGGTCACGCGGGGAGCCGTGCACAAATTCCCACGGCGCACCTTTGTGACGGACGCCGCCGCATAAACTGCGATAATGGGGGGGGGCCTGCGTGAGAAAGGGATTGATTGGAATTTGCGCCGCGCAGGTTGAGCATTAATTAGCATATCAAAAGCGGATTGATTGGAATGTGCGCCGCGCAGGTTGAGCATTAAGTAGCATATCAAAAGCGCCCGGAACGGCGGTGCGCATGCGAGAGGGTCGCGAGCCTATTGTCCAGAGTCGCATTCCCTTTGAGGTAGGGAGGATAAATGGGGAGCGCAAAGGGGAAATCGCTCTGTTGCTCCGAGAAGCCAACGTCCAGGACTGCCCCAGCTCTGCCCTCCGGACGTCCGTGCGACGTGTCGAGGCAAGCAGCGAGGAAAACCCACGGAACGTCGAGTGCCTCAAACCGTGAGTAAGGAGGTAAAAGTGTTTCGTGAACGATAAATAGGGAATAGGTTCCGGGTTAGTAGAGTAGGCAGCCTCGTCGATTCATACTGACTCAACAACCAGTCCCACGTAGCAGACAATAAATCATTAATAGCTGATCGTGGCCTCGTGTGATCTCGTGTTATAAGTGTGAACGCGTGTGGTACTGTGTATGCGTAAGCTCGCGGCGTGCGTAATCAGCGTACCCCAGGTGCGCGATCATAACGTGAGCGGCGAGCGCGGCGCAGAGCGGCGCAAGAGTGGGTATCGCGTGTGGAGCTGTATGCGTGTGTGCGCGCACGTTCACGACGTGTATAATACAGGTGCGCGATCCTAGCGTGAGTGGTCAGGGTTGAGTGAGTGCCGCGCAGAGCTGTGTGTGGGTGTGCGCGTACGTAATTAAACATGCCTACTACGCGGACCCGCGGGGGAGGGGAATCCTGGAGCGACGGCTCTCACCCCATGGGTGAAGAACGCAGCAGCGGTTCGCCTAGCAGCGAGGGGGCGAGTAATGAGGTTAACCCGGCCGTTAGGGGTACCGAGGGAGGGATCTCGGGGGCTAGCGACCCTCACAAAGGACAAGTTCAAAGGGATCGCATAATGCACATGCATCATGTATGTTGGCTCATTAATCCCCCACCCACTTTGCGCAAGAGCGCAGAAGCGTGGTCACCACATCTACGCCTCTATATAAGGAACGAAACAGGTGGACTTCTCCACAAATCTGGCTGTCGCCTGATGAAGCTTGTTGTAATTACTGGCGAAACGTCGTACTCAGATTGTAAATGTTGTGGCTTGGCTCTCCAACACACCGGTGTGCTGTACTAGTGACGAATTGGCATGTTCTGTTTACGTGCCAACCCTTACTAGTTGGCTGTGTCGGGTGGTGGCGGGTTCTAACGACACATTTATATATTTACGCGATTTAACCCAGAAAAACCTCTATTATGGATGATATTGGTCGCAAAAGCCTACGTGTTAAACCAAGTACATGTGTAGTGACATGGAATAGGTCACTACGTAGCATAGCACGGGTTGCTGGCAGATAAGTGGATCTGCAGTTACAGCAGCCCTGTCTGTCAGCAGGTCACGTGACAAGTCAGGGATGTATGGGAGAGGTGATAGAGGGGGCACGTGGGGGAAGCCCAGGAACCCGCTAGTAGGTTCTAGAAGGGGGGCGTGGCCAGGGCGGAGCGAGGCCACGCTGGGAGGATAAAAGGGGTCCCCGAACGGGAGCTCGGGGCTGTCGTTTGGAGTGGGATCCCCTCGTCGTGCTGCCGGAGTCTTCACCTTCTCTGCGTCGTCAGTCAGGCAGTCTGCCGGCTGTCCTGACTGGGAGCTGTAGTTACCTCTTGTGAGCTGTGAAGGCTGTTAATAAATAGAGTGCCTCCTACTCCTCGTGTCTCTGAGTGCGTCACTACACACGTGACTTGCCATCCAGAGGTCGCCAGTTTGATCTCCTGGCACGGCAATTGAAGCAACAGGACAACATTTCTTAACCCCACCTACCAACAGCACTCTCTGTCTAACTGGTAGGGAAAATTACCTCTTAGAGGGGCTCTCAAGGGCACCCTCTAGTGGAGGTAACTTATCCCAGCGGTGATGTGAGCAAGAACATGCAGGGCTGCACCTTTACCGTTTTACCATTACCAATTTAATTAAAAAAATATATGTATATACAGTAGAGTAAGCCAACTGATGGGAATATCGCACGTAGCTGACACGCAATCCCGCAGTATTATTAGCAAGAGTATTTGTGTTTATGATAATTACCTTAAATTGAGAGCACGTCATCACACGCTAGAACCCGGTACCATAAGAAACTCGTTGGTGTTGTACAGTCGACGTATATATTATTCAGCTTTGCACCTCTCGGTAAAAAGTGTGATTTATATGCGCTTTGTTGCAGGGAAGACTCAACAGCGACGCGTCAATGTTTGACAAATGTCTGTCCGATAATACGCAACCATTTGTGAGCGCACACACAAAATGAAACGTACTATGGAGAGTATTGTGTATCATCTTCAGATGAACACGTGGCAAAGAGAAACAGACACTGGTAGCGCTGAACCGCCTTTGTGTCCTGGGCATCGCTGAACCCCTTTGTGTCCTGGGCCAGCTTATAAGCGCTTGCCACAGGATGGGATGTGCGGCCATTCATTGCATTTGTCCAATTCCAGGACAAACATGTTGCTTTACCAATGTTGCTTTACATTGGCAACGAAATAAGTAAAATGAAATGTCATTTTACCTCTCTTTATTTAGATTTCCACGCGGAATAGTGTTTGTTTACCGTCGAGTAGGATGAAGGCCCACGGCTATTTTCTAACCAGTTGAAGCAAGTTCCCATGGTTTATTTACAAAGTTCTAGGGTGCAGACACGTTGTGCAGGAAGCTTGATAAACTAACCCCTCACAATGCAACTGGAGTTTGACATTCCAAAACAACAAAGTGATGCAACGTACTGATACTTTGCTATTTAAACGTGTGTGTGCAGTTGTTGTTGATATGCTGGGAAGAAAAACAATTCAATTACAAACACAATAGTTGTAAGTGTTGTCATATTGACGGGAATGTAGACACAACTGTAAAATACAACCTGGAGTGGTGGCAAAGTGGAGAGTGCGTGGCAATATGAAGCCCTCAATAGTTGTATTTATATGTTTCTATTTTTATTTTACCAGGTAAAACCCACTGAGCTATTAGCTTTTTTCAGTAGCGACCTGGCCACAAACGACAGCTCCATGAGAAGGCTTATTACGTGGAAATATATAGCAGCCAAATAACCACGTGTTGATTCTAAATGTGAAGGGAAATATCGGAGGTCCTGGGTTTCCCTCCCCAACACCAACCCACACTTATCAGCGTGGTGGAGTATAATCAAACAACCCCTCCCCACGTGACCAACACGATGTGGAGAAAATTTCATCAAGCAGTATACTGAATTGACAAAGAGCTGTAAATGATACAAAAATAAATATACTGTATATAAAATAAGTCCATCCCCCTTCTAGCAATGATGTACAATGAAATAAATATATGAAACCCCAAACTCCCAACAGCCAATGGTAACCATAGCAATCCTGCCTGCAGCAGAGCTGCTTTGAGAATGATGCCTTGGATGGGACGGCCATTGCAGATTCCACGCCGTAGCACATGGGCCACAGCAGGGATTGGTACCACCTAAGGTAGCACAACTTTGGTGGCACCGATTTATTTATGCGGGGCAATACAAATGAATTACCTGATTCACACGGGAAGTACTCAAGTGGTACGGACGGGTGATATGTCTGGTCTGGGCTCATGGGCTACTGCCAATGAAACACCTGGCAGCACCTGCAAATGCACACAAACGATGGTGTGTTACACGAGAGGTGGGAGGAGCAAAAAAAAAAGTAACTGGTAAATTTGAGTTGCTTTGGAAAGCACAACGTTTAGTTTAGATTGACCCTACCTGTGAAGGTCGACGCGACACATGCAGTCACCACTGTTCCATTCACAACATGCGCCAAGAAAGCAAAAATATTAATGAAACCAGTTTTGCAGATCCTAAGGTCTGTCACCTGGCTTCAACCTGCCACGCCATCGGTGGATCCTGCTGCACCGTTGGGGTCGTCGTGACAACCCCGACACTGCAGCTGTGGTACTGACAAAAGCAACGTCGTGTATCGTTAATGACTGTCCACTCATTAAGTTCAGCGGGGCTCTACGATAGATATGCAAGGCCACCGAGGGCACTACCGCGTGGCTCGGCGATTACGCACACGCGCTGACTGAAATGGCAAATGGCGAAGGTGACCTCTTCATCCACCAGTGGTGTGGTATCTTGAAGTCAGCGTAGAGCCGTGTGTGTGTACAACAACGGCACGCTTGTTCGTCACTGGAAGTGTTGAGGACGCCGATGTTGTTTGGCGATTGGACGTAAGGTTTGGGCCCTTGGGAAGGGTCGTTTTGATGACTTTCAAATGTCGCTCTTCTGACCGTTTTTATGAAATTCGTTGGAGTATTCCATGTAACGGAGTGGGCGTGAGAAGCCTGTCATTTTCCACCCCACGGTGATTGTGCCTGTGATTACATACAAGAGGTTTTGTTTTTTTCGTTTCACATTTCACAGGCCTGTTTGAAAGAAAGAGCGGGTCCTTCAACAATCACTTTCTGTTTCTTTCACGTCTTGTAGGGCGGCAGTGTTGCACAGCGGTGACACTTGTGCCTAGCAGCAAGACACACCTGGGTTTGATTCGGCAGTCTGGAGTTTGTATGCTATTCCCTCGTTCTGCATGGGTTTCCACCAGGTTATCTGGTTTTCATCTTCTTGGTTCTTTCGGTAAAGTCACGTAGACTTTACCGAACGAACCAAGAAAATGAATCCCTGCAGTCACGAAAGCTTTAAATCGAAATTTACTTGGTTTTCTCTCATATCTAAAAAAAAACAATGCAACTGGTATTAGCCAAGCATCCCACCTCCGAAAAATGTACCTGCATTTACTCAATTGGAATTACATTTAGCAACATTGCCCCCTACTGTGAAAACCTGGCAGGACCCTCGTGAGAAAGTCTTGAGGCTTTCCTGGGCAAACAAGCTTGGTGGTAGTAGTGAATATAAATAATAATAATAGGTGGAGCTCCACAGCTGTGGGTTTCTGTGAACCGAGGTTACGATGCGAAATGCTCGGCTTGGTGAGAAAATAGCGTTGGGTGGATGGTGGTGAGCGAATCCTACCTCTGTGGCATTAAAGTGGCCGTTATGGCCTCTTAGTTCGCCAGCATCTGCATGCAGCGCACATACATTAGCCGGCTTTGTACTCAAAGTAATTACTGCTCAGTGACTATAAGCCTCAGTCATTAGTTTGTGCAATGTGCCTTCTGGGTATTATTGTTGATGAATATGAATGTCCTTTGTAAACCTAAGAGAAAAAAAAATCTATCAATATTAATAATAAATAAATGTCTTATATTAAAATATTTACAGCGATGGAAAATTAATTTGGGCTATATAACAAAAACAATAATCTTGGATTCACCAGAGATTTGGCATTTAGAGAGGGCATTGATTTAAAGGTTGTTTTTTTTTACACATTTATGAAGTGGGATTTGACGCCGTTGTGTTTAAATCACAATTTGAAGTGTAGATTTGACCAAAATGTTTGCTTTTTTTGCACGCCTATTTTCAAACGTGAAACATTTAACATCAGCATTTTTGAGTAGAGAGTAAATATACAAGATCATTCTTGGACAGAAGATCCACAACTGGAAAGACAACTAACAAGTCGATAATTGTATCTATTTATCTGCCCCATTTGCATTGTGATCTGAATGCACAACTTGCAATCAGAAGAGTCCAAGTTCAAATCTCAGTTAAGGTTCAACTCAGCCGTGTCATTCTTTGGGATCAGCACCACTTTGTAGGGAGATTAACTGCGGTTAGCCTATGGATAAACTCGCCCCTGTCATAGGAATGTAGAATTTCCACCACTGGCTGAGTTGTGTAAACAGGAGATGAGCACTGCCCGATGCATATTTGAGGGGGGCTTACTTTGACTATTTTATTTCGAGAACAATGTTTATTTTGTTGCAGGTTACATAAATAAAATACATACACACCTCTTTGCTCTGTAAAATAAAATTCAAAGTTTGGCATTTCCTCTTTTGGAGATATTGCTTGAAACACGGGTGTACTTATGATAAATACACAAACACATCTTGTACATTCCTGTTTACAGCATGTAGAAAAACTCTACATAAAGTCACGTGACTTTACCAAAAGAACCAAGAAGATGAATCCCTGCAGTCACGAAAGCTTTAAATCGAAATTTAAACTCTACATAGTCACCCAATACACAGCCCTAAAGAGGGAAATGTATCGATTGAGTTGGCATTCTATAAATGGCCCTTCTTCATAGCAGGAAGAGAAAAGGGCCATTGAATAAAAACATTTCACTGATTATATATGTTTCCCCGTGAGGACAATGTTATTGAAAGATGTGTTAAGTTTCTGTGCATGCTTGTGCACCGCTAACAATGCAGCATTACCGTTTTCTTTATTTATTTAATCCAGTATTTTTCAATTTTCTAAATGTAAACCCTAGTTTTGCATGCAAATGTTTAATAGCTTGTTAAGGTTTCGTCAATAAGTACTTGTGAAATAAATACGTATTCGACAATGGTCGAGTTTCGGCCTAATGTTCGTACAGCATCCACATGCCCTGCACCTTGAGTTTGCCACGTGTCCTGTTTTTTTGCAGGATCGTTCCTCTTATTGAAGCAGCTGTCCGGGTAATTCTGCAAGTCTTCCCAAGACATTACACATCCCAGTGTTTGTGTCAGTTGCATAATAATTCACCACTTAAGACAATACATGTAAATATAGTCCTAGCCTTTTACACTCTTTTGGTAGTGGGAGATATTCATCTTCTGAAATGCCCTGATTTTTTTGGACAACATAGGTTGCAACTCTACCTGTTAGTTTGTAAAGGGGGGGGGGGGGGTAATTTGTTGAAACAGGGTTGTGTTCTGTCCGAAACTTAGCCATCAAGTATCAAGGTGCATATTGTTTTCTGTTGCGTTCTCCCGATGGACTCAATGCAAATGCATCAAATGTAGAAAAAATATACAGCTTACCAATATGGAATAATCCCCCAATGCTTCGCACCTTCGAATGAAGCTTTAAAGTTGGAATCCCTTGGCCGTGCTGTGAGAGGTGACCATCTAAGATGGTGCAATATCCTTTGTTTATCAATTGCATGTAAACGAAGTCGATGATATGCAATTTGGATATTACTGGAGACACTTGTGGAGGTTGGGGTGGTGAAGAGAGAGAGAGAGAAAGAGCAGCAGATAATGGCTTCGATCATGGATGATATGTGGCATTTCCAGTAATAACCAGTTGATTGTTTCCTTGGCCCTTATGGGAGCATTTTCATATCAGCATCGGAAGCATGCAATGCTCAAACTGAATCATATGGATTTGCTGTAGGGGAATCCTGCACTGGAAAAGTAATGTTCTTTGAAACCAAGTTAATAAATGTAATTACCAGAGGCTAGGCTTTAGGAAACGAACCTGAAATAATCTAAAATTACTTTGCACGTTATGATACTTTTAAATTTATGTGCTATGCATGCGGCATGGTGGAGAAAAAATGTGCAAGTAATATGGTCACAAAAAGTTAACGTGAGTTCAATTTAGCACTTTAATACTGTTGTGAAATCTACATTGCATATCGATAATGTGGAATGTGAACTCGATGATGTACGAACAATGACCTGTGGTGCTTTGAGCGCCAACGATATGAAGCTTTTTATTTTGTTTAAAGACAACGCATGTTAAACGTATCAAACAGCACTCTGCAGCTTTTTACAATAAAAAAGCACACAGATCCCTCCGTTACAATCTGCAGCCTGGTTGTGCTTACAAGCTGTTGTGTTGCAAAAGGTTAAATAGAAAACATCTGCACTCGTTTGATTACCGATTATGTTCTTAATTATTCACATATTAAATAATGCACGCTTATTGAAATACGTTGCAGCTGGCTCGGGCGTGATAAAGGTTCGCTATTTTATATTTACAAATAAATAAATAACTACATTCTGCAATGCATGTTTTTTTTCCATCCGTGAGTCTTTTTGCAAACGAAGCTATTCATGCAAAAAAGAATGATACAAAATACGAGCCCGCTTTTAAAATCAAGATGATTTCTCGAAATTGCAACGACCATCACGTTTATGCATTTGGCTTTTACACGCTTGTGTCTCTCACGACAATGAATGATTCTATCGGCAATTGACCCCCACGAGTGGCATTGAAGCCGCACGCATTATGGAATGGAATGTGAAGCACACCGCGGATATCGAGCGCCCATTGGCCCTAAAGCTGCACATCATGCGGGGTTGAGTCATCGCACGATCCCAGTGTGAAGCTACATCCGCGTCTCCGTCATAGTGTGTTGCGTTTGTAATTTTCAGATGGATTCAACAAAAAATTCAAGATCGAACCTTAGATACGAAATTGCATAATATTTGAATAAAATGCTGTCGCGTTGAATTGCACTTAGGTTGTTATTATTCAAAATTAAGAATAAACAAATAATATGAGCCATATGGCCATGGCTTCGGATGCCAAATGAATTCCCAGAAATGTTTACACCTCACTGAATATTCAATGATTGTATGTATGCTGGCTCTTTGTCAAACATTATGGTTTTTGCTTAAGTGCGGGTTACACAGCTCAAATTATATTTCTCAATTTTCCGAAAGCTTGCACTGTTGTTTCATTCCTCAGTTTTACTCTTTCAAAGGCATGGTCGGAAACCGTATCATCTTTTTTTAATAACAATAATATAACCATGGTGGAGCAGTTGATGCGGTGGTTATCGCACTCTGCTGTAGACCTGGTGACTTGAGGCCACGGCTAACATCAGTGATGAGTGATACCTGAACCGCTGCTGGGCCAACCCTCCACCAATCTACACTGACCAGCATGGTGAGGTATGGTCAAACAATCCCTGCAAATTAAACTATTTTAACTGTTAAACTGTATTTTGTTTTACCAGGTAAGGCCCACTGAGTTTTATAGCTCTTATTGTCAGAAGCGACCTGGCCACAAATGATAGCTCAACGAAGTGGCTTTTGACGTGGAAATTTATATCAGCAAAATCAGTGGCGGCTCCTGCAAAATCTCTCAGGGGGGGGGCAAATGTCTGGATGATTTATAAGGATAAGGTCCACCCATGCAAAGGATAAATTAACAGCTTAAGCATGTAAAGGCAACTTCACTTCTTTAATATTAATGAAAAATAAAGTGACTCTTACAATACATCTTGTTTGTTTCTATACTCACTATTAAAACAAACCACTCAAGTTTCTTTTATTAAAGATTCTACTAGGTGGCGACAAATTATATTGTTGGATGAAACGTGCTTACGTATGATGACGTAAGCACGTTTGGGCGAGCCCTCCCGGAAGCCATAGAGAATGCATTGCAGCGCCCCCGTTCGAAAAAAACATCTTTGAATGTAAGTCTATGGGACCACTCTGGGCGATTCTCAGCTGGAGGGAAATCGCCCAAAAAGAGGCGGTACTCTACAGAACGTAGCATGACGCTGATTGGACTATATCCAGAGGCACAGTGACGGCTAGCGTGACTCTGTGGTTGAATGACATTGGTGGTGCGTCGCCCAATCGCCCTAATGAAGAAACCGCCCCTGAGCAAACTACTACAGACGCATTTTTCTATATGTGAAAGGAAAAAACGGGAGGACCACGAGAAAAAGCCATGCATCTCCGGGGAGAACATGCACACTTCACACACACAGGCGCCAGAGTCGGCGTCAAATCCACGACCTCCTGTATAACAGGCGAGGTAGTAAACATCTCCTAGCCACCATAGCGCCCAAACGGCGTAGGGAGGCCTTAATCTAACAGTGGATTTAGAAATAACTTTATTTAAAAAACATAGCAGATGGCAGTACTGTATTATTCAACTATGGAGAAAAACGGGATATCACAAATTGCCTTGAACACAAGAATCAATTTGTTCTCGTAATGGTCTTCCATTTTTAAGGTGACTTTAGTTTGGTAGTATCCAAGAAAATAAAATGCAATTACAATTTACCGTGATGATCGCACGTGTGATAATTTTTACTGACTCATATACTATTTTAAACACAAATTGCATACAATCATAACCATTAATTGTGACAATTAATTTACCTGCGAAGGTGGTCGATTTGGTACACGCTATAAACATATGAATATACTCTATAGCTGTTCCATTCTCCCACAGTGTATGTAAGGCGCCATAGTAGCGAGATGTTAGCTACCTCGCCTGGTATACAGGAGGTCTTTGGTTCGATCCAGACCCTGACGCCTCCCGTGTATTTGGAGTTTGCATGTTCGATTCCACGTTATTACATGTGAGTTCATACAATCATCAGCAAAAATGTATAACTCCATTTATTTCTAACTAGACCCCATGCCCTGCCAATGCAATGGAAGAACCCCTCAGGGCCACAAGGTCCAACAAGGCACCGAGATTTGATGGTCTGTGTCCTGCGCTCCTAAATAACCTGGGACCATGGACAACAATGACTTGCAAACCTTTCCATCTTCATGCACAGGACGGGCAACATCCAAAAGGATTGGAAGCAAACCTGGAAAGCAGCAAGACTCTCCCTCCAGCTACAGGCCAATATCACTCTTGTCCTCAATACTAGCAAGTCAAAGTAAGCCATTTAATCTGGTGAGATTGTAGGATATTAACTTTACGATCAACACGCAATGTTTTATCCAAGCTTCAAAGTCGTTAGAGATAAAAAAAAAACTGTAAACATGTTTGTATAATTTCGCTTCAAGATTACCCTGGCGATGTGCGAATACGTTTGATGGTTTAGCTGTTATTTAGCTTTGATTCGCGATTAAACGATACAAATTCAAAAGTAAGGTAAAAGCATGCAACGTGGTTTTCTGCTCAACTGAGCATATGACAGCGCTCACGTCTTCATCATCTCGGAGCCAGTGGCAAAAGTTCCACATTCCTCTGACTGGAGGCAACGGTGTTGACTTCCCAACAAAGTGGTACTTCTTATTTCGTTATTGCCTTCTCCCGCACATCCAACTAGCACTTCAGCATTTGTTTCTTGCTGTGGTTGTCCCACCTGATGACGGACGCTTGTGTTGCGCCCGAAACGTCGTGATTTATTATTTTATTTCTATTATTATTTCTATCGTTTTATTATTTATTTTTGTTATTTATTTTTACCTACGTGACTTCACCGAAAAAACCTAAGTGTATGAATCCTTGCAGTCACGAAAGCTTCAAATCTAAAATTAGCTACGGTTGGCTACGTACGGTGCGAAAGAAAGTTCAACATACGTACATGCACCTCCGATTAGCTACGATTGACTACGTACGGTGCGAAAGAAGATCAACATAGTACATGCACCTCCGATTAGCTACGATTGACTACGTACGGTGCGAAAAAAGTTTCACATACGTACATGCCACACATTGTATTTACCCTGGAGACGGAGGGGATGGTCGGGCCACGTTGATCCCCAACCAAGAGTTGAAGTGACACAAGCCACACCGTCGCTGTGCCGAGATATTCTCGTACCAACGTTGTCACCTGTGCTCGGTTTCCCCGTACCATGCTCGTTTCGAGGTGGCTGTCCTGGGAAATCAGTACGTCTTCTGCAGGCCATGAATCATTGAAAATCCCGTTTTTTTTAGCGGGTAACACGTCATTCTTTTTCGGTACTGCCAGGTAGTGTTCTTGCCATGACAAATCCCAGGTCTTTGTTCTTCCTAGGTGGTCTACGATGCTCTACACACATGCCTTCGTTTATTGTCGCATTGGCATTCTTAATACAACAAAAAGTCCTTCGCGTCATGCAGTAATGGATGGCCAGAGTGTGGCAAAAAGGATTGAATATTGTTGCATAGTTATGTCCACGCTGCCAAAAAGAACATTTTTTGGCTTCGGGGAAATTAATTAATGGATGGATAGATTTTTTTTTTGTTCCGGTGGGATTACGTTTGTTCTCTACCAATCAATGTTAATGCACCTTGTGGTAACGACATGTGGGAGAGGGGCAGTAATCCTTTTTTTCCCCCTCCACTTGACCACAGCTCGGCGATATTTCCTTAAAACAGCTGACTGCGCCATCATCACTTCCAATGTGGCAGCTTCAGCAAATTCTGCAGCAACAGCAGCAGCAGCAGAAGCCGCTGTTGCCCACGCGGTCAAACATAAATACGATCACAACCGCTCTGTCTGAAACTTCCCATTGCAACGAAAGGATAGCCTTTGCATGAAAAGTTTTTTTGGGTTTCTCACATCCGAGCGTATTCGGAAACAGCATATGAGAGATGAGAATAGGGTTTCCCCTTTTTTCTGGCAACAAAACAGGTGTTAAGATGTTAAAACACCAAGCTGAAACCTTTTACAGGGAATCATGTCTGCATTAACCACAATACTTGTGGTCAGAATGCAAAAAAAACATACTCTCATAATAAATGCATCGTCTTTGAAATTGATTGGTCCACACCAGAGACAGTTTTCTTTTGAGTCCCGTCTCAAACGATGTTAGATCAGAGGACGCCAAAGGGCATTCTGACCACAAGTATTGTGGTTAATGCAGACATGATTCCTTGTAAAAAGTTTCAGTTTGGTGTTTTAACATCTTAACACCTCTTCTTGGTTCTTTCGGTAAAGTCACGTAGAATGGAAATAATAAAATAATAAATATAAAACATAATAAAATAATTCTCCCGACGTTTCGGCCACAACGCAAGCAGCCGTCCTCAGGTGGAGAACATTATGTAAAAAAAAAAATTTTTATTATTTCCATTCTACGTGACTTTACCGAAAGAACCAAGAAGATGAATCCCTGCAGTCACGAAAGCTTTAAATCGAAATCTTAACACCTGTTTTGTTGCCAGAAAAAACGGGAAAACCTATCCTCATATTTTGGTACTGGTCGAAAGAGGTCCCGTGAAGCATATGAGAGCGTTTATTGAGATTGTTCAAACTCTTCATTCATTGATGTCTCTGTCGAAGTCCTGTCAGTGTAGTGTTGGACAGGTGGCTCGGGATCAGAACACGGCAGAGGCTGAGTTTGACTTCTTTATTTGGGGCAGAGGGGGGGGGTTCGCTTTGTCCCTCACATTAGGAATCGCGAGGGCATATTATTCACTTACTAATTTTTAATACTAATTGTAAACTACTGAAAATAATTTCGATGTAAAGCTTTCGTGACTGCAGGGATTCATCTTCTTGGTTCTTTCGGTAAAGTCACGTAGAAGGGGAATAATAAAATAATAGAAATAAAACATAATAAAATATAATAATATAATATAATAAAATACTAATCTAATAATATAATATATATATATATATACTGAAAATAAATTCATGAAGGTTTCCAGTTTTTTTTTTTGGGGGGGGGGTGACATTGCCCCCCCCCCTTCGCATCCCCCCGCATGCCCCCCCCCCCCCCCCCGCATGCCCCCCCCCACCCCCAAACTCTTCCTATGGAACAAGCGGATGCCACTGCTGAGCAGCTGGGTTCCAATCGGGGGAGCCCTGGGCTGCTCGCGATGAAACCACATCAACGTTGCTCTCTCCCGATTAATTTTGGCAACAATTCCAGCTCCGGGAATTGCATATATCGGTTTGACTGGCACGCAAAACAATGAACCTTTACATTTCGATTTAAAGCTTTCGTGACTGCAGGGATTCATCTTCTTGGTTCTTTCGGTAAAGTCACGTAGAATGGAAATAATAAAATAATAAAATTTAAACATTATAAAATAATTTTAATCGACGTTTCGGCCACAATGCAAGCAGCCGTCCTCAGGTAGAGAACAGGTCTGTCGAGAAGACAGAGTCTGAATGACACACCCCAGGCTTGGAGCGTCTATTTAAGCTGGGATGGAGGGGGGGAGAGCGCCTTGACAAAATAATTTGCATATCAAGAGGAATTTAGCATATTTATGGCAAATGCAGATAAGCAGATAAGCCTGGGGTGTGTCATTCAGACTCTGTCTTCTCGACAGACCTGTTCTCCACCTGATGACGGCTGCTTGCGTTGTGGCCGAAACGTCGTGAGAATTATTTTATTATGTTTAATTTTTATTTTTTTATTATTTCCATTCTACGTGACTTTACCAAAGAACCAAGAAAATGAACCTTTACTCTGTAGCAAGGTGCTTAGAGAAGTGTAGCATCTCCAGTGTCAATGGAATGGATCTGATAATGATTTCTGTGACGTCTCCTCGTGGCGATTCTTGAACACGTGGTCTCAGTATTGCACTGTGAGAGTCCCACGCGGACAATTCCTCATCTCGTGGTGTGAAATCTCGTGACGCGAATTGAAATAATATTGGGGGGGGGGGGGGGAAAGACGACCAAAGTATCGCGAATAAAGAGTCATCCTCTCTGGTATTTGTATTCAAATATGTACTGCAGAATCGTGTGTACAGATACTATACAGCGCACTTAATGCATACATAGACGCCTATGTCATTATTATCATATATATTTATAACAAAAGCTTACAAGTGTGCATACATCTCTAAATACGTTATTAGAAAATCGGATGGGATTGCACACCTAGATATATATATTTTTTAAAACAACGCAATGAATGTACGTGTATTTCATAGCTATGTACATCGCCGCATATTTTTTTTACGATTAATCTTATTTAGAGAGCGCTTTACGATTTCCTCTCAACGTGTTGGTTAGTGACACCAAGGCAGTTAAAACGCGGCCCTCGTTAATATAAAAAGGGGCAATTTAACTGAAGGCATTGTCTGCTTTAGCTGAAGGGGTTCAGTGCCCCTGACTGTGCTGATAATTTGAGTCATGAGGCATTTCCTGAGCTAACAATCTTTCGAACCATTAGCAAGCACGAGAGAAAGAAAAAAAACACTTAAATCGAGTCTATTATAGAAGGGCTAGGCTTTGGCATCAGGCTATATGCACTCATCATTACTCCCATTTTCCATCTTCACTGCCGGGCAATGCAAGCTGCCTGCTGCTGCCCTTGCCGATAAATCGACCATTGGTGGGCATGGGAAATTACATTTCCAAGGTTACACGTGAAAGAGACGTACAATGAGCATGAACCACCATCACGCAAACTGCAGTCGTCCTCGCAGTGGCGGCGGTGGCTCTTGGCTGGCGCGCCGTTTTAGATGCGCATCTGTGGCTGTGTGGAGCGCTCTTCCTGACGGTATTAGGAAGCCACTTGAGCGATACACTTTTAAATCATCAGGCTTACAAACTATATTCTTTAGAACTGCTTCTCGTGATTAGTTTGTTGTCCATCCGCCCGCACCTCTGGTGAGCACACTTCAACGTACATGCATCTCAAATAATTATTGCTTTTATTTAAAAGGCCTCGTCCACCAGCAGCACTTTCACAGTGGTTGTCGAGGAAGCTGTGTTTGGCCGAAACGGTCGTGTGCGCGTGCGAAAGCGTCTGCTAACTGAAATGTAACCCTCGCAAACATTGCATCGAAGCCAATGTCAAGTGAAAGGGTCTCCCTGTTTAAACACACAAAGGGGTTGATGCTCGTCTGAGCCAGTCGGGGCAAATTCCACATTCCCATGATGGTTGGCCAGAGGTTGCAACCGGGTACCCGATACCCGTACCCTACCCGATACCCGGCTACCCGTACCCAGCCGGGTACGGGTACCCGTTTGCGACCCTGGTGCGGCCGGGTACGGGTAGGCCGTGAGTCACTGGTGAGTCACCGTTTGTCACTCATTTCGGGTAGGGTACGGGTAGGGAACGGGTACCCGTACCCGGCCGGGTACGGGTACTCATTTGCGACCCTGGTGCGGCCGGGTACGGGTACGGGTAAGGAATCAAAACCCGTTTGCGACCTCTGTGGTGGGCAGGTCACGACGGAACAACCAATGCAACAAAGTGAAACGATAAAGGCGCAGCCCTGCAAAGATGTGCTCACGGACCGGTTGGTGGAAGGGCCTCCACTCGAGGGAACTTTCGAGGGCTGCACTAGGAGGGTATTTTGGCTCACCCGCCTACGCTCACCAAATGTCCTGAACGAGGTGCGAGTAGTCACACTTGACCCCACCACGCGCCACCTGCCGATCGACTCCGAACAGGGTTGGTACTCATTAAATGAGTACCCCCTTCGTGGGCTGTGCCAGCACTCGTAGACGCAGAGGTTTCCACAACTACCACGAGTTCTCAACCGCGGTTCCTGTGCCACTGTGTGAAGGTGCACTGTGTGTGCTGCGCAGTGTCAAAGTGAATACGAACAAAAAAAATATTAAAATAAAATGACAAATCCCAACCGTGCTCGGGGTCGCAAACAGTGGTGTCGAAAAAAAAATTTAAGACATGGCCCAGATACAATTCGGAAACCCACCTACCCGCAACCCCTACTCCGTGTTGATGTGAAATTGGTGGCAAAACGCGTTTGTTCTGCGTTCAGTCACGAGGCCTCTGAACGCACGAACGTACACAAGATGTCAATGTTAGGTCCCCCCCACCCTTTCATGTCATTTTCATAAAATGATTTTCTATTCGTGTCGTTGGGCTTTTTTCGTGCTCCGTAAGCAAACGCTCCCGCATTGCAGACTTTGTAAGACCCGATGCATGTGTTTAAAGTCAAGAACAAAGGAGGGTAGTTAATAGATAACATTGTCAGTACATCTCTCAATCGCATTAATTCTCTCCATTCCGTGCTGTTCTTTAACGACTGGAGGGTCACCCTGTTCCTTGCCACAGGCTTAACATTGTCTCATTAAGATGCTTTAGTCTGACATTAAGGCCTTGGGCATTTTCACTAAATCCAACAAATAAATGACCTTATCTCCCTGGCCTCTTTGTTAACCAGCGCTCCCAAAGAGCTGATGAACATCGTGACAAGATTTATATACGTCATTGACATATTTCACTCCAATTACATGCTCTCATTTAAAATACAGGCCTGTTGACCGGACAAAGGACATCTGTAAGGCTTCTAACCCATCCATTTAGCAATTTAAAAAAATATGGAATGGGTGTGAGGAATGGTTAACACGTGGAATATCTGTGCATGCGTGTGTGCATTCCTTTCTGCGTGCGCGCATGTGTACGCGTGTCATGATCGAGCGTGACCTTATAAGAGCAATTGAGGTGCTGTCGAAGTGCTGTCCATCACAGGTCACACAGCCATAGGTCAAACTGATCTGCCGGAATGACTGTTGAAAAGTAATTTAAAGCCCAGGGAACAGAACGTGTTGTTGCTCTGCATTACCGCAAAACTCAACCCCAGATGTCTCGAAAACGCGAGGGACAGTTCAATAGTGTCCAGTCGAGCTCCGGTAGAGCGCTTGTTAATTTTTTTTTGCGTATCGCCATTACCTCTCACGGTGGTTGGCCATCTGTCTATGAAACGTTTTTTTTTTTTGCACAGAGAGGTAATGCTCTGTATTAAAAAGCTCCGCTCTTCTGATTTTGCAAAGAGAAGGGTGGCAACTGAGGGTGGAAAATGCTATCATTATCTGGCCTGTTTGCTGTCAGTACAGTGCACCTTGTGCGTGACGAGAGCACTCCCTTATGCCAAGTTAACAAGGCTCTTGGCCACAGCAGTCAACCGAGCAATATGCGGAATTATAAAAGTGGCTTACCGGTGATTACTGTCAAATTCTTGTCTCCCTCTTGCTTCAATTCACACAATCACACCATTCACAACCCACCATTTCCTCCCACCTTAGAACAGTCTTAAATACCCAGAACGGCAATGACCTGGCCCCCCCCACCCCCCCGCTCGCCTGCTCTGATGTGCCCAGTGTGCCCGAAACCGTCGATGCAACTGGTAATGTCGTAAGGATTTTGCGATGTATAATGTGAGTGTGAGGATGTGGAATAACGCATATTTTCGTGATATAAAAAAAAAATCTTGCCGTGTAAATTCATTGGGGTTTTTTTTATTTAAATAGCGGAAAGTACAACACGTGCATTTCTTTTTCTCTCTCTAAATATCTTTCAGGGCCAAAGACAGCTCCTGCCAAAACAGAACATTGAGAAGACGCTACAGCAAAAGCCAATTAACAATAAACCGTCACGGTTTTTTTCTACCTCCGTTAACAATATTTGCGATGACAACCAAACTTTCTGAATACAACTGGTTCAGGGTTTTTTTTTACAATTTTCCATACAGACGCAAACTATTACACAATAGCAACACAGAAAAGGTAGATTTTATTTTTTTGTATCATTCATTCATTACATTTAACCATTAATATAGTACCTCTTCGACAAAACGTGGCAACGTGAAATATAACAAGCAATCATTGCAAGCCTACGAGGACATTATAATTTAACAAAGAGGCGGCATTGCAGCCAATGTGCAGGACTTGGACATAGCTGAATGAAAACTGATTAAAGGCCTAATTTGTCTCCTGCCTTATTAAATTAAAAAAACAACAACCTTGACATAAACCTCTATTACACATTCCATGTGGGGTAATATATTTGTTATGTTTTCAAGCACAAAACGAAACCGAATTACCGTGGTGACGATATCGTGATTAGAATGTTTTGTTATATCTTTCGGGAGTGACTATTTTTTTTATGAAAGCATACTACTTACGTATACTGTAACATTCGGGATGTGCTCCTTGATATATGGGCTTAAACCGAAATCTCTGAAAATCAGGCTTAGATACCAACTTACAGACAATCCAATAAAAACACTGCAGACTAATCTGAAAGCTGACAGTGATGTTAAAAAAAAATCTCAGCACAATTTTTCAAGAATACAGCCTTAAAAAGAATAAGTATATCATAAGTGTTGTTTAGGGGAATAGCAATTTTTACAGCACACAATGCTATTGTGCTGTGAAAAAGGGTAATTGCCCTAAAAATCACCTATTTTATATTGTTTTAAATGTTACAAGGAAGCGTTATTGACAAATGTGTTGAGTGTTAATGTCGATTGTGCTTATTTGTACAAAGACATTTGACGTGAGTAGATATGGGAAATCATCTGAAAATCCCAATAAGATCTAAAATTATCCTTGAAAATCTAAAATCCCATGTATATACACTACATAATGTACATATATTTAGCGTTTCTTTTTTTCTCATATGGCCTAATAATTTAGCCATGTGATGATTCACCCTCCAAAGCGATTACTGGACACCTGTGAAAAAGAGCTTCATAGCTCATCAGATTATTCCCTTCTCAATAAAGATTCTGATTGAACGGCCTTGTCCACAATTCAGGGGGCCATAGTTCAGTTCAACAATTGATTGTGCCTCATTTGTATCCGTCGTCAATTGTCCAATCTTGTTTGTCCAGCTTTTGTGTTGTTTGTTCGCACCTCCGATGAGCACGGTTGTCTACGTAGGGTGCGAAAGAAGTTCAACACACATCCTAAATTACGTGGAGAAACCAGGCCGCTCTGCGGTGCATTGCGCTCGTTTCTACATTGGTCAGGTCACACAGGAGCAGATTTGGGCTCGCGACACAACATCACGAGCATGGCATCTCGGCAGTTTCCCGCAGAGTTGTCAAAACAATTCGTTCCACCTCGAGCACCACAACACCGCATTGCCCTCCCTGGCAGCAGATGAAGGGAATGAGCTGCCCCCCTGTTTGCTCCGAGCCCATCTTGAAGGGCCACTGTACAATGAAAGTTTAATTCCCTGCCGCTCGACCCCAAATAGGTGTCTGCCCTTAGAGCCAGATTTTTGTTGTGGCGTCTGGACTTGCACGAGTGTACAGATACACAAGGTGCAGCTCTGTCGATGGCGAAATGTTATCTCCCTCACCTGGTATGCAGGATGTCGCGGGTTCGATCACGACCCTGACCGCTGTATATTTGGAATTTGCGTGTCTCTCTCTCTCTCTCTCTGGTCGTGTGGTTTGTTTTTTCTCCGCGTCCTCCGGTTTTTCCCTCCACGTTTAGAAACGTGCGTTGAGAGGATTTGGCTGCTATACATTACCACGTGATAAGCCACTTCGTTGAGCTGTCATCTGCAGCCAAGTGGCTTCTGAAAAAAAGCCATACACGTATAGCTCTGTGAGCCTTATCTGGCAACATACAAAAATTGTAAACAAAAATAGTTTAGTTTGACTTGAAAACTGCTGGTGGAAGGTGCCTCCACTAGAGGGGCTCTCTAGGGCTCCCTCTCGAGCCCCTGTAAGAGTGTATTTTAGCCTAATCTTTCACACTGGCCAGATGTCTGGAAAGAGGTGGGAGTACGCACACTTTGCCTCGCCACATGCAGCCTGCACCCGTTTGTACCGCTGAGTGAACAGAGGCAGGGGTGTTTAAAAAAAATGCCCATTATTTTGAACTACCGTGCCAGGAGATCGAATTAAATCGAGCCGTTGTTCTCCGGATTGCAAGTGCAGTGTGCTCACCATTACACCACACACGACACACATACACAGACATTGGAAGGCAAAATGATCAAAAAAAACATATGTATTAAAAACTAGAGTGATCACGCTTGTGTGTCACAGTCAATACCAGTGGGATCCTGCATTCGAATTCCAGGAAGCTACCCGCGATTAAATCATGCTGTTCGAGTCGAGAGATTGATGGCCTCAAGCCAGTCAACACAGTACCTGTCACGAAAATGTGTGTTTTCACTTCCTTTGGCCTTACATGTTTCAGGATCTAAAATGGTGTAAATACGTGTACCCTGGACAAATGGCATGTGATAAATCGGTCTCTACAATGTTTCAAGGAGTGTTGCATAAAGTAGGCCTTTTGGAGTCACTCCAAAAACATTAATTTCTCATCACCGTTCAAGGACTAAATTTCGATTTAAAGCTTTCGTGACTGCAGGGATTCATCTTCTTGGTTCTTTCGGTAAAGTCACGTAGAAGGGAAATAATAAAATAATAAAAATAATACATAATAAAATAATTCTCACGACGTTTCGGCCGCAACGCAAGCAGCCGTCCTCAGGTGAAGAACAGCGTCTCATTCAGACGCTGTCTTCCCGACAGACCTGTTCTTCACCTGAGGACGGCTGCTTGCGTTGTGGCCGAAACGTCGTGAGAATTATTTTATTATGTTTTATTTTTATTATTTTATTATTTCCCTTCTACGTGACTTTACCAAAAGAACCAAGAAGACGTTCAAGGACTTTTTTTCCATAAAAATATTACCATGGAACAAGAATGCTAGGTGTTTTCAGTGAAGAGTTAAATAGCAGAGAAGGAGCTTTGGTTTATTTTACATATTTAATTAAAAAAAAATCTCGTATGAGTGTAAAAGCACAACATTTTCATTGCACAAATCGAGTTTTAAATATTGTAAATTACATATGGGTTACCTGTCTTGTTGACAAACTTGTTTCTTTTCACCATGAGCATAGTTTTATTTCACTCCGTGTTGTAGTTACGTCATGTCCAACATGCTCGCGGAACACCTTGAAACTCAGCTTCTTTCATGTTCCTCCCTTCAAATGCAGATGTTCCACAAAAGCCTCCAGGTCTTAAAGTGCACGTGATGCATGGAAAAGGCATCACATAGCCGATCTTGTTGTCAAAAGATGCATGTGCCTTTTTCATCTTTTTTTCAGATTTGTGCTCGGAACCTGAGTTTTTACGTTGTGAAATCTCCAAGGATGTGTTAGCGTTCGAAAATGTGTAATGTTGCACGAAGTTGTCATGTTGTGGATGCTAGATGGTTTCACACGTGCATAAGGATGACAAAGATCCCCTGTATAGATGTTAACAAACTGTTGGGGCAAGTTTATGTTCGCGAGCACCTATGAACGCCGACACCCCAGCACTGATGTTCACATCCCGCACAAGGTAATGATTTAAGGCTACGTCGACCTAAGGAAGGCTCAAGACAATTTCAAATATCCGCCACTGTTATTGGTCATGAGCGAGAAGAGTACGGTGCCACGCGGATATTTTTTTAAATCCGCAAATCTCGTTCGTTGGCGCTTGAAATATATTGGGATATACCGTGGCTGAAAAGCGTGAGCGCTTGTCCCACCCCGCAGATTTTCTGGGTAAGCTCACTGCACATATAGCGAAGCGCAACTGTGGAGGGCGCGAAATCATCCGGCCTGTCGGTGCGGAGCGGAGAGAATAAGGCGACGATCTGCACAGTGATGCCACTGCCTTTCCGACACAACCTGCCGGCTTTATAAGCAGAAAAAAATGCACCTACGCATGCTCAATTCGTACGTGTGGCCATATTATACACCAGAAATAAACTAATTCTAGATTTGAAGCTTTCGTGACTGCAAGGATTCATACTCTTAGTTCTTTCGGTAAAGTCACGTAGGTAAAAAACGAAATTAAAATTAATAAAAAAAAAATAAAAAAAAATAAAAAAAATCACGACGTTTCGGAGGCAACACAAGTCTCCGTCATCAGGTGGGACCATCACAGCCAGATTTGATGCAGCAAATTTGATGCAGCAAATCTGGCTGTGACGGTCCCACCTGATGACGGAGACTTGCGTTGCCTCCGAAACGTCGTGATTTTTATTTTATTTTATTAATTTTAATTTAATTTTTACCTACGTGACTTTACCGAAAGAACTAAGAGTATAGAAATGAACTAAATTAAATTTGGCACCAAGGTGGGGGAGATGTTAGTTACCTCGCCTGGTATACCTCTGATTAGCACGGCTGGTTACGTAAGATGTTAAAGAAGATCAACATACATACGTGGGCTCGTGGGCTAGATCCCGATCCCGACCCTGACGCTTGTATTTTTGGAGTTTGAATATTCTCCCTGTGGTCATGTGGATTTTTCTCTTGCTCCTCCGGTTTTCCCCTCCTCATTTAGAAACATGCGTTTAGAGTTTTTGACTGCTATACATTTACAAATGATAAGCCACTTCGTTGAGCCATCATTTGTGACTAGGTAACTTCTGAAAAAGAGCTATATAGCTCAGTGGGCCTTGCTTGGTAAAATATAAAATAGTTTCGTTTACTTAAAATTGTATGTACGTTTGGAATGCTACTTGCAATTGCAAGCTGGTAGAAGGGCCCGGACTGGAGGGAGTTCTTGAGAGACTCTCTGGAGGGTATTCGCCTTAGGCTTTCACGCTGGCCAGATGTATTGGAAGAGATTAGAGTACCCACACTTTACCCCAGAAAAAGCGAACCTGCCGATTAACTAACAATGGTGTACCAATTTATAATGCTGGGCAGGCAGTGAGGAGATTTAAGAAACTTGCTCCGTTGTTTCATCTGCTGTGCCGGGAGATTGAACCGGTGACCTCTGGATGAGAAGTCCAGTGTGCTGGCCATCACAGCATGGCAGCATCCCGTTCGCCAGTTTTTATCATATATTTTAAATATAAATACCCCCCCCCCCATCTCCCTGTCGGTCGTGCTTTGTACCGGGCTCTTGTTTAATATTTTATATATATACGTGTAAAATATATGAACAAGTTAAGTGCTGTTTCTACCAGAACATACAGCATTAGCATTTTTGCCGTCCTGCTTTTATTTTCGTGGCTTATAGATTGTGAAATATCTTTATTTTCAGATGACTTGTTTTTTCAAGCCCACTTTTAGTCGAGTATTGGCACCAAAACAGAGATGAGACATCCTGTTTCGATCGATTTCACCGTCCTCAATTGCCAAAATGCCAATAGCGTTTATGTGCAATGTTTGTGAATACTTGTAAACACCAACACCGATGGCGCACCTTTAAGCACACGTGACACATCTACCCTACGTGATCCTGAAGTGTTGACAATTGCTCACCTAGATGAGGGCCTCCCCACACCTTGTGGTCCATTGGGTATATTTATTTAATACAGAAATGGATTTTGCTGTACTGCCCTCTGCTGCTCTCAATTCCTATTACGCCCCTGTTGTATGTAACGGGGGTCACTTGTCCAAGCGTTATCCAGGCTTAACCATGCTTAGCTTCCAATATCTGACAGCACGGTTGGTTACGTGCGGTGAAAAGAGCAGTGCAGATTTATCCACTAGGATATTCTGAGCATGGTGGCGCATGGCTGCAATCCGGAGATTGAGGTGAGGTTGATAGTTCACACAGATTGATGGATCTTCCATGCGACGCCCACTTTCCAGATAATGATGTGGCAGTACAGCAAATAGGTTTGCGTGTCCTCTTTGCGCAGCTTTGATGGGGGTTTCTCCAGATTCCCTGGTTTCCTTCCATGTGTTTTGCTTTGTAGAATTAGCCCTTGTTAGATTAATTTTTTGGGTTAAAGTCTCTTGTAACTCACGTGCGTGGTTAAATACATTTAAACATTACATAAATTCACATAAACACACCGAAAAACTACAATGTGACATAAAACGGCATTAGTTACTACACTGTCTTGTCACACATGTGTTTTTAGAATGAATTAAGTTTAACCTATATCTTCTTAAGTACACATTACTTTACTATATTCTGGGTTATTTTCACACGGCCATAGCGGAAACATGAAATAATAAAATATAAAACAGTTATCATGCGAATTGTAATCCCCAATTAAACCTATTGCTTTATTAATTTGCAAAGGGAATTGTGTGAACACTTTTTTTTCAAATCGGCTGAAAGTTGTCCACAAAACTGGCTGTCATTGTATCATGCCTCCTCGTGTTTTTGGCTGTGTGTAGTGTAGCAGGAGGGGGTTTCTTTTTTTGTACAGTAGCCCAGTGCTGCAATGTGCGGTTTATAACTTCTGCCACCTTTGCTTAATCCAAAAATGTTGAATAGTAACGATTTAAATTCATAGTTCCTAACAATAATGATAACTTTAAAGACATGTAACGAGATGATCATACTGGTTGTGACTTTGTGAGTGACTTGAGTGACTGATGTACATTCTAATTATGTTCTGGAAGGGCTAGAAAGCTGATATTCTCACGTACATTTTGTTTAATCTATGCTATATCACGGAAAATGCAAATACCAAGGGCAATGTAAGTGTGTATATGGTGCTGAATCCAAATATGAGATCAGATTTTTGATTAGCAGCAAAGGCATGGAAAGCGTCCAAGAGGTTGTCCACCATGGAGATGGAGCAATGAATACAAATTATGTGCGAGTGCTTTGTGGATTATTACTTCGCAGGGAGACCTTCATTCAGCAGTGGATTGACGACCATGGCCAATAATAGAGAGTACAGGCCGTCCTCAACTTATGAACACCAGTCGACTTACGAACTCCCCTACTTACGAACCGTTCGACTTACGAACGGGTCTCGGAAACGGACCCCGTTCGTAAGTCGAGGACTGCCCGTATATGCACATTACACACATTGATAATTGTTTATTTACCCTTCTATCTGGCAACAAAACTGACACTTTTTTTACAAGGAGTCATGTTTACATAGACCACAATACCTGCAGTCATAATGCAAACAAAAACATAACTCTGATAATGTATGTACTGTCCTTGAAGTTGATTGGTCCACACCCGAGACAGCTTTCCTCAGAGCCTAGTCTCACATGGGTTGGACCAGAAAAAAAGGTGTCAGTTTTGTTGCCAGATAGAAGGGTAAAAAAACAATTATCATATTTTTACTGGCAAATGAGGTTCCAATGATTACACACATTATTTTGGCTGTTAATAAAAGTAGATGGGCTTGGTTGGTGATGTCCTTCGCGTGAAGGAATGATGGCCGGTGGCAGCCGAGGGAGGGAACATACAGGAGAGGAACGTTCACTGCGAGCCGTGGGATTAGCTTGTATGGCAGGAACTATGTCGGATTCATCTTCTTGGTTCTTTCGGTAAAGTCACGTAGAATGGAAATAAAAAAATAATAAAAAAAAATTAAACATAATAAAATAATTGTGAGAATTATTTTATTATGTTTTTATGTTTTTATTTTTTTTTATTTTTTTATTTCCATTCTATGTGACATATTGGGGGAGGCCTTGATTCAGCATTAGATTGATTGTGGCTGATGATGCAATTTAACAGTATACACTTAATCTATTTTACATATTTAATTTTTGTTATTTCCTTACCTTTTCCAATACTTTACATTCCTACCATTTGTTTTGTACTGGACATCTGTGAAAAAGAGCTTTTCATCTCATCGAATTTTTGTAAGATAAATAAATAAAGATTCTAATGAGTGTGAGTAGAGAGTGGGCAAACCTTGCAGCGGGGCATGAGCGTGGTATATTCACTTTGATTTTGCAGCTGTGAATCTGAATCTTGCTGTGAATAATGATGCCCAAAATCACTGATTCAATATTTAGAAACACTATTTAAAATTTTTAAAAATGACTTGCAAAAAGAAATACAGCCAAAACAAATAAATGGAAACTCTAGTCATATGGTCTGTAAATAAATGGCCTATGACATATGACATTCCATCTAAACATACAACACACTATAATCATTCATAATTCATGCATCATTTCGATTTAAAGCTTTCGTGACTGCAGGGATTAATCTTCTTGGGTTTTTCGGTAAAGTCACGTAGAAGGGAAGTAACAAAATAATAAAAATAAAACATAATAAAATTATTCTCACGACGTTTCAGCCACAACGCAAGTAGCCGTCCTCAGGTGAAAACCAGGTCTGTCGAGGCGACAGACCTGGTTTTCGACAGACCTGGTTTTCACCTGAGGACGGCTACTTGCGTTGTGGCCGAAACGTCGTGAGAATAATTTTATTATGTTTTATTTTTATTATTTTATTACTTCCCTTCTACGTGACTTTACCGGAAAAAACCAAGAAGATGAATTCATGCATCTGTATGTAAAACAGTCTGCCTCAGCAGCAGACCATGCTTTCCCACCTGATGACGGACGCTTGTGTTGCGTCCGAAACGTCGTGATTTATTTTATTTTATACCTACGTGACTTTACCGAAAGAACCAAAGAGCATCTGTATATATGTTGAACTTTTTTCGCACCCTATATAGCCAACCGTGCTAATCGCAGGTGCATCTATAAATAGTATGCGGTAATCATTCGTAATTTCTATCAATGCCATATTTAACACTTACATTTATTTTGAAATTCATTTTTTAACACACGTATATATATACACAATTTACAAACTACAAGCGCTGGCGGCTTGACCACGATGGTGCTGAGAGCTTGTGAAAGACCTCTTGTCTACAAGTTCCAGACTAGGCTGCTCCATACATGACGTTAACATCCATGAACGAACCACGGAGTACTCGTGACGGCCATGTTCCATTTGGGGCACGATTCTCTTAAACGTGAACGAGATTTACGACTCGAACATCATCCACCGTTGTTTCACCGCTTTCCATGCAGTGTTAGGTGAGCTTGCACCTCTGAATAACAACGCTTTTGTTGAGGCGATGACAGATTGCCTTTTCCCACCACCACCACCAACAGCAAATTCCTTTTTGTTTTTCTAACTCCGCTGCGTTGTGTTATTTTGTAAAGTAGCACTCTGTGGACTCTCTGGTGACAGTTTACCTGGGAGAGAATGTAACAGCTAAAGATGTATTGTTGCTATTTTAATACATATCGAGTACAGGGCAAATGTGCAGTCCCGAAATTATTTGCTCACACCACTCTTGCCATGGGGGGCCTCTAATAGAAGGCCAGCTGAGAGCCCTGCGAGAGGGGTAATTGGCCTACTCTTCCATGCTGGCCAGACCGTCTTGGAGAAGGAAATACCCTCACTCTACCCCACCACACGTGACTTGCTGATGAACTAACTTTGGTATACCATTTAATAGTGCTGGGGCATCTGTGAAAACTACTGGACATCTGTGAAAAAGAGCTTTATAGCGCATCGGATTCCTCCAATATAATAAATATTCAGATTTGCATTGAAGAAAGGTTCCCATTGTTAAAAAAAGATGCCGATGATCTCCGGATTGTAAATGCAGTATGCTTGAGACTCGGCTCCAGCAGCGTTCCTATATATAGCATATGGAATATGAAGATTAAAGGTTTAAACTGAAATTGAAGCTGTTCTTCCAGTTTCAAGGATTTCCATGCTAAAGGGCTTATGAATGTTTTTTTTTATGACCACATGGACATATTGTCCAACACAGATAAGTATTTGGAAACCCATTTGCCAACAGTGCCCTCATTTTGAGCTGAAACCGTTTGAGATCATGCCAAGGATTACAGGGCCGATAGCGTCAGTGAAATGCCTTGTTGATCGTGGACGCAATTTTACATGAGAAAACATATCCCAAAGTCAGGTATATCTCCAATATCCTGATTATAATAATTACAAATATCCTCATTGTCATTTCTAACCTCCATATAATAAAATCATACTTTACAAGCAGATTAACAAAGTTTAATTCAGTCAGTGAAAAGTCTTAACTACAGCAGTGTGTATTTGAATTGTCTTCATGTGCTTCGGGACAAGAGAAAGGAGATTGAATTTTTGTGTCATCCGGATTAAATGTCGACCTCAATCAAAACAATTGTGCATCCTGGTACAAACCCTTTAACTCGAACAGCTTGGGAAAGAATCCAATTTTCGGTGAGACGAGATGTCAGTTTGATTACTTTTTAAAATTAAAATATTCCTGTAAACTTAATGATTTTGTGAGCTTGTCTGAAACCTGCATTATTAAATCGTTGGCAATTCAGACTAAATAGCATTGCCTAGCAACATAAAATGGTAAAAAAAAAATCATAGTGCATCAGTTATCCATTGTTTCTTTTCAGTACTCTCCATTTTGTTAGACGCAATATGTTACAGGTCCAAGGCTTATACATTCATACTATGGGAGAGGCAAACAATTATATATTTAATACTAATAATAATAATTGAATTCATAACGGGCGCAAATTTGCGGACGTAACGGCCGCAACTCAGAGGCGCGGAGCCAAGCTCAGAGTCGCTCGAAAGCACGTGGTTGTAGAGGTGAGTTTTTAAGTCTCTCTTGAAGGAGGCGATTGAGGTGATGCTGCGAATGTGCAGAGGGGTGATGGCGTTCCAGACTGTTGGGGCTGCCACCGAGACGCGGCGCATAGACACGATGACCATCCTGGATCTTGGTATCAAGAGGAGGTCGTGAGTCGCGCTGCGCAGGCATCTGCCGTGTGCTGAGCTGCAAGTTGTCAATAATGAAGAAAGGTACGGCGGACAGGCAGATGTGAAGGCAATTATATATTTAAACACATACGTTGATGGAAAGTCAAACGAAGCATATGTTTGTTGGGTTTTCATCACAGTGACTGAGTTGAGACCCAAAACACCATGTAGCAAACGGCACTATTGAAGGTACAAGAAGAGATATGAGCCAATATCATAACTTGAGTGGAGCAAAGTGATAAGAACTTTAAATATGACACAATGCGAGGTAAAAACCATTAAAAATGTGTTTTTTACCTACAGTGTGGTGGTTGAACACAATATCGATGAGACAAAACCGTTAGTCTGGTAGACCGAATCCTCAATAGGATTCTGTTTGAACGGAATGACGCTGTGAACTTCCAGTTTCTCCGAGTCCAATAAGCTGACTGCATGTGATGTGTTTAAATATGTGTCTCTGTGGACATAAGGCTTTCAGACACCAGCACACAAACAAGTGGAAGTGTCCACAGGCACAAACAAGCATTTGGTCAGGGCTAAAGTCCAAAGGTATTCCTGAGCAAGTGGCGTTAATTCGTAGCAGAGGGACAGAGGTTATCAGAAGATAAACAACTGTTAACTTTTAAATAAAATGATGCTTGTGCCTCTCTAATGAGTTTTCAAGTTGTTAATACGCGTCGTCAGAATGATGTCTGACATTTGGAGCTTCTACAGGAACCAAAGCTCCCATCACGTTTAGCGAAACTTGAAGAAAGTGTTGGACTTCATGCCGAACAACACACGGAACAACCCGGGAACATGTCAGAGATCTGTATGGCACAACCGCAAAACCCTATGCAGCAGCAAAACTATACTTACTAAATTGACCTAAGAGTTTGAAAATCATTTGAAAACAGCCAATGAACTCCCAACCTTTTAATTCACAGGCAAGTTGCGCTCTAACCACCGCAGGATTTAACCAGTTATGCACTTAAAGGTGTAAAAATAGTGTTTGGTCTTGTGCCTTTGGTGGAAACCTTGATTGTCGGCGTGTCACGCGAGAGGTGGTTGACCAAAACCACGCTCCGCTGTCTGCGTTCCTCCTCCAGCGGTGCTTCCAATTACAGGTGCTGATTTCAACCCGAGGCTCGCTTGGGGGAAACTTCACCTGGGAGGAGGGGAAATATATAAATAATACGAAGGGAGAATCTAGGCCACTCGGGAGGAGTCACTGATTGTACGGCAGCACCAACCTTGAGGGAATAACACCATGGGCAACGAGAGGGAAAATGCCCGTTACAACTTACAGTCCACTCGCGCATTTAACGGGCGTGAGACATTAGGTGCGACAATTAATTAAATGCGATTAACGTCTGGCAAGTGTTAATGTGCATTGTGGCAGATTCGGCGGAGACGCTGGTCTCTCATGAGGTCACTTTCCCAGTGAATTAATAAAACAGGTTAACACTTTAAATTTGAAGCTTTCGTGACTGCAAGGATTCATATTCTTAGGTTTTTTCGGTAAAGTCACGTAGGTAAAAAATTAAAATTAATAAAAGTAGAATTAAAATGAAATAAAAATCACGACGTTTCGGAGGCAACACAAGCTTTCGTCTTCAGGTGGAACCGTCACAGCTGATATAGCTATCGTGCTGTGACGGTTCCACCTGAAGACGGAAACGTCGTGATTTTTATTTCATTTTAATTTTACTTTTATTAATTTTAATTTTAATTTTTTACCTACGTGACTTTACCGAAATAACCTAAGAATAGGTTAACACTTTCTCACGGAGCCAGTGTGCAAGGGTGTTAGTGATGCACCCCACCTAATTAATCGTTTAAAAAAAATGTATTTTCTTATTTAAACAGCGATTTTTTATATTGAATGTAAAAAAGGTTTTAAAAATTACGCTTTCATTTTTTTTTTGGAGATAATTTATTCCAAAAGAATGTAATTATGGGGCGCCTCCTTTGTACAAATCCAGTGTGAACGTCTCTTTGGCCGATTCAAACCACTCCCTTGGAATGCTTACCTGTTGAGAAAAAAAACACAAAGCAAAAAGGACAAAAAATTAATTCCAGCCCTGGCTTAATGACAAAGCTGCCATTTCAAGCACATTTGTATCAAGACAGGCATATGCAAACTAGCTCCTCCATCCACCCCTCCCTCCTTTCCACTTGGAGTGCCACTCTCCACTCAACACCTACCACCTCTGACTATAGCTATGCACAGTACTCGATATCATTACAAAATACATCATGGATTATATATTATAGATGTTTTCATATATTTTGAATGTTAGAGCATGCGCATTCCTTGGATTTCAGATGTACCTTCAACTCGACAGTTTCAAGTTAATTGGCCACTTGCCATATTCTGTTGGTAAATCAATCTTCAAACCACCTGCTGTAAACAAAAGAAGACCCACTTGAATTTAACTCTGCTATGTCGTGTTATTTAACACAACAGGGCCAACAAAGTTCTGCGCGTAGATTAATGAAACCTCCCCGTGCAAAGGTATTAATGAAAATACACTCGGCTTTAAGGTATAACAAGTAAACCCGTAAAAACAAAGTTTTTCACTATAAATCCTTTATATGCGTGGCGGCTAGAGTCCTCTCGTCCTCTGGCTTGAGATGGCTGCCACCTATGCGTCAGATGATTGTCTGCCACCATTAAGCAATTGGTAATTAAATATTTAATTTGTTTTCCCTAAACAGTGTAAAATTTTGGATTTTTTTCACGAAAATTAATTGTCACACACAACGAGTCTGTGTGGAAAATGTCAGCTCGATTGGATCACGGGAAGTGGGTTAAAAAACGACCGAAAGATTTGCACGGTCGTAAGCAAGCACGCAAGCAAGCAAGCGAACTTAATATGAAGGATTTAAAAATATATTCGCCTGTGGAGGACGCGGGGATCGATCCCGCGACCTTTGGCATGGGAAGCGAGGGCGCTACCAACTGCGCTACTCCGCCACGGCCTGTGGAGGGGTTACGCTCTGGGCTCTTACACTCTGACGTTCAGCCAAAGCCATGAATGCGTTCTATTTGAATATATGTAAAATATTTTTTTTTTGCCTAAAAAGTGTAAAATTTTTGGAATTTTTTTTCATGAACAATAATTGTCTGGCACAACGAGTCTGTGTGGAAAATGTCAGCTCGATTGGATCACGGGAAGTGGGTTAAAAAACGACCGAAAGATTTGCACGGTCCTAAGCAAGCAAGCAAGCGCGTGAACTTAATATAAAGGATTTAAAAATACCCCGAGGCTCTGCTCCAGCACTGGAGGCAGCGACAGTTGGTGGATCACACAAACGCTGTGAAACTCCCTTTCCGTGGGTGTCGAAAAGGTGCATTCTCCTAGCTCGCCAGGAGAAGGCAGTACAGCAAGTGGACTAAGTTCTATCTGTTTGCATCTGTACGGGGATAGAGTGTTGTTGCTCTCTCGCGAGCGTAGGTTTCCTCCGGGTGCTCCGGTTTACTGCCGCATGTAGTACAAACACTCGTCGTTTATTGGCTGACGACATAGCTACTATAATCACCCAGGAATGTCTGTCCTTAATGCTCATGGCGTCACTCCACATCGACCAGCCCCCCTCATTAATATTCATGAGCAGGTGACGTCCTCCAAATGGATACCCCCCCCACCCCTCCTCATTCATAATCATGAGCGGGTGACTTCACTCAATATGGAGTACTGCCCCCCCCCTCACTAATAATCATGCGCAAGTGACATCACTCCACATCGAACAGCGCCCTTCATTAATAATCATTATAAGGTAACGTCCTCCACATGGACCCCCCCCTCCCGTCATTAATATTCATGAGCAGGTGACGTCCTCCAAATGGACACCCGCCCCCCTCCATTATTGTTACCTACTATAATGAGCCAATAATGGCTGTATGCAACGCTCGTGACGTCACTCCACGTCGACCAGCCCCCCTCATTAATAATCATTAACAGGTAACATCCTCTAAATGGCCACCCCCCCCCCATTCATAATAATTAGCGGGTGACGTCACTCCACATGGGGGGGGCCGTGACGCCTCCTCCCCCCTCCTTGACATCAACTCACAACCCTCACTACAAAGGCAGAACCCTCACATCACGCGATCTCCATGATGCTGTTGAGACATCAAAGTAAAAAGGACGTCACGATGAACAAGGGATTGCAACCTTAAAATTAAATAGGCCTATGTCACCGCGCCCTTACAAATTGCACACAAGTGTAATAAAGGACTCGACCGCTTGTATCTGTCTCCGTGTCCTTTATTTGGGTTCGTATACTTTTCCCACACGGCTCTCCCCTAGAGACTCTCCGCTTGGCAGCCCCAGGCTGCTGTCGCTCTCGTAGCCTCTTTCTATCTTGTAGCAGTCCCGCTGCTGAACTCTTCGTGCAGACCCCCGCTGCCGATCTCCCCGTGCAGACCCCCGGCTGCTCTCTGCAGCCTCCTCGCTGCTCCCGCTTCTCCGGGGTCGGTCACCGCTGGCCTACGGTGCCGAACCTTACTCGGTGTATGTGGCGATCTCGCCACTCTCTCACCCTCCGCCCTACGTGGCCTTTCTCTATCCCAGTCCCCGATCACTCCCTTTCCTCTTCCGGTTTCTCCCCTTTTAGACTTGAACCCTCTCCCCCACGTGACGTAACTCCTCCCCCCATGACGTCACATCCGGAAGGTCGTTTACGCCCGCATTACACAAGTTTCAAGTTTAATTTATTGGTATAGCCCTGTGAGCCATGCAGCTCTTAAGTCGAGTGCAACCGCAACAAACAAAATATGAACGGAGAACATCTTAAAGCGACGACGCATTAATGCAATGAATATCACGTCGCGGTTTGCTTTTCGCCTTGCAAGTTTCAGATTCACTGAAATACGGCCGTTCTTGGACGGGCAAAAGGCTAGACTTAAAATATTAACCCAATGCAGGACCCTCCTGAAAAGAGTTATACGACTCCAGCACATATAAACAATCATTATTACTTTTAATAATTATTAATATTTTTATTATTATCACCATCATCATAGGTAAAGTATCAGTGAATAATTTAATGGAGTGACTGTGTATGCACGACCATACACTGTATCGAACATACAGTACATCTGACTACATAATTAAATTGTAGGATCCTTTGCCCGCTATCGATTGCAGTGTCACACTCCACAGCAGATGTCCGCTAATGGATGGGGATATTATACCGTATTTGTATTTAACAGGAAACTTAAAAGCTATTTAGAAATATAGGCTGAGTCAAATCAACCAACTTCCGGCCTGTAATTTTCTGGTAGTCCAATTAAAAAAATTGTGTTCCAAATGCAAGATGTCTAGCAGTTGTCAGATTTAATCATTAAAGTTGGGTCTCTGAGTCACAAGTGTCTGTGATGTATTATATACAGTATATTCATAATATATATTTCATCAGGAGGTTGGCGTTGTGGTTTGTGCACTTTATGGAGATCTCATTTACTCAGGTTCAAGTCCCTGACCCACACACAGCATTGGTATCTGAGTTTGACTTGCGTGGCGGTGTAACTTTTTCAGAAATGAAGAAATGCCTCCATCCTCTTAGAAGCCACATTATGAGCGTCATAACACTTTCAGAAAGCGGATTGTGATGTCAAAGTGGTTTTGCGTCAAACTCGTATAACGAGCGAGTGTGTATAGGACATTTAACTGCATTTCCACACACACCGTTTTCAAATGTGTTTTTATTGTTTAAAAAGTAAGAAAACTGCACATCTTGAGCCTCCCTCCCCCTCGTAATGCGGTTAAGTGACACATTATTACCATTATGAACAGTGTGCCTCATCAAAATCCAAATTATATATATATAAAAACATGTTTTTCATTACAGATTAGCATTTATTTGCCGAGAAACATTCAGCGCCCTCTTTAAATGCCATTTAGTAAGATAGCGGTGGCATCTTAATTTTAATGATGGAGTTTATTATTTCTTTTGGAGGAAAGAAAGTATTCAATGATGTATTCTTTCGGTTTTTCGGTAAAGTCACGTAGATAGGTTCAAATAAAATAACAAAAAACTACGACGTTTCGATCGCAACACAAGCGGTCGACCGCTTGTGTTGCGATCGAAACGTCGTAGTTTTTGTTATTTTTCATTGAACCTATCTACGTGACTTTACCGAAAGACCCAAAGAATATTAATTCCTGCAGTCACGTAAGCTTTAAGTCAAGATTTTTCTTCAATGATGCATTATAATGAGCGTATTAAGATCTCCACGAGAAGGCTTCTAAGACGCATAACATGCAGGCAGTTATAGTGGCTACCTTAAGCGTGCTTTGAATTAGAGAAGTATAATGCTGGTTCACATTTTTTTAAGCAAGATTTAAAATGCAGTATGTTACCTTACTGCGGTGAATAATTTAGGATTTTTTTCAAGCATTTAGTTTCCACTTTTGTTTCTAACGTTGAATCTCAGCACCCTGCGTTATTGCTACTGTGGTCATCCCTGGTTCTACCGAGGTTTTATTTCCCTTAAGGAAACAACTTATCGTGTAACGTGAGCTCTCACCTGTTTCAAAATAAATACACCCATCCTGAAATTTACAAACTAAAAATCATCTCCTACTGCACAGCTCCAAGTGAGAATGGAAGGAATTTTTTGTTTGTTTATGTATTACTGAGAATGCTCCCACTGCAGCGTTTTACGTGTTACTATTGTCCATACGCGTGTACAGCCTGTTTGTTAATGCACTGCAGAATGAGGACTTCCCCACACATTGTAGGCCGTAAGGGATGCAATGTGTGGGGATATCCTCGTGCAGAAGATTACTCTGCTGCCTTCTACAGCCCACAATGACGTTTAAACTATCAAACTATTTTGTATTTTACCACTTAAGGCCCACTGAGCTATGTAGCTCTTTTTCAGAAGCGACCTGGCCACAGATGATAGCTCAATGAATTGGCTCATCATGTGAACATTTACAACAGCCAAATACATTTTGATTTAAGGCTTTCGTGACTGCAGGGATTCATATTCTTGGTTCTTTCGGTAAAGTCACGTAGAAGGGAAATAATAAAATAAAATAAAAAATCATTTTATTATTATTTTATTATTTCTATTCTACGTGACTTTACCGAAAGAACCAAGAATATAACAGCCAAATACTCTCAACGCATGATTCTAAATATGGAGGGGAAAACCGGAGGACCAGGATAAAAAATCCACACGACAACGAGGAGAACATGCAAACTCCAAATATACAGGCGTCAGGGTCAGGATCCAAGCCACGAATTCCTGTATACAAGGCGAGGGTCGTTCATATATTGCCACCGTGGTTGGTCATCCATCCAAGCTCTGTCAAGGCTCAAGCCTGCTGAGATTAGGCTCATTCGTGGGTGTTTGGGTTATTAGTGAGGTTTTATGACCATTTAGAGTGCTGCATTAGACAATAATGGACTTTCATTCAAATAAAAACTCAAGTTGCGCTCAGCGATTTGATATGCTTTGAAACGATACGTTATGAAATTTAAAAAAAACATTTTTGAGATGTTACAAAATACGTTATTATTTAAACAAAAAGCATCATCTCTGCGTTAAAAAGTTTTTTTAAAACATCTTATCGTGCTTGCCCGACCCCAAGAATCAGCTCAGACTAATTGTATGGTGTCTCACCATCACGTGAGTACGCCGTTTAATCGGCGCTCACAATTACAAGTTTGAATGAACGCATTGAAGCATTGTGGGTGAACGAGTGGCACATTATTAGGAGGATTGATAATACAATCTGCTTGTGTGGATTTTAATTATCTCACAATGCCCTGTGTTAAGTTACAGACAGACAATATGGGCAATATACATTTTTAGATTGGGTAAGGCAATAAAAAAAAATCCATAGAAATCCAAACGATTACCATGTATCTGTAATAAAGAATGTAGTGAGTGTTCATGTCTAATATTCATTTTGGACTGGGTCCTACTCGTAAATAAATGAAAATATTTGCACACAAATGGAAGATCTGGAACATATTCACGTGTCAGAGCCACTGTAAAATATATCCCATCTTTTTTATAGGCGCTGTATTTGAAACGTGCGTAATTTACCCGTGCTTTATGATCAGATCGCGGGTTGTTCGACAGTAATGGGAAAACAGGTGTCTGCTGTTTCTCTCATAAAAGAAAAGTGACAGTCTTTTAAGCCCCCCCGCCCCCCTCTATTGAGCTTATCTCAATATCATTGATCAGCCTATGTGACGTGTGTACATGCGCCCCCATACAAGCCAATGACTTTGTGATGGGGGGGGGGCTATGAATAGAGCCGACATTTGCCGGCTGACAGGGTGACCTCGGCGTGTTTATGGCCAAAGATGGGCCACGCGCGCGCACACGCGCACACACGCGCGCGCGCACCCGGCACGCGCGTGCACAACCCTGCACGTGCTCACCGAGAAATTGGATGCGCCGTGGTGAATGCGTGCAGTCGAATTGTCATCCTTTGTGTTGGCGGCAAAAAAAAATGAACAATTTGTCCCCTAGCGAGACCAACTGTTATAGTTTCTCACTGCATCCCCCGCTGCAGGATTAAAGTGGGGAGGTGATGCCGGGTTCCAACAATTGAGTGTGCCCTTCCTTTGATCCTCATGACAGCCGTGAAATATTACCAGCAACGCGAAGAAATAAATATTATTCCACGAAACAACGATTTGTGAACGCAGAATGAAAATAAGTGTTGACACAATGCAATACTTGCTCATATGGCTGTTTATTATAGTAATTCATAGCATTGCTTGAAGCCTTTGCAACTTGTAACGGCAGGTGGAGGTGAAATGAAATAAGCAATGTCACGAAATGACGGGTGGAATCCCTTTACCGGAGGATCTTGACTTTCAATGTTAAATATATACATTAGAATGTTAATAATTGGTTTTTTACCCTTTTATCTGGCAACAAACTGACACCTTTTTTACAAGGAGTCATGTTTGCATTGACCACAATACCTGCGGTCGGAATGCAAACAAAAAACACAACTCTGATCACGTATGCACTGTCCTTGAAATTGATTGGTCCACACCCGAGTCAGCTTTTCTTAGAGCCTAGTCTCACATGGTGTTGGACCAGATGACGCCAAAATGCGCAGGTATTGTGGTCAATGCAAACATGACTCCTTGTAAAAAAAAAATATGTCAGTTTTGTTGCGAGATAAAAGGGTGAAAAAACAATTATCATATTTTGCTACTGGCAAAGGAGGTTCCAATGGTGTAAACATTAGAATGTTATCATTTATTTTACACCGTGGAGACAATGGAGCAATATTACGGCCGTGTGAAAATAATTAACCATGTTTATTTAAGACTATGGGATAGCGGCCGTCAATACAGCATAAAGGTTAGTGACTGCTGCACTGACCACATATCAGCATTGTTGAGCATGCGTCTGTTTGTCCGTGAGGATTATTAATGGTGCAATATATTTGGTCCAACAGAAACATGATGCTTTATTTTTGCAGAAAACAACTCCAAATTATATGCCATGTCAAAATGACACGTGTAATCCCGCACCTTTTGTTGGCGGAGTTGTCCATTCAAAATCCAAACTATTTTTTCCTCTTTGTACGCAAGGAAACACTGTCCTATACCAAATGTTGAAGATATCTTCCCGGCAATTCAGAAGACATATGCTCAAGTCAAAATTTTGGCACTGACATTTGGCAACTACAATCAGCCACACTTAACTTTTAATGGCTGCAATTAATCATAATTAACCCTTAATTGATCAGCAATTAACTTTCATTGCACATTTCTAGATTGTGTTGTTAAAATGTGTGAAATATAATTAATGTCGTTTATTTATTCACACAGAGTGTTTCTTTGAGTGGCAGTAGCAGGAGCACTTACAATATCGCTAAGCTGGACCTCAAACTATTCACTTTTTGGATGGTTGGATGGCCCTGATAATGGACCTCTGGGGAATTTTCTTGGTTTAGTCGTGGTAGACAGAATTTGGAAAAGGGTAAGAAAAAAAACATCTCCGATACAGACTACAAATGAGAATATCTGGAGATACACGGGGCTTACAAGCAGGATACATGAGCAGAAAATAGCCGAGCAAGTTAAGAAGTGCATACTTCTCATGGGAGGAGTCGGCCACGAGGGAGATTGGAACAAGGATAGTGGCATTGCGCGTTGCCACGGCAAAAGGAATTGAAGGGCAGCTAAAGAAGGAGGGAACCGGGTGTGAATGCGTGAAGGCGGCGTAGCCGGCACTGGACTCAGCACCTCAGTGAATTGCTGCCACGTTACTAATAGGGGTTTTCCCCTTTTTTCTGGCAACAAAACTGACACCTTTTGCAAGGAATCATGCTTACATTGACCACAATACTTGCAGTCAAATGCAAACAAAAAACAACACTCTGATAATGTATGCATTGTCTTTGAAACTGATTGGTCCACACCAGAGACAGCTTTCTTTAGAGCCTAGTCTCATATGGTGTTCGACCAGATGACGCCAAAAGGCGCACAGTTCAAAGACAACGCACTACCAGAGTAATGAGAGCTCGGGGTGAGCAGCTACATCATGGGACCTCCTTTGCCAGTACCAACATATACTAATAGGGTTTTTCCCCTTTTTTTCTGGCAACAAAACTGACACCTTTTGCAAGGAATCATGCTTACATTAACCACAATACTTGCAGTCAAATGCAACGGTATCAGTTTTGTTGCCAAAAAAGGGGAAAAACCCCTATTAGTATATTTTGGTACTGGCAAAGGAGGTCCCATGATGTAGCTGCCACGTTAATCGCATAATTACTCGTCGACCAATAAGGCCCCCATTACATTGAGTCATGATGCGATAAAGCACGGACTCCATCGCTACATTACCTGCCACTTGTGTCACCTCGAGCCCCGATACGTCACCATAGTCCTCGACCCCAAATTGTAACCTTCACCCAAATTCTAATGCAATTAATAATGTTACTTACATGCAACGAAGCCAAATTTATTCCATTTTCGGGGGTCAGTAACAACGTCAGTGATTATGCGAACAGCTCCTGGGTCCATACCGTCCTTCAGCAAACCCGTCCTTACCAGTATGATTAAGTATTGTCAAGCAACTCCCATGACCAACACAGCATGGAAAAGCGTTCATCCAGCAGTGAATTGAGCCGCGGCTGTTGATGATGATTCAAACAAAGTGGTGTCATGCGTTGCCATATGAACGTCTGTTTATAAATAACACCTCGTCATTTGTCATCGTGGACGATCGTGGTAAATAAATAAATACACAGACAAAAGTGACGATAATGAAATATTATACTGGTAGGAACCACCTGGTTCCACCAGCCCACAGGGGATTATCGTGTCCGTCCGTCCGTCGTACAGGGAGGGGCTGGGTGGGGAGGGAGGGGCTGGGTGGGGAGGGGAGGGTGGGGAGGAGCTGGGTGGGGAGGGTGGGGAGGGGAGGGTGGGGAGGGGCTGGGTGGGGAGGGTGGTGCTGGGTGGGGTGGGTGGGGCTGGGTGGGGAGGGGCTGAGTGGGGAGGGGTGGGGAGGGTGGGGAGGGGCTGGGTGGGGGGTGGGGAGGGGTGGGGCTGGGTGGGGAGGGGCTGGTCACCCCGTGGTGCCCTTATAAAACTCAACGTTTAACCTACTCACGCCGGCTTGCGCCCGCCCTCACAGTCGGGCATATTTGCAGAATACACCACGCCACCGTTGACCCTGGCCATTGACCGAGCAACCCAACGTTCCTACCAGCTCCCTCCGCAGGAATGTGTTTGCAAGTCCATCGCCCTATTTGTCTTCTGTATCGTCGTTTTAAAACAACATTTGTTGTTTCTGCGTCATCAGTGGCGTCAGATCTGTTAACCAAATACTGACGTGATGTTATTGGCAAAAGCACTCATCGTACATCATGGAGCCGGTTCAACACAAAACAGTGCAATAACTGAATGTGATTCGCTCATTTGTCGATTTTGTATGCGTGCAAAGTACTCTTTTTTAAATCCTTTATATTAAGTTCGCTTGCTTGCTTGCTTGCGTGCTTGCTTGCTTGCTTACGACCGTGCAAATCTTTCGGTCGTTTTTTAACCCACTTCCCGTGATCCAATCGAGCTGACATTTTCCACACAGACTCGTTGTGCGAGACAATTAATGTTCGTGAAAAAAAATTCCCCAAATTTTACACTTTTTAGGCAAAAAAATATATTTTACATATATTCAAATAGAACTCGTTCATCGCTTTGGCTGAACGTCACAGTATAAGAGCCCAGAGCGTAACCCCTCCACAGGCCGTGGCAGAGTAGCGCAGTTGGTAGTGCCCTCGCTTCCCATGCCAAAGGTCGTGGGATCGATCCCCGCGTCCTCCACAGGCGAATATATTTTTAAATCCTTTATATTAAGTTCGCTGCCACGCATATAAAGGATTTATAGTCAAAAACTTTGTTTTTACGGGTTATACTTATTCAGCGTTTGTGCCATTCTCTTTCACAATGTCCATAATTCCAAAGGAATTCTAGATTTGAAGCATTCGTGACTGCAGAGATTCATACTCTCAGATTTTTTTCGGTAAAGTCACGTAGGTAAAATCATAATAATAAAATAAAATAAGAATAAATCACGACGTTTCGGAGGCAACATATGTCTCCGTCTTCAGGTGGGACCGTCACAGCTAAATTTACTGTATCAAGCTGTGATTTACTGTATCAAGCTGTGATTTACTGTATCAAGCTGTGATTTACTGTATCAAGCTGTGATTTACTGTATCAAGCTGTGATTTACTGTATCAAGCTGTGATTTACTGTATCAAGCTGTGATTTACTGTATCAAGCTGTGATTTACTGTATCAAGCTGTGATTTACTGTATCAAGCTGTGACAGTCCCACCTGAAGACGGAGACTTGTGTTGCCTCCGAAACGTCGTGATTTATTATTATTTTATTTTATTTTTATTTTTTACCTACGAGAGTATGATTCCAAAGGAAACCTTAAACGTGCACACAGAAGCATGGAGAGAGGTACACGCTGGAATTGCACCGAGGCACGGAGCGGAACGCTTGAATCACAGAATAGATGCAATTCAGAGACATATTGACTTTTAAAAAAGGTATCTAAGGGACCTTTTTTTGCCAGTCTCAAAGTATGAAAAGTAAGAATAGGTTTTACCCTTTCTCGAAATAAAATAGGTAGCCAATCAGTATCAAAGACAATGCATATGTTATCAGAGCACTCTTGATTTAAAGCTTTCGTGCCTGCAGGGATTCATATTCTTGGTTCTTTCGGTAAAGTCACGTAGAAGGGAAATAAAAAAATAAAATGAATATATTTTTTATATTATTATTTACCGAAATAACCAAGAATACAGAGCATTCTTGTTTGTAGTGGTTAATGCAGACTTCATTCCTTGCCAAAGGTGTCTATTTGGAGTTTGAACACGTTATACCGCCTGCTCTATTGCCAGAAAGTGGTAGAACCTATTCTTATTTTGCACACTTTAAGAAAGGTGCGAGCTAGGTCAGGCATGGCCTTGGCCAGCTATTGAGACTAATTTACCGGGTGGCGGTCAAAGAAGGGAGCAGACCTGAGGGGGACATTCACAGCAGGGGATGTGAGTGACGAAATACAAAAAAAAACTATTTTTATTTGACCTGAAAAGGCCCACTTAGCTAATATATCTCTTTCTCACAAGCGACCTGGCCACAATTGACAGCTCGACGAAGTGGCTCACGATGTGGACATTTATAGCAGCCAAATACTGTAAATGTATGTTTCTAAATGTGGAGGGGAAAATCCGAAAAAAGACTCGGAGAAAAATCCACGCGACCACGGGGAGAACATGCAAACTCCAAATATACAGGCGTCAGGGTCGAGATGGAACCCACAATCTCCTGTACACCAGGCAAGGTAGTTAACATGTCTAGGATTTCCTGTGCACAAGCATATTATGTGCGCAGGAACTGGATGGATTGCTGCATTGCAAGACCATGAGAGATGGCGATGGAAAAACCGCCACTTTTTTAAAATGTTCTTGCTGTAGATTTCACACCTGATGATGATTGCTTGTGTTGCATTCGAAACGTCGTGAGAATTTTTATTGTTTTATATTTATATTATTTTATTATTTCTACGTGACTTTACCGAAAGAACCAAGAATATAAAGGTGGTGATGGCTTGAAGAAGTCTTCAACCAGCAGTGGATAGATCATGATTGATGATGATGACAGTACCGACCAAGGGTATATGCTGTACGTGTGTCTGAAATAAGAAGCTCTCTGCATGGGAACATTCTGCGTGCGAATATTTTATCCATTTGATCCATATACCCGACAGCAACTGGATTCATGTGCATGTCTATTTGTACGTATGGTTTATGTCCAAACAGGCGAAAAAATGTATGATGTATGGGAGAAAAAAAACGTATTTCCAAATGGGAAATAATGGAGAGGAAAATGTGTGTGTGTGTGTGTAAAAATGAAATGTATTCAGTATGTCGTCGTAAATTTCTGTTGGGTAGGATTTAAGCCATCATCATCACCATGATTTGCCATATATAAACTCGACTGTATGTGCTTTAGACAGAGAAAATGACACAAGGTGTTGTTTGTTTTCATGAGCAGGTTGCATTGCCCCGTCACTACTGCTGACATTTATCCACTCCCAATGCTGGATACATAATAGTGTCCCACATTTTCACTGATAAGCAAAATTAAATGCCAAACAAATGCCAGACATTCAAAGTCAATTTCTGAAGCTGTTCTGTGGCCCAGCTAAATGGAGGGTGACAACTAATATGAGATTTCATGAAATCCATTATGAGCATTAAACTCTTTGTCGTCATATTATATATTTTTTTGCATCATCATCTTCAGCAGCAGCATCAGCAGCAGATATTCTCCATTCACTGCTGTATTTAGGTCTGGTTATTGTTGGGTGACCTTTATTGGTAAATCTTATATTGTTTGCCCTATTTATTTAATAGCTGCTGATATGAGTAGCTGGCACTGAGGCATTACTCAGAGCTGGAGCCTGACCCAGTTACTGCTGTGTCAACCGCGTCGTCAAATTAAATTTTATTAGCACGAGGATCATATGTTCATTTATATAAATAAGCAAATACAGCACTCGTAAACAATTGGGTCAGCATACAAGAACTAATTGAGAATGTGACATTTTTGTAATTAGAAGGAATAAATGAAAGGGATGCAGATGGTTATTGTAGACTTCACTCTATATTTTATTGCGTTTAAATTAAAACAAAATCTCAAATTATAACGTTTTCTTTCGCCGTGTTCTGCAGAGTCTGATAAGCTCATTGGAGATTCAGAGGGCTGTTTATAACACATTGTTCTGTTTAAGCCCCACTGAGCCTCCTGACACTTGTTAAGTGGTATCAATAAACTTACAACTGACCTGTACTTCTTATTCATTGAGATTAATGGGGTATGAAATTGACACTGCAGATAAAGAGACAGTACCTGGACACCGTGGTACCTGGGGGTAAATGTTATATAAAACGTCCATTAAAAATAAGCCAGGTTATATTCTTTTGGACACAGCTCACAAGCAATGCACTGGCGGAATTGACGCGACTGTGAGAAGGCCGTACTCTGTCTAGGATTGTTCACACAGCTGAAATCATTGTGGACCATGAGTTTGAGTTGAAACAAGCCAAGACCTTTAAAATAAGACATTTCAGACTGTCTTCTCGACAGACCTGTTCTTCACCTGAGGACGGCTGCTTGCGTTGTGGCCGAAACGTCGTGAGAATTATTTTATTATGTTTTATTTTTATTATTTTATTATTTTCATTCTACGTGACTTTACCGAAAGAACCAAGAAGATAACACATTGTGTTTGGATTACATTCGTGCTAATATGTATAACACTCTCAATGATAGCCTCTTAGTTTCATGTTCTTCCCAGCAAGTTGTGACCGTAATTTTTATGCAATATGCATATACATTACTTAAATTTGTATCTGCAGTTATAATTATGGATGCGGGGAGAAACGGTATACATCGATTTAGCTTTGTATGCTTTAAAAAATACTATTAATTAAAATTAATGGTGCATTTATTGTCTACAGTGCAACAATTAATTTATCCCAAAAATAAGCCAATGCATCGTTGTTAAGTAAAATATTACTCATGATGTTACACAATTTGCTCCTACATATTGATAATACTGGTGTGTGCCACCACCCATTAATCTCTAACGGTCTTCCATTTGTTAACGGGGTGACGTTTATATTATTCAGTTTATGCCATCCATACGAATGGGCCATAAATTAAAGCTTTGGATTGGAGTGAAAGATAATTGCCGAAAAGTGCTTTATTTCATCAATCAATCCTTATTTCATTTCGCCGTTTTGCAGTGCTTCATTTCCGTGGTTGAATAGCATGGCCGGGGCTCGGCCCATGTAATTGCTCAGGAGAGAGAATGAAAAATCAATGTCTCGCACAACCATCGCAGCTCAGCATGAGCTGCAGAGCCCTGAACAGTAGTGCGATGAATAAACTTAGGCTCGAATGTATAAATTAAAACCCTTCATTGATGCATGTACTATTGGCAACCTGGGAGTGTGGCGAGATGAATATGCATTGTAATATTTGAAAACCATGAAGGGAAGTAAAGGTACAGCCCCTGCAACTGCCTGCTCATGCCACTGCTGGCTGAAGGGCCTTGACGAGAAGGAGCACTCGAGGGCGGTGTTAGATTATTAATTTGGTCTAATATTTCATGCTGGCCAGACATCTTGTAGACAGTAGGAGCACCCACACTTTATCCCACCACACGCAATTGTGGTGCACGCATTTATACTGCTGGGTGGAAAAACTTGCCCCATTTGTTTCAAATGCCACGCCGGGAGAATGAATCGGTGACCTCCGGATTGCAAGTCCAGTGCTGCAATTTGACAAAATTGCGGAACAAAATATAAACCGTGGAAAATATGATGCTTTCAACAATAAGCATTGTAAAGAAATGCATTTTGTTTTCATTGTCAAACAAAAATGGTCGTTGAAGGAAGTAATTGTAAAAAAGGACACTGAAAATCGCCATTGTTAAAGTTATTTCAAATGACGCGTATAACAATATTTCCCATGTTCGTCAAATTAAGTAATGTATTTAACTAATAAATTATGAGCAATGCATATTTAAAAAAAAAAGTAAGTGTCTATTCATATAACATAATTGCCACTATCGCTTTAAAACTCTCTTCGTGAAATGTGCTATCTTATTTTCTTGCTAATATTTTCATTCAAATAAAACCTTCCAAAAGCATTATCAGCCGTGGTCAGTCCACTGCTGGATGATGACGGCCTCCCTAAGCCACCACCACCTCTCACGGCCCTGCGATGTAATAAACCACCTAGCACCTAAACACGAGCGACTTCATCGCTCCATCTCGTCAGCAATGTCCTCGCAGATGTGTTCCATTCCTTGGCTGCCACTTACTCATTATTCTTGACCATCTTCTAACCTATATAATTCATTTTTTGTCTGTCTGTCTATCTGTCTGTCTGTCTATCTGTCTGTCCGTCCGTCTGCGTACGCTCCCTTGCGGGGGATGTAGCTCTCGGACCGTGGGGTTCGCCGAGATTAAATTTTGCAGGTGGGCACGCCCCCGGCCCCGCGGTAAACTTAGGCATTTCCGATTTTTCGTCTCTAAACTTTAAATCGGCCCGATTATCGATTTAGTGCGATTTCGCTTTATTTATTTAAAGCTTTATTTATTTATTTAATATCGCCGACCGGCGCGGACCACGGCGGTTGCCCCTGGCAATGGGTAGCAACAACTTCGCTGCGGGGTGGACGCCATTTTTAATTCCCGTTAAAAATATGCGCACGCATTAACACGCGACTCTGAGGTAAATTCATCAAAGTTTCACGTCCTCTTCACTCCCCCCCACCCCAATGTGTGCAATTACTATTATAGGGTCGGTAGATAATAAAATTATAGAGATTAGACAGTATTATTGTAACGCGGGGGGGGGGGGGTTAACGGCCCCAGTACCCAGCCTCAGCCGAGTGGGCAATCTAGGCGAGGCCAGAGGCTCTGCACGGTACTAGGCCTCGACACGCAACTCTGTCAGGCGTCGACTTTGTGGTATAAACTCGATATACCCAGCGTTGCCCGGGGGAAAAATACATTTAAAATCTTCTGAAAACTTTAAAACATAACATCCCAATGAAAATACAACTGTGTAATTAAAACTCTAAACCCGACCGCGCCAAGAATTGATTCTCTGAATCGCGAAAAGGAATCGAAGGTTGTAGATTCATTTAGAATCGCCTTATTTCCGTTTAATATAAGTTGGTTATAGAGTTGATATAAACTGCTACGAATGGGAAATATCCGGCGTTGACCGGGGCTAAAATATAATTAAAAACTCCTGAAAACTTTAAAACATAATATAACAATGAAAATAAAACTCTGTAATTAAAAATGGAAACCTCCTATGCGCCAGGAATCGATTCTTTGAATCGCGCAAAGGAATCATCGAAGGTTGTAGATTCCTTTAGGATCGCCCTTAACATGTGGTGAGGGGGAGAGTGGTGAGGGGGAGAGTGGTGAGGGGGAGAGTGGTGAGGGGGAGAGTGGTGAGGGGGAGAGTGGTGAGGGGGAGAGTGGTGAGGGGGAGAGTGGTGAGGGGGAGAGTGGTGAGGGGGAGAGTGGTGGTGGTGTGGGTGAGTGGTGAGGGTGAGGTTGAGTGGTGAGGGTGAGTGGTGATTGGTGAGGGTGAGTGGGGAGGGTGAGTGGCGGTTGTTAGTGGTGATTAGTGAGGGGTGAGTGGTAAGGGTTAGTGGTGAGCATGAGTGGTGAGGGTGAGTGTTGAGCGTGAGTGGTGAGGGTGAGTGGTGATTGTTGAGGGTGTGATTGGTGAGGATGAGTGGTGAGTAGTGAGGGTGAGTAGTGAGGGTGAGTGGTGAGTGGTGAGGGTGAGTGGCGGTTGTGAGTGGTGATTAGTGAGGGGTGAGTGGTGAGGGTGAGCGTGAGTGGTTAGGGTGAGTGGTGAGGGTGAGCAGTGAGGGTGAGCAGTGAGGGTGAGTGGTGATTGGTGAGGGTGTGATTGGTGAGGATGAGTGGTGAGTGGTCAGGGTGAGGGTGAGTGGTGAGCGGTGAGGGTGAGTGTTGAGGGTGAGTGGTGAGTGGTTAGGGTGAGTAGTGAGGGTGAGTGGTGAGCGTGAGTGGTGAGTGGTGAGCGTGACTGGTGAGGGAGAGTGGTGAGGGAGAGTGGTGAGGGAGAGTGGTGAGGGAGAGTGGTGAGGGAGAGTAGTGAGTGGTGAGGGTGAGTGGTGATTGGTGAGGGTGAGTGGTGAGGGTGAGTGGGGAGGGTGAGTGGCGGTTGTTAGTGGTGATTAGTGAGGGGTGAGTGGTGAGGGTGAGCGTGAGTGGTGAGGTTGAGTGGTAAACAGTGAGGGTGAGTGGTGATTGCTGAGGGTGTGATTGGTGAGGATGAGTGGTGAGGGTGAGTAGTGAGGGTGAGTGGTTGTTGTGAGGGTGAGTGGTTGTTGTGAGGGTGCGTGGTGAGGGTGAGTGGTAAGAGTGAGTGGTGAGGGTGAGTGACGGTTGTGAGAGGTGATTAGTGAGTGGTGAGGGTGAGTGGTGAGGGTTAGTGGTGAGGGTGAGTGGCGGTTGTGAGTGGTGATTAGTGAGGGGTGAGTAGTGAGGGTGAGCGTGAGTGGTGAGGGTGAGCGGTGAGGGTGAGCAGTGAGGGTGAGTGGTGATTGGTGAGGATGTGATTGGTGAGGATGAGTGGTGAGTGGTCAGGGTGAGTGGTGAGCGGTGAGGGTGAGTGTTGAGGGTGAGTGGTGAGCGGTGAGGGTGAGTGTTGAGGGTGAGTGGTGAGTAGTGAGGGTGAGTGGTGAGCGTGACTGGTGAGTGGTGAGGGTGAGTGGTGAGGGAGAGTGGTGAGGGAAAGTGGTGAGGGTGAATGGTGAGGGTGAGTGGTGAGGGTGAATGGTGAGGGTGAGTGGTGAGGGTGAGTGGTGATTGGTGAGGGTGAGTGGTGAGGGTGAGTGGGGAGGGTGAGTGGCAGTTGTGAGTGGTGATTAGTGAGAGGTGAGTGGTGAGGGTGAGCGTGAGTGGTGAGGGTGAGGTTGAGTGGTGAGCGGTGAGGGTGAACAGTGAGGGTGAGTGGTGATTGGTGAGGGTGCGATTGGTGAGGATGAGTAGTGAGGGTGAGTGGTTGTTGTGAGGGTGAGTGGTGAGGGTGAGTGATGAGGGTGAGTGGTAAGAGTGAGTGGTGAGGGTGAGTGACGGTTGTGAGAGGTGATTAGTGAGTGGTGAGGGTGAGTGGTGAGGGTTAGTGGTGAGCATGAGTGGTGAGGGTGAGTGTTGAGCGTGAGTGGTGAGGGTGAGTGGTGATTGTTGAGGGTGTGATTGGTGAGGATGAGTGGTGAGTGGTCAGGGTGAGTGGTGAGGGTGAGTGGTGAGGGTGAGTGGTGAGAGGTGAGGGTGAGTGTTGAGGGTGAGTGGTGAGTAGTGAGGGTGAGTGGTGAGCGTGACTGGTGAGTGGTGAGGGAGAGTGGTGAGGGAGAGTGGTGAGGGTGAATGGTGAGGGTGAGTGGTGAGTGGTGAGGGTGAGTGGCAAGTGGTGAGGGTGAGTGGTGATTGGTGAGGGTGTGATTGGTGAGGATTAGTGGTGAGTGGTGAGGGTGAGTAGTGAGGGTGAGTGCTGAGCGGTGAGGGTGAGTGGTTGTTGTGAGGGTGAGTGGTGAGAGTGAGTGGTGAGGGTGAGTTGTGAGGGTGAGTGGTGATTGTTGAGGGTGTGATTGGTGAGGATGAGTGGTGAGTGGTCAGGGTGAGTGGTGAGGGTGAGTGGCAAGTGGTGAGGGTGAGTGGTGATTGGTAAGGGTGTGATTGGTGAGGATTAGTGGTGAGGGTGAGTAGTGAGGGTGAGTGCTGAGCGGTGAGGGTGAGTGGTTGTTGTGAGGGTGAGTGGTGAGTGGTGAGAGTGAGTGGTGAGGGTGAGTTGTGAGGGTGAGTGGTGATTGTTGAGGGTGTGATTGGTGAGGATGAGTGGTGAGTAGTGAGGGTGAGTGGTGACGGTGATTGGTGAGGATGAGTGTTGAGGGTGAGTGGTGAGTGGTGAGGGTGAGTGGCGGTTATGAGTGGTGATTAGTGAGGGGTGAGGGTGAGCGTGAGTGGTTAGGGTGAGCAGTGCGGGTGAGTGGTGATTGGTGAGGGTGTGATTGGTGAGGATGAGTAGTGAGTGGTCAGGGTGAGTGGTGAGGGTGAGTGGTTGTTGTGAGGGTGAGTGGTGAGGATGAGTGGTGAGGGTGAGTGGCGGTTGTGAGTGGTGATGGGTGAGTGGTGAGCGGTGAGGGGTGAGTGGTGAGGGTGAGTATTGAGGGTGAGTGGTGAGTGCTGAGTGGTGAGGGTGAGTGGTGAGAGAGTGGTTAGTTTTGAGGGTGAGTGGTGAGGTTGAGTGGTGAGGGTTAGTGGAGAGTGGTGAGTGGTGATTGGTCAGTGGTGATTGGTGAGGATGGATGGTGAGTAGTGAGGGTGAAGTTGAGTGGTGAGGGTGAGTGGTGGTTGTGACGGTGAGTGGTGAGGGTGAGTGGTGAGGGTGAGTGGTGAGGCTGAATGGTGAGGGTGAATGGTGAGAGTGAGTGGTGAGGGAGAGTGGTGAGTGAGAGTGGTGAGGGTTAGTGGTGAGGGTTAGTGGTGAGAGTGAGTGGTGAGGGTGAGTGGTGAGGGTGAGTGGTGAGGGAGATTGGTGAGGGAGGTTGGTGAGTGGTGAGGATGAGTGGTAAGGGTGAGTTGTGAGTGGTGAATGGTGAGGGTGAATGATGAGTACAGTCAATATGCACTGCTGTTATCATACCAGGTACCACCACCACAATATGTACTCCTCTCATCATAGCAGATACCACCACAGCAGTATGCACTGCTGTAATCATAGCAGGTTCCACCACAATATGCACTGCTGTCATCATAACAGGTACCAACACAGCAGTATGCACTGCTGTAGTGATAGCAGGTACGACCTCAGTCGGTATACACTGCTGTAGCGATAGTAGATACTGCTATCGAGTTGGTAGATACCGCTATAGTAAATACTAAAACAGTCAGTATATACCGCTACAGTCAGTCAATACTGCTACAGTCAGTATATACTACTATACAGTCAGTACATACTACCACGGTGAGTAGCTACTAGAGTCAGTAGATACTATTATAGAGTGAGTAGATACTGCTATAAATGTTGTAGTTACTACTATAGTCAGTGGATACAACTATAGAGTCAGCAGATACTATACAGTTAGTCGTTACGAGTATATAGTCGGTAGATACTACTGTAGGCCCAGTAAATACCAGAGGTGGGACAAAGTCATTGTTATGCAAGTCCAAGTCGAGTCGCAAGTCATCAAATTCATGACTCGAGTCTGACTCGAGTCCAAGTCACATGACTCGAGTCCACATCTCATAGGTGGGACAAAGTCATTGTTATGCAAGTCCAAGTCGAGTCGCAAGTCATCAAATTCATGACTCGAGTCTGACTCGAGTCCAAGCCACATGACTCGAGTCCACACCTCTGGTAAATACTACTATGGTCAGTAGTTATTACAGTCACTAAATACTACTACACAGTCAGTAGCTACTACTGGCTCAGTAGATACTACGGTACAGTCAGTAGATACTACTACAGAGTCAATAGATACCACTTCCTCTGTTGTATGTAAGGTGTTGTTAGTATATATACCTACGAGGGGTAAAGATATTTTTTGAGGGGGGGGGGGGGAGACCGCAATTTTCGGAAACCTTTTGACATCAACTATTTACCCCACACTTTCTACAACTTTTTGGACTTGTGAAAGCCTCTTATATATTTGTTGGTGGAGAAATGTACAAACAGCCCACCGGGCTTTGACAATACCTTAGTATCTGTGTATATATATGTAAGGTTTTTAAGAAATATATTTTTCACCCGGGCAAAGCCGGGTACTTCCGCTAGTCACTTATATATGTTTCGATTTAAAGCTTTCGTGACTGCAGGGATTCTTATTCTTGGTTCTTTCGGTAAAGTCACGTAGAAGGGAAATAATAAAACAATAATAATAAAACAATAAAATTATCACGACGTTTCGATTGCAACACAAGTAATCGTCATCACACATGATGATGATGGCTTGTGTTGCAACGTCGTGAGAATTGTATTGTTTTATTTTTATTATTTTATTATTTCCCTTCTACGTGACTTTACCGAAAGAACCAAGAATATTATATACGTGTGTTGAACTTCTTTTCACACCGTACGTGGAGAACCGCGCTAATCGTAGGTGCGGCTATCATCTTTTCTAATGACTTGTCCTGCCGAAACATACTAACTCTGTTGTTTATTGCTACGATCATATCCATAAGACGTCCTGTTCATAGCCAGCTATCTTTCGCACATCCTGTTCCTTTAAAATCCCAATCGATGTGTTGGTTGGTAGGTCCAGAGCTGATGTGGACTGGAGGCCATAGCTTCTGTGTAAATAAAAGGGAGAAAGGTTTGGCCTTGCTTCACCATGCTGCGTTGGTGAAGAGATCACATTTTGTCTCACCTCTCATTCAGTATCTGCCTGGTGTGGGTGCCCCGATCCGTTACTAGAGCTCCTAACGTCTTGAAGGCTCACAATCTTCTTCTCCATGTCAAGGCAGTGCCCTGTTGAAGAAACGACATGATAAGCTACTAAATTGATATTTTCTGAAAAACTACGATATCCAGTACCAAACCGCCAAATATAAAACGAGTAATGCCGAAGATAACCATATTTTGTTAACATCCGGCAAATACTCTTTTAGGGATTTCTACGTAATAGCACCGACCAAAATATCATTCGTGCAAGTTCAGTTCGGACGTGTTACCAATGAAACAGGTGGTAGAGCATCATAGGGATCGTGGGCCCGACTAGGACTTTTGGTCGATGAACACTTACCGTGGATCGTGACCGTGAGGTCTCCCATTGGTAGTCGCTGTCCCGGCTGGGTGATCTACTTGCGGACCGCTCACCATGCGGAATGCTATAAGCCTAAAATAAAAAAAATTAAACGTATAAAGTATCCTCTAATCACCAGTGGGAGGGGGGGGCAGCAAGTGCCCCCCCATTGATCCGATCGACATCCCTTATTTCGATCGGATCATTGGGGTTTATTAGTAATAAATCGGCATTTTACGACCCCCACTGCCACTGTGTAGCATATTATTACGTGCCATGGACTCTATGAGATGATAGGACAATAGTCTTGAGTCCATAATTGACAATAAGTAACGGCAAAGCAGTTATAAGTGACTCAGAATTGTGCGCAGTTGCGTTTACAGTACACAATTTCCCTGAAGGCATCAACACCTTCAGCGAGCGCGATGCCGATCACACAACGCGCGGTTCGAATTCGACCCTCGATCGATGGCTGCGCCATCGCCGCACACGCGTCAAATAAAAATCAATGGACAAGTCCTTACTTACTAACAACTCCTCTATCATTTTTCATTGCTGGAGGGGTTGCCCCCCCCCCTACCTGAAAATCCTGGCTCCGCCATTGCCTCTAATGCAGTGGTTCTCAACCCGGGGGATACGTGGACCCCTAAGGGTATGTGGCGATGTCCCGGTGGGTACGTGAGGTCATTTATAAATGTGTGATATTTTATCGTACGTGAGAGTGATTGGTTGAATAATCATGTGTGAATCTGCCAAAATGAAATAACTACGATAACATTTAAATCCATATGGTAACCTACAACGATATAAAATTCCTTTCTAAACTCACTGATCGTAAACAATGTGGTTTCCAAGGGTAACCAGAGAGTGCTAAGAAATTACGTCACGTGTGCAGAGCTTCGGTTGATTTTTTTGTATTCACTTGCAGTTACTTGCTCGTTATGAAACCTCACAGAATGGACAATTGGTTCAAATATTGATGTCCATTAGTCATACATTTATTTGTCAGAACCATGTCGGGTCAGTCAAGGGGTTACTTGGTTGAAACAAAATTCCTCAAGGGGGCTACAGCGGCCAACGAAGGTTAAGAACCACTGCTCTGTTCCTTTAACCCACCTGACTAAATCTCTAACATCAACAAAGCAATACGCGCGGCAAGAAAAGTACCTCACATTATCATTTAAGTAATATTGTGCAATGCCATTTGTGGCTTCATTTCCCCTTTCCAAAAATGTATTCTTTTCCCCGTTTCAGAGGCGTTTGCATTTGTTCCTGTAATGTGAAAAGGCGAGTTCTTTCCAAATTAACCACTCTTGCCTCCAAGTTGAAGGTTCACCAGCTGCAACTGCTCAAAAAGCCCCTTGTGTATGAGTTGGATATGATCCTGAAAAGTGCCATCCACGTCATTGTAGGATGGCGGCATCCCTAACATGCCGTTCACAACGTAAGTATTTTTAATTTGACATTCTCGCTGCCGAGGCCATATAGACCTCTCATGATGAGGTGTTGCACTTTGTCCAGGGCCAAAAATAAATAAGTGAAACAATATATAGACAGATAAATAAATAAACGTTAAAAGTGAGCTTGCCGTGTTCCAAAAAGCAATCGGGTTAATGGCAGTGTAATGGCTCATGCACTCTCTCTCTCCATCTCAATGATCTGGCCTTTGACCTTGACCTCCAAGGGTCAACAATTTCAACAATTTTATTTTGCATCTACATTCCATCAAAACCTAGTGAAGGCATCCCTGAGGTCGTTTAAACTTTGAATGAATACTTAGAGCTGTAAAGACAATCATTTGTGAAGAGTAACACATATATACGCACATACAGTATGGTCAGCGCACTGCACTATTCTCCCGGTACCTAAATTCAGGTCCCAGCTTTGGCTAACAGTGACGAGTAATATCTGAACCAGTCCGGGGTATCCACCTCACTCGACCTTCACTCACCCGCTTGACCGGCATGGTAAAGTATTGTCAAGCAAACTCACATGGTTACGGTACCAACACACTTAAACCCAACACCAACGATCGACAATTTGACTGCAGACATTGTATTAGTAGGTCGACTGAAATCACAATAAATTCACTTCGTCCGTGTTCATTTAACGCGCAAACATCTGCCGTCGGGCGATTATGTACACGAAAATCCATACAATCCTCTTTCATTAAAGCCACAGGTCAAATATCTATGACGGTAAGCAAAAAAAATTACAGCAGCAAAGGTAGCTTGGCATCATTTCATTCCATCGCTGTGTTTAAGCGGATTACGGTTTTAAGCAGCAGAATGTATCTGGACAGCAATCTCGCCTCTGCCCCTCGTGCTCACGTGCCACGTGTAAACCCATTTCAGGAATGCCCTGTGCGCTTTCACTCAGCAATGGGGGGTCTCTGCAGCATTGAGGATTTCAAACATGAAATACGGAGGAGGTATTGCTATAAACCAGCACTCCATCTCTAGCCAATGGCACAAGACGAATAGATTCTGGCAGTAAAAGCCAGTGGAAAGTATGAACTGGTGTTGTTGTTCTGCTACACACGTGGTTGGTAAGTTTTATGGGTGCACCAAGGCATCGGTCAGTCAAGTAAAATCGAGTCTTTCACTCACAAAATACATGCGTCGAATCACAAGTGTAAGAATCAAATATTTCCAAATCATACACGCTATATGCAATAGGTTCACGTCACCCCCTGCCATCCATCGAGGCTACCACATTCACTGCAGTGTGCATATTTTTTCGTGTGTGTAAGAAACGAATCTTAACCGAAATCGAATTGTGACCCTGAATTAGTTAAAATTGCATTAAATCACCAGCATCGCAAATCGCTACAGCTAGGGATGGGTTTAATATTTCACGTATTCTCATATTCGTATTTTGCATTATTAGGCACATTTTAAGATTTAATTATATACATTTCGAATCAAAATGAATAATTGTTTTAGTGTCTTTTCATTGTTTATGCGCAAAATGTGCTACTTTTTTGCATCAATTACTTCTTTTTCTCAACATAATATTCCAACCGTAAAAACACGAAAAGTTTTACGTCCTAATAATTGAAGCAAAAGTGACGTCGAACGCAGCGTCCAAATCAAGTCACGTGGCAGCCCTTTTGGTGAGCGATGCACCGAATTGGTGCACCATCGCCTCACTTCTGTGATGTCACTGCTCGTCATGGCACATTGTCTCGGATCAATCAAAAATAAGAAAAAAAATTCAAATTCGAATCAACGAAAATGTCAATCCTTGGCCTGATTTTCTGATTCTTTTTTTTTCGGATGAATCTGAACATTGGGATTAAAACCCCCAAAAGTTTATCGCGATATAGCTAAATGCCTAAAGAGCATCTTAACCAGTCTGTGCATAGTAGGTGCGTGGCATTCCTAAGGTGTATTTGTACTGTGTAGTATAACTTTCACTGCCCACATACACGGCTGGGGTGGAGGGTAGGGAGAAGGCACTCATCCAGCTCAAAGCTGTGGGATGCAGATGATATCAAAACGAGGAGTGTCCGCGTTGACGTCAGCACTGAACAATTACCCGTCCACGTGCCAGCCAGCCAGCAAAGCTTTTTTTTACAATATAATTTAGGTTTCCCTCGCTTTATGCGGGTTCGGTTTGTGCGATTTCGCGTAAATGCGGCTAACCTGTTTCTACTCAACATTCGCACTATTTTGCGGTTCGAATTCATTTCACTCGTATGCGGCTAAGCGGTTGGACATGTGACAACATTGTGTGTGTGTGTGTGTACTGTGCGTGGTGTACGCGATACTCGGCAGGCAAGCTGTCTCGTGCGGTTTCGTTTCGTGAACCCTTTTCTTGGAACGGGTCTACCACCGCAGAGAGCACATGATTTGTTTCTGGTAAAATGTGGCAAGAATATATACCTTGGTATTTGAACAAGTCACCTTGTGACATCGAGACTTAGAAACGTTGGTCTTCACTGCGATGGCACGACGTTTGAGTTTTAAAGGGTTTTTCGTGACATCACGTATTAGGTGAAGCGCCAATGCCATTCCACTGTAAATATAACCGTAATACAAAGGTGCCCCATTTGCGTATGAACAGACAAAGATTTGCATCTGAATAGCGAATATATGTGTAGGTTCGGGTGGGGGGATTGCGTGGGCAGGCCTCAGCACTGCTGATGAAGTGTCAGCCGACGTGTTTGCCATTCTAGTTGTCCTGGCTACATACAGATGCAGTGTGCTTGCCTCATACACCATTCATTGCCAAGTGGACAATTGTCTGGCAGTGTGGTGGACAAATTAGCCACTGACAAAGGCTACGCACAGAACACACACACTCGGACATAAACAGTCTCCTTGTAAACACGCAGTGTAATGTGTTGAGAGTGGCATGTTCTTGTGGATAATTTCGTAGAATTGTAGGCAGTCAAAATGCAGCATAAGTGGATGCTTGCATAATTAATACACTGCGGATGTGCGTTTCGGGGATATAATGGCCAAAAATATGTATAATATTGGAATAATTACAATGAGGCCGGAACACAGCGCTGCACAACGCTGATAATACGTCGCAAATTACTGTGCGTCCAATTCATCGCTGAAGAACAGAAGCCGGCACCTTCGTGCGGTTCCACACGACTTCTTTGTTCGTCCATATATTTTCATACGGGGCACGTGGCGCACGTTACGCAGCTTTTATCGTTGGAAAGGTCAAGAGAGAATGAGTGAACTTCATTCATCGCAAGATAACCTTGAAGCCCAAGTTTTAACAGTTTGGTTGTAAAAGCAGAGACGAAAGAAAGACAGGATTTGGCGGCCATTTTCTCTCCGTTATTTTATTTCGGTCAACCCGCATTCTTGTCTGCTCTGTTCAATGCCCTTTCAGTACCTCTTTTTGCCCACTTTCAACATGGAATAACAAATAAATACATTTTGAAAGTGGGTTAACCTTGTGGTCACCCACCGAAGGACAACTGTTCTGGGTCATTACACAAGGGGAACATCCATCCTGCTCAGTGCTGTATTAAGGCATTGATTAGATTTTAAGTTAACTATCTGGAAATTGCATTTAATCGGGCAATTTGGCTAATGGGACAAAATCACCCGGGAGGATTTAGACTCAACAATTACACGTAAGTGCCTTATGAAAAGTGCTTGAGCCACAAAAACGTTGCTAACAGAATAATATGCATGAAAAACGACCTTGAATGAGCTGATGTCCAAAAATGAAGATATGTTTAAAAAAAAACACATCTGTGGACATTTCAAACTACACTCTTTGCTGCCAGCAATGCCTTGGTAGTCAGCAATCCATCTTCAAGACATGACATAATTTTATTCCCTGCCCTTAAACAAATGAAATATTTTCACATGTTCCACCCTGCAACCAATTACACAGCTCTCGGAGAGGCTGGAGGGGGGAGGGGGAAACACCACGTCCTCAAAACAGCAGAAAGTTAAATCAATTACTCTTCCCACTGCCCTGGGGGAGCTGCGGTTTGCTCTGCTGATCATTTTTTTGTTGTCTCTGTGTGTGTGTCTTTATGTGCATTTGCACGCGATTCCAAAAGTTATGCGTGAAAAAAAGGAAGAACATAAGCACAAATCGGCGTGTGAAACTATAGCATGTCGGCAATAATAAAACATAAGGTATAAACGCTCATTCATTGGCTCGAATATCTAAATATGCAGAAAACTGCATAGCTTGTGCATTGTTGGTGCCAGCTCATCGCTTGGCTGCCTAACAGCTTATCTGTGGCTCCTCAGAGGTTGTGAGATGCGATTTGCATGAACAACCCTATATTAGCACTGAACATTATGACAGGCTCGCACATGCGCATGCAAATATGCAGCACAGAAAGAGCTGCAATCCAGAATGTGCGTAGAATTCTCCAGGTTTCCAGCAGTTGCCACGGTGGCTTGCTCGGATGCCCCATCAGCAGTCGGTTTTAAAACAGCAGAGAACTTCTAGATTTGAAGCTTTCGTGACTGCAAGGATTCATATTCTTAGGTTTTTTCGGTAAAGTCACGTAGGTAAAACATTAAAATTAATAAAAGTAAAATAAAAATAAAATCACGACGTTTCGGAGGCAACACAAGCTTCCGTCTTCAGGTGGAACCGTCACAGCAACGACAGCTGTATCAAGTAAATGAGAGATTGCAAGAGCTACCACTCCGTATATATAATGGTTGGAGAGGGGGAAGGGCCAAGTACGGCACACTTTTTATTAATATGGTAAGGTGAGGTTCCACCTGAAGACGGACGCTTGTGTTGCCTCCGAAACGTCGTGATTTTTATTTTATTTTACTTTTATTAATTTTAATGTTTTACCTACGTGACTTTACCGAAAAAACCTAAGAATACAGCAGAGAACATTGCACCTGAACCTGTCATTCTTGCTCAAAATGCACCGTGGGTTCTCAAAGCCAAACAGCCGCTCATCGAACCTAGAGACGACGTGGGCGTTGCTGCTGATGGCAGGAGCTGTCTCCCATTCCACCTGCCACAGTGAACTGGTGATGTTCTTATCGTAGACTGAGAGTGAACCCTAGCGTCGCGTGGAGACCCATCGGCTCACATACAGACTGGCAGAATCACACAGACACTCATAGCAGCGATGTGGGAGTTCCTGATAGCAGCAGGGACTCTCTCATTCCATCCGCCGCAGCTCACCAACGATGTTCTCATCCTGATGAAGAGTGGCCAGTATTGTCCAGAATATGTTAATGATAAGCTTATACGTGTGTACGATATAACTTTGTGCATTTATCTTACTTACACACCTATCAGACACACTCCTTATCGCAAATCTACTTCTAAGCATCTTCAGAGGTGGTGTCCATACGTCCTTCGGCAAATGATGAATGACATTTCAATGCACACGTGCCCATATCTGGTAAACTGGCCATGACCGATTGTAAAAATGCCCGGGTTGCATTGTTTCCCATTGAGAAATGAAATGTTTTGCCGAGATAAAGACACTCACACACGGTGTCCATAACTGCATCCTTACGTGGTGCACAGATATATGCACTTAAGCACGCACTCTTGCAAGCGCAAATCATTTGCCAATTTAAAAATGTACTTGCTTTTTATCTCATAGACTATGAATTATGCACCTGAACTGTTGATGATCATGGACACCTTATGCTGCCTTTATTTTATTGAAGTGCAGATTGCATCATCATGCCTGCCCATGTGTCATAAAACATTGATCATTGTAACACATGGCAGCGACTGCGTGGTATGCGCGAAATATCATGGCAATGCAACAAATGTGCATGTGCAGTGGGTTTTACGGAGGTGAAGTACCGTTGATGACTCTTGGACACCGTTGGTGAGGCACACGTATTTATTCCGTACAAGTAGTCACAACTGTGGACATACAATACTAGAGGGGGTATCGGCCCCCTCACCCGGCTAGCTGGGAATACACTGCTAGCTATCTCTGACCTACCTCCTAGTCCTCCACTAACGGGCTAGGGGAGGCTGTCTGGCCCGACACTGGTAAGTCGGGCTACGGTACCCGGAGTCCCAGAGCACTAGCTCTGGTTCTCGGGACCACGCCGCTGGCTCGGTCCTGCGCGGCCCTGACAAGGGCGGCGTCCCAGGGGAGTCCAGGGCTCTAGCTAGACGATCTTCGGTCTTCACTGGTTTAGCTTTAACATTCTGCCCCGAGCCCTCTGACACATCCCCCTTTATACTCAACCCCCGCTGAGGGGTGGGGCCCCGGGCTGCCTGGTGCGGACGTCGTTGAGAGCACCCCCCCCCCCCGTGCACTCACGTAGCCCCGCCCACTGTGTTTGTTTCCCATAAGCTGCCATGCATAACGGCTCTAACACCCCTACAGAGGCATACACCTGAACTTGGAGGCAACACGTTTATTTCACGGCCCTAACAGGGCTACTACTTAAACGTAACAACACGTTAACTAGACCACAGTGGGGTAACTACATCTCCGGGTCAATCAGCTAACACATTGCATGACCCACGAAGCCGAAGATCGAGGATCGAAGAGACGTAGCACCGACGGACTCCCTTTCTTCTAGATTTGAAGCTTTCGTGACTGCAAGGATTCATATTCTTAGGTTTTTTCGGTAAAGTCACGTAGGTAAAAAATTAAAATTAATAAAAGTAAAATAAAAATGAAATAAAAATCACGACGTTTCGGAGGCAACACAAGCTTCCGTCTTCAGGTGGAACCGTCACAGCACGATAGCTGTATCAAGTGAGAGAAATTGTGCTGTGACGGTTCCACCTAAAGACGGAAGCTTGTGTTGCCTCCGAAACGTCGTGATTTTTATTTTATTTTTATTTTAAGTGACTTTACCGAAAAAACCTAAGAATAGGATTCCATTTCAGCAGACAGCCTCGATCGGCTCTCAGGACCTCCCTTTTATGTCCCTGACCGTGGCCTCCTCGCTCCGCCCTCGGCCACGCCCCCTTCTGCATCTCACCAGAAGGTTCTCGACCGAGCATCACGTGTCCCTCAAGCCACTCTTTGGGCCCCCTCGCTACCCTGTCCCGGTCACGTACCCTCTCGGGTTCACCCAGACTGTCACGTCCACACTTGCCTTCTCTCTGACTGTCACCAGAACCATGCCCCATAGGGCCCGCTTCCATGCCATACCAACTCTGGTGCCAGAGAGAGACTCCAGAAGCACAGTTCTACTTTTGAGACAGTAGCTGGCGCAAAACGCCATAGTGACTCCATTTTCGTCACTATACATGTGCCGTATTCGCATCCTGATTTAAGATCTGGAAAAGCTCGTTCCGTTATGTTTTTTAAGCATCTCTTTTTAATGGCCAAGGGTTTGTGCATTGCACTAGGAAGAGGAAAACAAAATAAAACATGCTTCGATGTTTGGAAGTCCTTCCCCCAACGTACTGCTGTGCTGTGGCCGAACATAAGATGTGCTCAAGAAGATTTGGGGAAATGTTCCAGTGTGAATTGTTCTTTAATGGATCGCCCCTCACATTAATCCTAACTCCCTGTACAGAAAACAAGTGCACATTCTCAGAATGAGCAGTTTCTGTGCAACTGAGATGTTGCCATAGCTTTTGCCCATTTCTTTTACTTCAAAGATCCTTTTTTGTTGAAATATACTGCAAAGATTCACATGTTCTCGTGCCTCATTTGAAACGCCCTTCACTCTAGCTGTCAACTTGCCTTAAAATTTTCATTTCGATATTTGAATGGACACGTCTGATCATAATTTTACTAAATAATGTATTACTGCCAGCGCTGCATTGTCGTCAACGCATGACGAGCTATTTAAAGTGTACATAAAATACACAAATAACTTGATTTGAATAAAATAAAATAAAAGAATCGTGAGTATAATGTGCGTGAAGCATTTAATGACTTGGAACAATATTTTAAGTCGCTTTTCAAACGTTGCGTTGTCATCAGTGTCACCGTCATCAACAATAATGTCATTGTTTTGCGAGCAACATCTTCATCTTGATAATGTTGTCAGCATAATAATGAGGTTTTCCATAATTAGATGATGCAGTCGTTACACGAACCACAATAGACGCTATTGTCACGAATGGCATTGTAAAAAGCACGTTTTCTCATAATCATCAACATGTCAGCTGCTATTAATTGTCAGCATGAGCTTGTATTTATCAGAGTTTTTACTGCCAAAATTAGCCACATATTAGTCATATTATCACACGCACCACTTGCAACATTTACGAGGAATATTCTTGAGCAGTTTCCTTGTCAAAGTTGTACATATATATGCTGAGCACATAGGATGCCATTGAATCGATTTAAATACAGTTCACAGTGCAGAAGCAGAGAAGCAGCCTCGCATAATGACATGCATCTTTGTGCTGTCATCCGTTCAGATTAAATGAAGGTCATTTTAGACCTGGGGGGTGACAACATTTTACCTTGAAATCTGATAACATAGAAAGAGAGAGCGAGAGAAAAACGTTTTTTCATCAGCATTTAGATTTTACCAAGCGATGCACTGGCACCGTCATATTACACTGAGGGCTGTAAGAGTCTTTGTATCCGCTTGGGTGACATCTCATTAAATGAATTCTCCCTGCCAACATAAAGACAGAGATCCCCCGTGTAGCCTTAACAGACTGTTGGGGAAAGTGCTGTAAGTGCATATGTGTATGTACAAATAAAAATGTATTTATGTGTTTCGTTTGTTGTCCTTCCCCCGCACCTACAATTAGCACGGTTGGCTACATGCGGTGCGAAAGAAGTTCAACGTACATCCATATGTAGTGGTGGTATTGACGTGCGCCGACTGTGACAGTGATGGATCACGGGGCGGCGCGGGGTGCGGGGTTGGGCACGCGTTGTGGGCGTGGTGTGGACGCGCGCGCCGGGAGTGACAGATGACGAGGCGGCGCGGAGTGAGTGGTGAGGCACGATGAGATGTGGGAAAAGAGGATCGTAGCCAGCGCCCGGCGATTGGTCGAATAAGTGGGTGCTCGCAGCGACGTCCGCAGGTGGGGTATAAAGGGGGACGCGCGAGAGCACTCGAGGAGAGTTACCCAGTTGAAGACCCGAAGACGGAGCTGAAGACCTAGTGAAGCCGAGTAGCTCAGTGGCGTTAGTCGCCGAGTAGCTAAGTGGATGTTGGTCATCCGAGTAGCTCAGTGGCGTTAGTCGCCGAGTAGCTAAGTGGATGTTGGTCATCCGAGTAGCTCAGTGGGCGTTAGTCGCCAAGTAGCTAAGTGGGTGTTTGTCACCCGAGTACTAAGTGGATGTTGGTCATCCGAGTAGCTCAGTGGCGTTAGTCGCCAAGTAGCTAAGAGGATGTTGGTCATCCGAGTAGCTCAGTGGGCGTTAGTCGCCAAGTAGCTAAGTGGGTGTTTGTCACCCGAGTACTAAGTGGATGTTGGTCATCCGAGTAGCTCAGTGGCGTTAGTCGCCAAGTAGCTAAGAGGATGTTGGTCATCCGAGTAGCTCAGTGGGCGTTAGTCGCCAAGTAGCTAAGTGGGTGTGCAGACAGGGCCTTTTGATGAGGTGGGACAACATGTCCCGGCGTCACGTGCTCGTTGTGCCTGTTGCTATGCGGGGTAGGGTTGTTCTGGCAGCTCATGAACGGCTCATGCATCTGGGGTTTCACAAAACGCTCGCCCTAATCCAGCGAGACTATTATTGGCCGGGGATGGGTAACGACGTGGCGAATATTCTTAAGGGATGCGTAGGGTGCGCAAAAAGGAAACCGCCACCATTGGCAGCTAATCCACCGCTGCAATCCATTCAGGTTTCGCGTATAAACGAATTGGTAGCGTTGGACATCTTGGGGCCCTTTCCGGTTACACCAAGGGGAAATAGGTTCCTGCTGGTTGGCGTGGAATACTTCACCCGATGGCCTATGGCATGGCCGCTCGCCAACCAGTCGGCTGCGGCGGTGGCGGACGCCTTTGTCCAGGGTTATGTGTTGGACAAGGGCGCCCCCGAACGCTTGCTGACGGATCAAGGGAAGAATTTTTCGAGCGTTTTGTTGCGCGAGGTGTGCGACCTGTTGGGTACAAAGAAAGTGCGTACTTCCCCCTACCACCCGCAGACTGACGGGATGGTTGAGCGTCTGAACAGGACGATTACGTCTATGTTGTGCCAATAGGTCTGCGACGATCAGGTTGATTGGGACTTACAGGTGCCGGGGGTACTCGCGGCCTATCGAATGGCCCCTCATGCGGCGACGGGGTTTTCCCCATTTTTTCTTATGTATGGGCGGGAGGCCGATCCGGCCATGGACGTCCAACTGGGGATTTCCCAGCCACGTGCAAAATCTAAATTGGCAGACCACATCAAATTTAATATAGCCAAATTGACTGAAGCGCGCGAGGCGGCAAGGTTGAATTCGCGGTCGCGGCAAATTGCAAACGAGAAATTGCATGAGCGGAGGGTGCATATGCATGATTGGAAACCAGGCGATAAGGCCTGGCTGCATTGTCCACATGCACCGTTGGCTACGTCCCCCAAGTTGTTGAGACCTTGGAGGGGACCGGTGGAAATTGTGCGGGTTGCACGACCCCAGAGTATACAGATTAAATGGGGGAAACGCCGTTGGTATGTGCACCCCTCCCGACTGAAGCCCTATGTGGCACCGTGTGACCCCGTTCTGTGCCGTGACGACCGGGCGTGTGATGTGACCGTCGACTCGGGGAGGGAGGTGTCGCAGGCTGCTCCTCACGTGTTTCCACCTGACCCACCCCCAGGTGCCTCGGGCTTGACGGCTGCTGACCGTCGAGAGCCTGAACCCCGGGGCACGCACGGGTCCTCGATGCCTGGCCGATGTCTTCCTGAACCGCCGGCACCACCGGACGTTCAACCGCGTCTGGTGCCGTACGACGGACCGGCAAGGCGGACTCGGGCTAGGGCTCAACAATTTTCATGAAGACGTTTTTTTCTCTACACCGAGCTCGCCCGGTGTTCCCCTCTGCCGGGGTAATGTCCCGTTGTAGGGACGCTCGGGAAAAGAAGGGGACACTGCACGAGTCGAAAGAAAAAAAAAAATTTTCCATTTATTTTCCTTTTGCATACACATTGCTATTGTCACTCGCCGGTTTGTATATATTGTTCTATTGTCGCGGTGGCATTGGTTGAGGGTTGCGGATGGTAGTGTTCGCGTCGTGTTGTGTTGTTAAGTTATTTGTTGTTCTTGTTGTTGTGTTGTGTTACGGGGCACACAGGGGGGTTTGTATATTTTTTTATAGCAGCCGGGGCGGCTGCGAGCTATGTGGTAGGGGGTGATGTAGTGGTGGTATTGACGTGCGCCGACTGTGACAGTGATGGATCACGGGGCGGCGCGGGGTGCGGGGTTGGGCACGCGTTGTGGGCGTGGTGTGGACGCGCGCGCCGGGAGTGACAGATGATGAGGCGGCGCGGAGTGAGTGGTGAGGCACGATGAGATGTGGGAAAAGAGGATCGTAGCCAGCGCCCGGCGATTGGTCGAATAAGTGGGTGCTCGCAGCGACGTCCGCAGGTGGGGTATAAAGGGGGACGCGCGAGAGCACTCGAGGAGAGTTACCCAGTTGAAGACCCGAAGACGGAGCTGAAGACCTAGTGAAGCCGAGTAGCTCAGTGGCGTTAGTCGCCGAGTAGCTAAGTGGATGTTGGTCATCCGAGTAGCTCAGTGGCGTTAGTCGCCGAGTAGCTAAGTGGATGTTGGTCATCCGAGTAGCTCAGTGGGCGTTAGTCGCCAAGTAGCTAAGTGGGTGTTTGTCACCCGAGTACTAAGTGGATGTTGGTCATCCGAGTAGCTCAGTGGCGTTAGTCGCCAAGTAGCTAAGAGGATGTTGGTCATCCGAGTAGCTCAGTGGGCGTTAGTCGCCAAGTAGCTAAGTGGGTGTTTGTCACCCGAGTACTAAGTGGATGTTGGTCATCCGAGTAGCTCAGTGGCGTTAGTCGCCAAGTAGCTAAGAGGATGTTGGTCATCCGAGTAGCTCAGTGGGCGTTAGTCGCCAAGTAGCTAAATGGGTGTTTGTCACCCGAGTACTAAGTGGATGTTGGTCATCCGAGTAGCTCAGTGGGCGTTAGTCGCCAAGTAGCTAAGTGGGTGTTTGTCACCCGAGATACAAAGTAGGTGTTAGTCACCTGTAACCAAGTTTGATAAAATAAAGAGTGTGTTACCCGTGAAGTCGTCTCCCGTGGAGTTACTACATTACACATACAACCCTCTAGGCCACACAGGCTGTTGGGACAAGTGCTGTTAGCGAGCGCCTATGAATTTTGTTTCTTTCCCCCGTGCTGATAGTGAAATGTGTATATACACATCTTCTTGGTTCTTTCGGTAAAGTCACGTAGAAGGGAAATAATAAAATAATAAAAAATAAAACATAATAAAAAAAAAATTCTCACGGCGTTTCGGCCACAACACAAGCAGCCGTCCTCAGGTGAAGAAACAGAGCTGTCGGAAAGACAGCGTCCCAAAAATGTATATACACACACAATTCATTGTACAATATAGGCATGCTGCATTTATGCATGTATATGAAGTATTGGAAAATGACGGCAGGAAACTCCTTGACGGGAACACACTTCTTTTATTAAATCTTGACTTGTAACAATACAACGCGTGGCCTCTCTTCTTCACAATGCGCTTCTCTTGACTCTGGATTCTGTGCTGCCGGCTCTCTGTGCCTCGTGTAGACTCCGCGCCTCGGCTACACTCCTCTCTCGCCTCGTGTAGACTCTGCGCCTCTGCTACACTCTCCACTCGCCTCGTGTAGACTTTGCATCTCTCTCTCTGGCTACACCGTATGCATACTCGGCTCGTGTAGACCGTTCTCTCTCGCTGGCTACACACTATACATTACTCAGCTCGTGTAGACCGTTCTCTCTCGCTGGCTACACACTATACATTACTCAGCTCGTGTAGACCGTTCTCTCTCGCTGGCTACACACTATACATTACTCAGCTCGTGTAGACCGTTCTCTCTCGCTGGCTACACACTATACATTACTCAGCTCGTGTAGACCGTTCTCTCTCGCTGGCTACACACTATACCTTACTCTCCTCTACTCTCCATTACTCTCCTCTCCGGGCTCTATCTCTGCACCTTCGTCTTCATTCTTAGATGGTTCCACCTCTCCCCTGCTCCTCTGTGCATCACCTTATATACCCCTTCTTCCCGGGAGACGGAGCGGATGCGGACCTCAACGTCGGCACCGCTCCTCAGTTACCCAATCCCCACGCGCTATCCCTACGATCCGGTTCCGCTCAGCGCGTGTTTCCACTCCCCGACCAATCACACCGCGCTGCTACCCGATCACTCCCTCTGGGCGCGTCACCGGCACACAGCCAATCAGCAGCACTACCCCCACCCGCGCTCTGACGCCTGCTCCTCCCCGTCAGCGCGCGTCACCACACACACACCCGTACATACGCGCTGGCACACGACATATACACCCAGCGCGTATCACCACTACATATATATACACAGTATAGTGCATGTAGTCTGTGCACTCATACATAAAATATATATTCAGCCACGTGCAACAAAACTAGATTTTCAAACACAGCGGTGTAATGGTCTTAACCCACTCACGAACCATTTAATTTAGCCTATCACAGCTCCCAGCGCAAGCATCGGCGGTAATTGTGCGTGATGAATGACACGTGACAATCCGCCAGTCTTCCTTCGCGATGGACATGAATTAAGTAGCGAGGAGAAAATCCATGTCTAAAGTTGTAAATCCAGCTGCTGCCGCCGCCGCCGCCGTACGCTACTGCTGGCTTTCAGAGGACATTGAGCGCGAAGCGACCGTGCGTCTTGTCGGTGCGTTCTCACGGTGCATGACGTTGACTACGACAGTTCACGGATGTTGAGCGCCGCAGTCAAGTTCGGGAGAGGCGGGTGGGGGTGCCTCTCGGAATTTGTTGTTGTTGCAAACAGCACGAGCCGAAAGCCGTCTCGTCTTTGGTTAAAAAAACAAAAGGTCGACCAGAGTGACCTCCCCCCCCCCCAACGCTCCCCCAAGAAAGAGTTGTGCAAGTCTCTCTCGTCGTCCGTAGTGCGCATTCTCGAGGCATATTGCGATGTTTCTGCCGACTAAAGAAGTTGGAGGTGAGAGGACATGTCTTGCACTTACGGGACGTGACCCTGACAGCTTAATAAGTAGCATTCACACCGCTGCATGTACACGCCTTTCATTTTGAGTGGCGTCTATTCTCGCCTCCCGCATTCGCCCGGCAGATGGAAATAAGGCGATGGAAGCCACTCGCTAGCGACACTCTGCCCAAATAAAAGCAAGCAGCCAATGGCTCCAGGCCATGCCAAACTAGGGCAATTGTTTGGCAAATCTTCGCCAGTTACTTACACCAACTATGCATTGACGATGCAGAACTACGGAACGACGTAGTGTCAAAGTTCTGTCTGTCCATTAAAAAAAAGGAGTTTGATGAAAAGTTTGATGAAAAATTATCAGCGCTTAACACGCACAAGTTTGTCATGTTGGCCTCTGTCTGATATTCACAGTTGCACACTAGATTGCAGTAGGTCAGCAATGATCAGACTTTTTTTTCAGATTTGAACAACTAATGCTATTAAAATAGAATTTGCTATGGTGACCGTGGCCGGTGGAAATTTCCAGCAACGATTACCCGAGGTTTGCCACTAGGTAAAAATGAGTATAATCGTTTGTCCCTCTTGAATGTCAATGCAAACTAGCTTAGGGTTTCATATTCTTGGTTCTTTCCCTTCTACGTGACTTTACCGAAAGAACCAAGAATATGAATCCCTGCAGTCACGAATGCTTTAAATCCAAATTTAGCTTAGGGTTGCCACCTCTGAGGTACAACGGCATTTTCTGTCTACAGACCAGCTGAAGCAATCATGTTGGTGCATCTCTATTATTAGTAATATTGTGCAATGGACAATTCGTTGGACTTTGTATTCTCTTTAGATAACTTAAAAATCAGATAATCCCGGTAAAACCAGGACAAGTGGCAACCCTTTACAGGGCCTTAGCCCTCTCCACGGCAGTGACTCCGCGAGGTTGCGTAGGGGAAAGATCGTAAATCAGAATCAAGCACGCAGAGTGACCCAACACAGGGGTTTGCCAGACTGGCTTCACCAGATGAGGTAAATCAAGGTAATTGCGGGCTAAATGCAAAACTGCTGTTTTCCATCCTAATGTAATTGTATGTGTTGCACACCTGGCGTGGCAGACTGGCCCCGTGGTGTCATATCGCTCGGCATTCAACCGCCCATGCCCTGGAGCCCAGCACCACCTCCCCGCTAAGTAAAAGGTTGCCCACTGTCTTCTACCCCCCGCTCCATTACTGATGGATATGCTGCTGGCTCTTAATAAAGAAGGCAGACTCAGCACAGCTTCGCAGCAATATCAGACGCCGGCGATGGGAGTGCGTGAAGGTTATTTTAACCCCTGCCCGTGACGTTCTCCCGTGATGATAATCCACCCAGGTGTAGGGATATGGGACCAAAGTGATCGCTTGCGACAACAACTAACTGCTACATATTTTGTAATGAAACGCAGACCGTACCACTGAACGTAGGGAAGTGTTCGTTTTTGCAAAGTTAACCCTGCTAAAATTCATTAATGGATTATATTGGCAGTATCACAAAAGCACAAACAATTCATCATTAACGCTGCCTTACAGATATATATATTTTTTAATATTTATACTGTGTAACGATAACTTATTTGAGCACTGGAGCACCATGAGAACAAATGGGAGGCAGGGAAAAGTACCCTCGACAACAACTCAAGCTGTTGTTCGTCCGTCGTTCCTTTGTGTAAAAAAAAATAAGAATGCTTTGCAATTTAATACGTGTTAAAATGCCGCTCTTTAACGTGCACGAAACGTACTCATCAAAGCACAGCCCAGCTGAAGCGATGGCTTGTGGTGAAAGCAGCTGCACGTGTCTGCGACCGCATCGTAACTTGTCACGTAAATAAACAGTCAAACACCGGTAACAAATGCGTTGTCAATAAGTGCCGGCTCCTGGGTATTCCCCCTTTTCATTTTTCACGTGAAATTTCAATTACGTTGGACAATCGACTAACGCGTCTGTAAAATATGGTGCAGGTTTCTGAACGTGCGTCCTCAACACTGCATCGTTATGCAGGCGACATACAGACTTGTAATAACACAGCATGGCGACAGATTAAGGTTATGGGGGGGGGGTGTTGCCCAGGGGGGAGTGGGGTGTGGAAGGGGATGGCATAGGATTTGGCCCAAGGCAACGTTGCCTACATCGCTTACACGAGGAGCGAAAGTTTCAAAGTATAAAAATTGGCCCGGGTTGTAATATTGTTTTCAGATTCAACCACAGTACATATATATTTCTTTAATACACATAGTGTATATATTATGTTTTGTTTAGGTCTTCTTTTTTTAAGCATGTGCACCCAATAGCTGTTGTAGAATGAAACACTTCTTTCCATTATCAGAACCCCCTCGTGACAGCAGAACAAAATATCAAGGCAGGGAACCTCTCTTGAATGTTAAACCCTGGTAGAACAATATGTCACCGTCCCTTCCCGAGTGTTTTTTTCTCAGTTCGTTCCCCTTCTCTGATGAAGCCACTCCTGAGTGTGTAATAACAATTACAGCGGAGGGCAACGATGTAGCGTTGAGTACAATTCCCGATCACGGACTGACACTAGTGGCGATTATCTGAACTGGTCCAGGGATTTCCCCAAGCTTGACTCATCCTTAAAATAAGTATCTGGTGTGGTGTGTAAGCATCAGCACTGGGGAGACAAAGGTGGCCAGGTGTGCACCTTGCCAGCCTTCATCGGTCCTTGCTAACAGCGTTTGCCGCAACAGCCTGTGTAGGCTACACTGGGGGTAGTTGTCTTTGTAAAAGCACCGCTGATTATTCACCCAGGAGAGTTCACAGAGTCCCAACACTCTTCTTCGGGAGTGTTCTGCGTTGTGGTGTTTTCCCATAATTATGTGTCAGTACTTGACATGCATAAATAAACCAGAGTACCCAGAGAAAAACTTACTCATAGGAGGGGATAACACTTAAAGCCATCTCCCGGCTATCTCAAAGTCCTACACGTGCAATACCTGGCAAACAAGAGTGGCCACCCATTCAAATGATAACCAGGTTCAATCGAATTCAGCATCCAAGATCTAATTATATGAAGTGCACTGATGGTGATTTAGATGGCAAGGTGGTGCAGTGATAACACTGGTGTCTCCCAACAAGAAATTGTTTGGTTCAATTCCTGACCTTTCTATGTGGAGTTTATATGTTCGCCCCCTATTCTGCATGGATTACCTCTGGGTTCTCCAGTTTTCTGCCATAGCTAAAACAAACGCTACACAATGTAACTTGTGTTGCCAAAATGTCCCAATTCTCAATTGGAATTACACTTAGCAATATGACACCCAACTGCGAAATCATGGCAGGACCCTGAGAAAGAGCGTATTGTGATTTAGTGAGGTTATCCTGGGTAAACAAGTCAAATAATGGTAACTATTTGGTTCATTTGGTTGCATTAATTATTTGGTTGCATGTCTTTTTTTATCTCTTCACAGAGCACGGTATGACCAAATCATCGAGTTCATTATCAGAGTGTGATGGACTTTTTTGGTGTGAGAGACCATCAGAATTCCACACTGCTCAGTGTATCCCCGAGGGTGGGAGAAATAGTTGGCTCTGAACTTGAAACCCCAAAGGTGGTGATTCATTACCCTTTTATTAGCATTAATCCTTGACTCAGCCACACCTCTGAGACGCCTCATTATGTGTGAACACGCATGATCTTTTCGAACAGAAAGCCAACGAACATGCAGTGCCACAGCTGAGTTTTTTTTGCAATGCGGTGCACTCTTTAGGGCCCTCTGCTTAACTAATGACCAAGCCGGCGGATCATTTGGAATGCTTGGGTAGGTGTAAGAAACAAGGCCACCTTGAACTACAGGGATCGCCAGCTTGAAATCAATTTCGTGCAATGAATACTGCCATCGTCATCATTAACAGGCATGTACCAATTCACCACGCCCTCACCAGCATTGCCATTAATTGTCACGATTCAGGGTCACAATTTGTTTGTCTTGTTGTATACTCTAATTTGTATTGTTTCTCATCGTTCTATCACGCTTATGCAGTTTTTTCCCCATGCCATTCGTCTAAATGATAACAATCGCATATAATTTGCATCGTAAATTACTTTTTAGATTGTTTCTCACACACGAAATTTGATGCATGTATCGTGAGCATACAAATCAACGGTAATCGGCGAATTTATATTTTACATTATATTACATTCCTAATCATCATTCATCACAAAATTATATGTCCCTACGAATGATATAGCCTTTCTGTACAGAGCAGCAGTGGCTTGTACCAGGTAAATTAAATCAGGGTTTAATAAAATCCAAAAATAAAAAATACTGAGCATTGGTTGCTAAGTGTATGTTGTTATACACAAAGCTTGACGAACCAATTGTGTCCGTGTGAATGCACATCTGTGCCGGGTAACAGCGGTGCAATAGCTTGTGCACTACAAACCTGAGCTTGATTCCCCTAGTCTTATGAGTAACTGCCTAATTAATGCCCTGCTTTGAAATATATCCTTTATTACATTACAACTCTCTATATATATCAAGCGCATGTACACTTGTAACCCGTATGCTTATCACAAATATTTCGGGTTGAAGAGCGACACGGTGGATAGTACGCCGCACTACGAATCTGGCGACCTCATTCCGATCGCTTGCCTTGGCTTACATCTCAGATTAGCACGGTTGCCTACGTATGGTGCGAAAGAATTTCAAAGTACATTTACGTTTAAGGACCAGTGATATCTGAACTGGTCATTGGTCCCCTGTCCCCTTCAACTAACCTGCACTGACCAGCATGGTGAAGTAGAATGAAATCAACAACCCACGTGACCGAAATGGTCACGTGGGAAGGCTCTCATCCAGTCGTGAATTGACGAATGGGCTCTAAATAATTATTAGCATTATAACCCGTTGTTAATTGTAACGGAGAAATGCTGATACATCACGACAGCTGCATCTGTTGGTGTCATTTCCTACAACATGCACGAGTCTTACCTGTTGTCCCTATCTCATCCGCTCCCCTCCAACAACTGTTCAGCCACGGTAGACACATCGCAAGGAAATAAACCGCATCCTTAAGTTTATGCAACATTTGTTAGCTGTCTTCCGAAGATAAGCCGCCCTTTACACAGCGCAAACAAATGTTCCACAAATTTCAAGCCACGGGCCGGTTCCTGTCAATTTCTGACAGGCAATATGGATGGAAATTTGTAATCGGACATGTCAGCCTGTAATCACGCCCCACTGTATAAATCCCATCACACTTAGAAAAAAAATTGTTTCATTTAGCTCTATCAGCTAAGTGTACGCAAGGGGGGAGAAACGCAGTGGGTCTGATCGAACCCGCAGCTTTGCTCGCTCGCCCGTCAGAGCTCTCGGCTCGACACGGAGGATGAATAATACATTCTTGGCGAGATTTTTTTTTAAGGACATGTTGTGCCCCTCGCCTCTGAAGCGTTAAACTTTTATTCACGCATGAGCATCAAACGTCGTGCTCCACTCTGAAAATCATAAAACGCCTCCAGTAATGGAATCTGTGCAATTTTTTTTTCTCCCTCATCACAGCTGCCTTTCTTTACTGTCGCTCAGAATGAGATTGCTCTTCTGCCTGGGCTTGTTAAGCAACATGCACCACTCAAGAGGCATCAAAACGTGGCAGCCAGGGGTGCTGATAATTTCTCGTCAAACTGCACTCACGCCATTTCTAGCTACGAGTGTTCTCATAGACCAATGTGGGTGCTGCTGTGGTCAGCACGGTGTTTGCAAAAAAAAAAAACTGATTCAAGCACCGTTTTTATAACTGCTTCATAATGCAGAAATGTTTTTTTGTCAAAGCCTTCCTGGGTCTTTGCATTGTACGGCTGTGTATTAAAATTGGACAATAACCCAGAGAAAATGAAATTGGCCAGCCTTGAATATCTGTACATGTTTACAGTACAGATGGGTATTATATTGTTGCTGCTTCAGTGATCTTGCGCATTAGATGACAAGATAAAAAAAATAAAGTCAGGATTATTTTGCTTCTGGGAGGAAGAAAATACAACCCTATTTTACGATATAAATAGGTGGGTAGAGTTTGATGTTCGGCAATCTTGCCACTAGGCATGTAATGAGATTATTTCATGGCTGGTACGTTGAAAGTGCTTATGGGCACAAAAATGTGGATATAGCCACTTAGATCAACCATCTATGTACCTTAGCAGTATGTTTAATGTATGTTGGTTGCCGATGGCAGTTGTGATTAAATCAAAAATGGCGGCAAATATGGCGACTGACTGTAATAGGGTAATTGCTCCCTCCCTGAAAAATGTTTAGTGGATATTTATCTAACATCCTGCCAACGCTCATGCACTTATCACCATTTTTTTACAAATCTGCCTCACTATCAACCCTCCCCACAATATGTCCAGAAAATGTATTAATTGCCATGATTTTGGTTTGAGATTAAATTGAAAAGAAATCAGTTTATTTTGAGAATGTTCTCATTTAAGTTATACTGGGTTTTTTCTGTCTCGTCTCTCGATTAACCTAAGCGTAACATTACAATATTGTATGCATAAAATGTAATCAATTTTTACACACGCAATGTGATGGATATATGTATCATGAGTAGAAGAATCAATGCATCATCACATTCATACTCGCCACTGAGGCGTTTTGCATGATATCAACAGTTCAATTCCTGCTACCCACCCATTGGTGCAGGAAGAATAAATCTGCTGGAAAATGTGGCATTAAAATCCCTGCAACACGATTTGTCCTCTCCAACCATGGACCATTTATATTTAAATTCGTATCTGTTTTTTTAAGCCAACCGCATATAAGGGAAGATAATACCTATACTTTCCTAATGCTATATTTCAGTTGGTTTATATATAACGTTTATGCTTAACCAATCGAACTAAAAAATATAATTTAAAGACGTTGGATTGTTCTGCATTTAAGGCAGTGCAGGAGTTAATCTAATGTCTAGACATAAGTGCGCACCCTATTTTTTATGAGTGGCCGTGTCAGATGTCTTCAAGAGATTTTATGAAAATTGCATGGAGCAATGTCATCCATTCCATTAGGCGAATTGGCCACATATGACTGACGCACTCAGCAAAATCAGGAATTCGTGTGTAACATTGGGCCAACGAGGTGCTTTTTGACCGCTGCTAGCGCGTGTCTCACGGAGCAGGCAATGACTAGTCGCTCGTGTCAGATGATCGTGTGCATCAATACGTTTCGCTGCAAAAAAAAAGTTGTGTTTGCTTTACCAATTTCGAATATGACTTGAGAAGCACACTGCTGAGACATATTGAGCTGCGTTCAAACAGCACGTGAGGGCTGAGCAAATGTGTTCCAGTGGGCAGTGCGAATGGTATTAGGGGCCGCCCATGAATGGGGCGGGGGGGGTCAGACATTTGTGACGATGTGTGACGAGGGAGAGGGGGTTTGAAAAATGTGACACCACATCAAAACGCGAAACTTTAAATAAATATAGACAACACGTTCTACTTAATTAAATATACTTTTTGATGTTTTCTCCTACAACATCAGAGTGCAGCGCCACATTAAATACGCACTACAATGACAATAGTTTAAAACGATTTGAAGCATGTTTTATTTTGGGGGGGGGGCAGTGCTTTGTGACGTCATATTTGAGGGGGGGTCTGACTTTTTGTGACGCCGTGTGACGAGGGGGCGGGGGTCAAAAATCGTCCAAAATCACGTGATGTCATTTATGGACGTCCCCTTACCAACAATTAGAAAAAAAAGGTTAGCTCCCAAGTGATAATCAGCAAGCTAATGGAAATACGTTCATGGTTAACTGAATACAAATTCAATCTCCGTAAGTTGTTTATGTTGCGATGAAACTAGCTTATGACATATCAATATATGTGTATTATGGATGAGATGCAAAGAGCAGATAAAACGTTTTCAAACGGGTTACTGAGAGAGCTCAGCACAATTACAGTACATCATTTTAAAACCTTACCTTTACGTGGCCATCATATAATGAGCACAATAATTTTAAGGGTAACTGATTATTCCATTAAAAGAATAGCTATGATTTGATAAATGTAATGCATATTGACGATTGTGACTTACCGTTGTAATTATTTTATTAAGTTCTCAACTAGCTAAAAAGCTCAAATGTGGGACATGTATAGTTGAATCTGTGTTTCATGATATTTAAAATCATCTGAAAGATCACATTTTTTAATTGCAGACCTAAAATATATTTATATATATATATCCCAGAACGCCATTGGTTTCACTGATAGAGCAAGGACAGCCTAAAGTTACACACTGCTCTAAGTATCCTGCTGCACGCTAAAAATATATTATCCCTATTACCAGTGAACCAAGCAATTTGCCTCCGATGGAGTGTGAAGCTAAAATCTATAGAATGTGGACAAAGCCAGTTACGAGATGTATTTACTCCCCGGTCAACATTTTTTCCCCAATCTCAATCAATTTAATGTGCATTTTAATAATAATCTATAAATTTATAGTGACTACACATAATTACTTTTTCAATTTAATAGACTTTTCAAAAAAGTTGTAAGTTTAATTAAAATCATTAATTGACTAAATCCCACACAAAATATAAATCAAGTTCCTATACATATTTCATGGGGAGGGGGGAATTCTAAGAGACAAAAGTGTATATCAATTTCACAGCTGGGACTATCAAATGAATGAAATCAATCAAGTCTGAGAGAATGTCTGGCTATGATAATCTTGGCTAGTGTCTTCTAATAACTTCCGTGTCTTCCGAGATGATTTTCTCGTAAGATTCATTTCCCGCGTAATACACATAAATATTTCAGAGTTTGACATTTATAGTGTGAAGAGAAACGATTTACGACGAATCTTTGGAGTTCTCTGCTTTGCAGAATCTGGTTAAAGGGTGATATGCATTCATGCCTGAAGTCAATTTTAATTAGCGAAAGCTATAAAGTTATTTTTATATATGATAGCAAAATTCTGCTTGCTATTTTGTTCATTTCCCATAAACCGTGTCCTTTTAAGAGGCTGAGTGAATCTAGTTTACAAAGCACGTTCCGATAAAAGTAAACACTACTGCAAAAAGAAGATAAAAATGTAAAGGTGCGGTCCTGCTCTAGAGAGCCCCGCTAGAGGGTGTTTGGCCTACTCTTCCACACTGGCCAGACGTCTTGGAGAAGGCATCCACACTTTTCCCGACCACACACGACCTGCCAATCAACTAACTGTAGTGCACTCATGTATATTGTTGGCTGGACAGAAGCAGGGGAGATATGAGAAACTTCACCATTATTTCACACTGAGTGTTTTAATCGGGGCGAGTCTCGCGTGATAATCATTACACCACAGAAGCATCCCTTGAAACATTGCACATACACCAGTACTACAGTGTCCAAACTATCTGGATAGTTTCGATTTCAAGCTTTCGTGACTGCAGGGATTCATATTCTTGGTTCTTTCGGTAAAGTCACGTAGAAGGGAAATAATAAAATAAAATAAATAAACCAATAAAATTCTCACGACGTTTCGATTGCAACACAAGCAATCATTTTCTTGCTGTAGTTTTCACACCTGATGATGATTGTTTGTGTTGAAATCGAAACGTCGTGAGAATTTTATTATTTTCTTATTATTGTATTATATCCCTTCTACGTGACTTTACCGAAAGAACCAAGAATATTAATCTCTGGATAGTGTTCATATACAAGGTGCTTCAAAAAAAATGTTAACACTTCGGAGAATTTGCAACAATACCAAAAGAATGTCCCTCCGGGCTCTGGAAACCACCTGGAGAAGATTCCAGGCCACGTGTTGCCAACGATGGCGAACAAGTGGAGACGATTTGACTTTTTGAAGCTATTAACGTACATTTGTTATCATGTTACAGTATAGTATCCGTTCTTTTCTCATTAAAAACGATAGTCCCATATAAGTGTTAACATGTTTTTAAGCACCCTGTATTACATGTATTTTATTTTCTACAAGGATGCCAACACTATATTTTTACTTAAGTTAACTTAGCAGTACATCCATAAACGAGCACTTACGCTTAACATATCCAAAACAATGGACCACTGCCAATATACGTCCCGATTGTAAACATTTTTTTAAAGAGGATGCAGTGGTTATCACGGTGTACGATGAAACCCGTTGTAACACAAATGTGAAGTCTATCATGACGAACATCAGTGGCAATAGTTGCCGGGCATGTCCTTTTATCAACCCACACTCACCAGCAAGGTGAAGTATGGTGAAATGTAATCCCCATGACAGAAAATGTGTTCGTCCAACAGAAGTTTGACAAAGGGCTGTAAATTCGAATTTTCTAAACTCTCACCCTGTGCATCTGGTATGCAGCTACACGAACTCTGAAACTATAACAGCCTCCCACACAGGCATAGTTAATTAAAATAAGTTTACTTCACAATTCTCATACATTCCTGAAGGCACGTGCAGCTGAGAATGTGCATTTGCATGTGCGTGGAGAAATATGATTTGAGTGGAAATATTTTTAACTATCCACTGAACTGTGTTCAACTATTTAATTGCTTTCAGTTAGAGTGCGATCCCAGTTATTTCACTTTACACAACCAGTGACTCAGTCTTGTCAGATTAATTTTGAGGTTCTACATGGTGCTTCTTTTTTAAAAACAAAATCAAAGAAGAAAACATAATTCCATAAATGAAAGCGCCTGGCATTGTTTTTTTTATTGCCCACTGTTGAAGTGCTTAATGTTGTGTGATGGGCAGACACACTATGTATTTGCACACAATACCATAACACATGAAAGTATAAGGGTTGCGTTTAATTGCTTTGGTAATTCAAGGATGAAAAGTAAGCTATTGTAAGGCAATACTTTTTTGCCTGAAAATTAGATATTAATTGATAGTGATAGTGAAGATCTACCGTGCATGACTCATGGGCTTCGGAAGCTTTCTTTTGGCATTACTGTCACACTCCATTGGAGGTGAATTAATTAATTGGTTCACTTATGACGAGGCTGGAATATATTTAAGTGTTTAGCAGAGGACTTACAACTATTTACAACATTACGCTGACCCTTTCAGGTGTTTGAACCAATAAACCTGCGGACATTATTTTCAGGGTCCAAATAAGAACATTTGTGGTAAAATTTCGATTTAAAGCTTTCGTGACTGCAGGGATTCATCTTCTTGGTTCTTTCGGTAAAGTCACGTAGAAGGGAAATAATAAAATAATAAAAATAAAACATAATAAAATAATGCTCACGACGTTTCGGCCACAACGCAAGTAGCCGTCCTCAGGTGAAGAATGAGGACGGCTGCTTGCGTTGTAGCCGAAACGTCGTGAGAATTATTTTATTATGTTTATTTTTATTATTTTATTATTTCCCTTCTACGTGACTTTACCGAAAGAACCAAGAAGATAACATTTGTAGTGTTCGGATTATTATTATTCGGGTTTTCTCAATCCGAACAGGATTTAATTTCAGTCGGGCCTGTCCTGGAAAATATTTCTTGATCCGGCTCACCACCTATTTTAGGCCTAGCTCCTCCTCTGTAGTCCTGTCTCAAGGCCTGTTCCCATCTGCCAGAGACCCAATATATATACAGTGGGTGTAAGCAGAGATTTGACGATACAGTATTTTTTCCCAAATTGTACCATTCCAGCCCTACATGATAGGACACCAGTAGAATGTACATCGGTGACTGAGACAATATCGGCAATATGCATGAGACACATTTCGCCGGATGCCACCTTGGTCTAATGGTCAGCGCACCGGTTGGGTCTCCCGGTGCGACATTTGAAACGGTGGTGTAAGTTTCTTGACTGCCCTTCTCATCTGTTCAGCCAGCAGTATACATGGATATCAACCACGTTGTTGTAGATCGGCCAGTTCAAATGTAGTGGGGTAAAAGTGGGAACTCTACCGCATCTTCCAAGATGTCGAGCCAGTGTGTGGAACAGTGATGCCAAAGACCCACTGGAGCCCGTGTCTTGCGGAGGCCCTTCCCCCAGCATTGGTGTGAAAAAGAAATCAAAGGGCTGCACCCTTACCCCTTTTTACATTCAATCATCACAAATGTGCCTCCATTAACACTTGCTGTGGAGATAGCGCATCTGCATCGGAATGATCCTAAATGTGTCTAATACATAAATACCTTTGCTGATCTCTTTAAGGAGCACCTCCGATTAGCATGGTTAGCTACGTACGGTGCGAACGAAGTTCAACATATAATAATAAACCATCAAGCAAACTCCGGGTCATTCTGGCAGCAGCTGCTGGCTTACCGTCGAACAAAGACAGTCACCTGAATCACGCGCTCGCAGATGCGCTCCTGGGGCCATCTGAAATGCTCTTCGTTCCGATATTATGAAGCCACTGGAGCCATGCACTTTTAAATCTAGATTGAAAACTCACATCTTTAAAACTGCTCTTTGTGTTTAGTTTGCTATCCTTCCCCCGCACCTCAGATTAGCACGGCTGGCTATGTACAGTGCGAAAGAAGTTTAACATTATACATCCTCAATAATTGCCATGATGAGATGGCACCTGTGTCTGGATGGCAAAAGGGCATTTGATAGCTCGAGGGCATCATCATTCAGCACTATTCAGAATCATCGTTGCATTAAATCCCCGTGCCATCACCACAGGACTGTGTGACAGCCATGCAAATTCAAAAAGCTCTGACGGCAGAGGGCCATTCTGGCACCATAACATGTCGTCATTACCAGCCAAATCTCCGTGGTCATTTTCATTCTATATTCACAGTGACTTGCTGTGAAATGACACCAGACGTGGGTTGTAGTCGAGCCACTGGCCCGTCATATTAGTCTCTCCTCCTGAGCAACACCACACGTAGAATATGTCAGGCTGCGTGCACACTTGACCCCGACACTTATAGGTCACATTTCCAAGCGACTGCCTCGTAAACTCACCTCATCATCTCGTGCACCGCTCACAGCAAACCGGTGGCTGATGACAATGTATTTGGCACTGCTCTCGAGGTGAGGAAAAGGATCCATCCGCTCCGAATGACACGCGAAATGAATTAGGGGCGAATGCCTCCGCTCATTATGGCAGTTCTCTGAAAAACACTCCACAAAGTGTCAATAAATGTGTGGTCATGTCTGGGAAATTTTGAGAAATGGCAGGAGTTTGTTTTATCTTACTCTCCCCCTTTGTCTTTCGGTGTCATTGGCACAATCCCTCAAAAGTGCCATAACAATCATATTTAAATGCGTGTGGGTTTGTATAAATTTATGTGCACAGCATCTATATGTATAAAATCGCAAATATGTCTGTCTGTCTGTGTGTGTGTCTGTGTGTCGCCGGACCATACGCAGTTTCATTGGACGGCGGTTGCCCCTGGCAACGGCTAGCGACGCATTCGCTGCGGGTGGACGCCATTTTTAATTCCCGTTAAAAATATGCGCACGCATTAACACGCGACTCTCAGGTAAATTCATCAAAGTTTCACGTCCTCTTCACTCCCCCCCACCACAATGTGTGCAATTACTATTATAGGCTCGGTAGATAATAAAATGATAGCGATTAGACAGTATTATTGTAGCGCGGGGGGGGGGGGAACGGCCCCGGTACCCAGCCTCAGCCGGGTGGGCAATCTAGGCGAGGCCGGAGGCTCTGCACGGTACTTGGCCTCGACACCCAGCACGCGACTCTGAGGTAAAATCATCAAAGTTTCACGTCCTCTTCACTCCCCCCCCACCACAATGTGTGCAATTACTATTATAGGGTCGGTCAACTGTGTAATTACTTTTAAACCTGACGCGCCAAGAATCGATTCTCTGAAACGCGCAAAGGAATCGAAAGTTGTAGATTCCTTTAGATTCGGACGATTCCCGTTTACTATAAGTTGCTTAAAGTCGATATAAACTGCTACGAACGGGAAATATCCGGCGTTGACTGGGGCAAAAATGTAATTAATAACTCCTGAAAAAATAAAAAAATAAAATAACAATGAAAATGAAACTCTATCATTCAAAATGTAACCCCCCAACATGCCAGGAATCGATTCTTTGAATCGAACAAAGGACTAATCGAATGTTGTAAATTACTTTAGGATCGCGCTTCCTGTTTAATATAAGTTGTTTATAGAGTTGATATAAACTGCTACGAATGGGAAATATCCGGCGTTGACTGGGGCAAAAATATAATGGTGAGGGCGGTTGTGAGTGGCGATTGTGAGTGGTGATTAGTGAGTGGTGAGGGGAGGTTGAGTGGTGAGGGTGAGTGGTGAGGGTGAGTGGTGAGGGTGAGTGTTGAGGGTGAGTGGTGATTGGTGAGGGTGTGATTCGTGAGGATGAGTGGTGAGGGAGAGTGGTGAGGGAGAGTGGTGAGGGTGAATGGTGAGGGTGAGTGGTGAGTGGTGAGGGTGAGTGGTGAATGGTGATTGGTGAGGGTGTGATTGGTGAGGATGAGTGGTGAGGGAGAGTGGTGAGGGAGAGTGGTGAGGGTGAATGGTGACGGTGAGTGGTGAGTGGTGAGGGTGTGTATATATGTAAGGTTATTAAGAAATATATTTTTCACCCGGGCAACGCCGGGTACTACTGCTAGTAGTTATATATATGTAGTGACATCGCTGATGTCACTGTGTAATGCCGGCTCTAGAGAGGCACGGCGTACGGTGTACTGACATCGCGGGCACCACTCACATGTGGGTGCAGTACCGGCCCTAGAGGGGCTCGGTGAGCACTGACTGGCAGTGCTGAGTGGCACCACGCTCTGCGTGCAGTGCCAACCCCTACAGGATAGGGTTTGAGAGTGCCGGCCACGGGAATGGGATTACCAAGGGCCATGGCACTCTGGTTGACCCGAAGGACACGTGACCGGTAAAGCTTACACAGGGGCCCCCAGGTGGGGGCTAGGGGTGGTCATGTGTTAGGGCCGAGATCCTACTGGAGGATTCTAGAAGGTGGGCGTGGCTAAGGGCGGAGCCAGCCACGCCACAGAGGATATAAGCCGGGTCCCCGAGCAGGACCGGCTGCTGTTGTTCATCCTGAAGAATCTAAATTCTACGTACTACAAGAGTCACCAACACGGGGACCTGGAGCCGGGCCAGGGTCCGGTCCGTCGTAGCTTAATACCATTGTAATTAGTGTAGTCAGCCTGGTGGTCCACCACCCTATGGTGTTAACGTGTTAAGGGGTAGTACCCCGTGTGTTGGTTTTAATAAATGTGTTGCCTCCAAGAAGTGCGTCTGCGACTAAGTTGAACTCACTACATATATACACATATATATGGGTAGCGACAGTGTCGTGATTAGCGCACTGCGCCACGAACCTGTCGACCCGGGTTCGATTCCCGCTCATGGCCACAACCAGTGATCTTTACCTGAACCGATCCTGGGCCTCCCCTCGGACGACTCATCCTCAAAATGAGTACCTGGTGTGATGTGTAAACATCACTACTTGGGATGCAAAGGCGGCCGGGCGTGGTGCTGGTCACCCACCCCCTCGTGTGCCGTGCCGGCCTTCATACGAGCTACTCTGTTAAGTCTACGCGGGGAGATCTTTGTTATATGCACAGCACATCGACATGTATGGCATTCAAATGTGTAATGGATAAAGAGTTAAAGGCGCGGCCCTGCAACTGCTTGCTCACGCAACTGATAGTGGAAGGGCCACTGCTTGATGGAGCTCTAGAGAGCCTTTGTAGAGGGGTTTTATAATTTATAAATATACATTGGCATTTTGCTCCTGAGCATATTGCCATACGTAGCAAGATCATTGATAAATACAGATTCTATATTTCAGGAGGCTATGCGTGCTTTCCGTTTAAAGAACTACCGCAGTTTGAACAACAGCTCTGTGAAGTATAACGGAGGAATAATAGGGACATATTATAAGCCATATAAAGTATGTTATTTGAAATTAATTCAGGACTATTCATCACTGCACCTACTAAGCAATCTGGGAAAGTTGTTTATAAATGCCATCTATGGTAATAACCTGGAAAGTTTAAAGAAGCATCTTGTTAAACTATATATACTGTATAAAGTGTAACCGTTATTTGATGAAAGCCTATGAAATCCTTTCACCTTCTTATCATGGAACAGCATAAAGCAACGTATTAATTCAAACTGCTTACTTGTATCATCACTATAAAAGTGTGTTTAATCTCACATATGGCTTCAATATTTCAAAGCAGTGCGAAGCCAAATTGTTTTTCCCAATGCTCATGGTGTAGCAGGCACTTGAAATGTCATCTGAGTCTACTACTTGTGTTTCAATATGTAAATGAATGCCCCGAATAATAATATATACCGCGTATGGATAGACTGCTCATTGGTCTGAAAAAGATTAGGCCATTATGCCATGAGGTGAATTTAACTGGGGCATCTTCAAAACAAAGCATCTGTCTCATGTAACATCTAAGCGAATATTCAAAGGAGGAGATTGAGGCTGCTTTTGAGAAAAAAATTAATGTAAATCCCTTGTTGCAGTTTTCATGGCCATATTCCCTTTTTATTAATTTTTTTATGCTGTCGTTACTTTGATCTCCAGGCTATATTGGTTTTCTTTCACTTCCAGTTAAGGGATCTGGAACTGATATCAAAGAGAATGACAGCTCCTAATTTATTGAGTTGGTTAATACTTTTGTCGTTGATATGCAGAAAGATATGCAGAAAGCAGGCCTTTCGTCGAGTCAGGCTAGGCTTTGTATCTTTGTTTTGTTAGTGTAGTTTAGTTTTCTTGCAATAGCAGATCTCTGCCAGGAAACTGCAGTCCTTTGACGCAATAACATAATTACTATTTTCTTTAGTCGGTAATACATTTGTAGTGACATCGTGGACGCCACTGGGTAATGCCGGCTCTAGCGAGGCACGGCGTGCGATGTACTGACATCATGGACACCCCGTACATGTGGGTGTAGTACCAGCTCTAGAGGGGCTTGGTGAGCGCTGATGGAGAGCGCTGAGTGGCACCACGCTCGACGTGCAGTGCCGACCCCTACAGGATAGGGTGTGAGAGTGTCAGCCATGGAATGGGGTTAATAAAGGCCATGGCACTCTGGTTGACCCTGGAAGGCACGTGACGGGTAAAGTCTACACAGGGGCCCTCAAGTGGGGCTAGGGGTGGTCACGTGTCGGGGCGAGATCCTGCTAGAGGATTCGAGAAGGTGGTCGTGGCCGAGGGCGGGGCCAGCCACGACCCGTGAGGATGTAAGCCGGGTCCCCAGAGGGACCGGGGTTCAGCGTTGCTGTTGTCATCCTGAAGATATTCGTTCTACGTCCGAGACGAGTCACCAACACGTGGACCTGGACCCAAGCCAAGGTCCTGTCCATTGTAGCTACTCCCAGTGTATTAGGGTAGTTAGCCTGGTGGTCCACCTCCATAGGTTATTATCTGATGAAGGGGCAGTTACCCCTTTGTGTTGGTGTCAATAAATCTGTTGCCTCCAAAGAGTACGTCTGCGACTCAGTTGAACTCACTACACATTGATTATGTTTAAAGCGCGTGCAGTAAATATGGCATGGGGAAGCAGCGGTGAACGCGCTGCGCTTTGAACTCAACAACCTCAGTTTGAACCCTCAGCAACGGTTAACACTTGTGGCGGAGTGATATCTGGGACTTGTCCAGGCCCACCCTTCCTTCGGCAACCTGCACTGGCCAGCGTGGTGAAGTATGGTCAAATAACCGCCACGACAGACGCGATGTCTAGAGACCTTCCACCAGCAGTGGATTGACAGAGATCTGCGATCTGCAGGGTTGGTCCAATTGTCTTGTGACCCCCATTTAATTCTCGAAAACTGAACTTTTTTTTGTATACCAATAAGTGTGAAATGTAATGTAAGAAATATAAGATAAAATTATCAGGGGTCAATTAATTAGGGGGCACAAGACATCTAGACCACCCTGTAGAAGGTGATGCTAATTCGCAGTATGGACGCACTCTAACTAAATACATCAACAAAATACCCATCATGGTTTTTTATTGTTTAAGAGCTCGGAATAAAGCATCGTGTTCCCATTTAGGGGAAAAAAACCTCTCTAATTAGAGAGAAAGTAAGAAAAAAAATCTGTATCAAAAAATAAATGTACTTTGCACACACGGTATCTGCCGTTGTTGCCATACAAAGGTGGCAGCCCGAATGAAATAAGCAAAGTAATTAAATGAACCACTGGGAACATATGAACGTTTCAATGTAATTAGCCATGAAGCACTTGCAGTACATTAACAGCTGCACCGTTTCATTAAATGGCCTCATACTTGCCTCCATTATTCTGCTTTTACATCGCGGAATAGACCCCCGCGGGGCAATTACTCGGGTTGTATCTATGTGCTTCCACAGTGAGACTTACTTTTGGTCCGGTGGTAACAGCAAAAGTCAACAACGAGACAATCGTGACACCGACGTGAAATTTCACTGGACCAGCGGCGTCTATTTCTAACTGTCTACCCTGATCGTTACCAAACAGGATCCCATAATCTTCTTGGTTTTTTCGGTGAAGTCACGTAGAAGGGAAATAATAAAATAATAAAAATAAAACATCGTAAAATAATTCTCACGACGTTTCGGCCAGCATAAATAGTCGCTCCAATCCTGGAGCGTGCCATTCAGACTCTGTCTACTTGACAGCCCTGTTCTCCACCTGAGGACGGCTGCTTGCGTTGTGGCCGAAACGTCGTGAGAATTATTTTATTATTTTTTATTTTTATTATTTTATTATTTCCCTTCTACGTGACTTTACCGAAAGAACGAAGAAGATGAATCCCTGCAGTCACGAAAGCTTTAAATCGAAAGGATCCCATAATATTACTCTGCTTTATTATAACATTGCGATGAATGTAGCAGCCCACGAATTGTCTGCAGGGTTCATGAGAATCACCACTGTAGCATGACTCGGTTTAAAAGGGGGCATACACAAACTCTGGTGGGACACGTGACAGTCGATGTTCAACACGATTTTAGACAATCGTTAAATGCTCAACGGAATGAGTTCACAATTGCATCTCCTTTTATTTATAGTGCATTCTCCTCTCACCACCCCGTTTGTGTGGTGGAAATACTGTGACGCCCGGCACTTAATTGTGCTAATTTTGAATTGTACTAACAATTGTGTTTATAAGAATTTAGATGGGGGCGGCGGGGAACCTTCAGCAAGGGGGGCCTCAGCCACTTACAGCCACCAGCCCCTCCCAAACGACATTTGGCCGATTGTGTTGCCTCCGAAACGTCGTGATTTTTTATTTTACTTTTATTAATTTTAATTTTTTACCTACGTGACTTTACCGAAAAAACCTAAGAGTACGATTTGAACCCATTGCGTAGGACATATGCAAATTTAAAAAACATCGATTCTCACACACGCGATTAGATGCACGTATCAAGAACTTAACAATCGATTAATCAATGCAATATGATGACTGAGCAGAGCTGATGGAGCAGAGGAGATAGACTTATGGGGAATATTCACCCAATCCTTAAGGCGGGCTGCCCTCCAGTCCATTCTCACATTTGTATTCGGCCTTGAGCGATCGGCTCAAATATGGCTCTTCGGTACTCCCTCGGGTGGCCCATGCTACCAAGGATTCCCTTGAAGAATTTTATATCTAGATCATAAATATGCATGATAGCAAGGTAATGGTGGTAGCTATGTATAATAAACATGCGCTTCCATTGTACAATTGAATATCAGTTTTAGATGTGAAACGTTTACGGAATATACAAATAAATCGGTAGCGTTTGTAAAAAATAAAAACCAGGTCCGCGTACGTGAAGATTTCAGCCCAAGGTGGATATTAGTCATATTTTTCACTCAAAGTGGTGGCTCCCAGCCCCCCGTGGGCTCGCGGGCTTCAAAGAATGAAAACAATGCTCATTTTAAACAATGCAGAGGCAATTAATTATATGTTCACTGCTGCTCATGATCGTCCATGGCTTACATCTGACATGCCCACATGTGCCGTGGAATTTCCTTGCAAATAACGTGGCAGCGCAGGAAACTTTGGCCACAAAAGTTAAATTAATTCTGATCAGGAGCAATGATCTGTTTTTATATAACGGTGCAGTTATTGATAATTGGTTTGTTTTACCCTTCTATCTGGCAACAAAACTGACACCTTTTTTTTACAAGGAGTCATGTTTGCATAGACCACAATACCTGCAGCCATAATGCAAACAAAAAACATAACTCTGATAATATATGCACTGTCCTTGAAGTTGATTGGTCCACACCCGAGACAGCTTTCCTTAGAGCCTAGTCTCACATAGGTTGGACCAGATGACTCCTTGTAAAAAAAGGTGTCAGTTTTGTTGCCAGATAGAAGGGTAAAAAAACAATTATCATATTTTTTACCTGCAAATGAGGTTCCAATGGTGGTGCAGTTATTGTTTGAGCTTTAAATGTGAAAGGTTTTGACGGTGATTATTATTAAAAAGTTCCTCTTTGGCCAAATACCAGACATTTCACGAATATGCACTGACAAAAGAATACATGGAATTGCATCATACTTAAGAGTATAAAATAGTATATTACTTAGTGTTACTCTATCAATCATCATCAACAGCAGCAGGGTATAGTAGTGGTAACATTCGTGCCTCACAGCAATGCATTCCTGGGTTCGATCCTCAACTTAGGTGCCTCTGTGTGCAAATGTAACTAACATGTAACTAATATGTAACTAACATCCCAATCTAGATTCGAAGCTTTCGTGACTACTGAATTGCTCTTTGGTTCTTTCGGTAAAGTCACGTAGATTTTTTTTTGATGCATGTCCACAACATTGCCTCTTCTCTATAGTCCATATGCGTGCCTCTTTAGGTCTCTTCTTACGAGACTTTTCAGCATTTGGTTCCAATTTTGTCGTCGTTGTCAACGTCCATGTTTCTGATGCGATAACCATGGCGGGTAAAATGCACCAATGGGAAGGCGTTATTCCTCAAACACATCGCTGTGCCGCTTCACGTTATCACGTTTGCAAAAATGTTTCCAAAAAAATGCACTTCAACCCGCTCTTGTTTGCCTCTGTATTTTATCAATTTGAGCCTTGTCGCCTTTAAATAACTATCCCAGGTTTACATGTTCCACGGGGTTTTCTAGTCGTCTCCCTCTCGCAGATACATCCGATTGATTTAATTTTATAGATGAAGTCCAAAAATATCTTGCCTTTGGGATTCCTGTATCGTATGAAATCACGTTTATCTTTGACTCTTCATAATCAGCTGTCACCTATTTCACACAACAGCCCCAATTATACTGGGCGATCTTCATCGACAAATCGGCGCAGTATTTAACCGATATTCTCCGTCCATAAAAAAAAATGTAAGAAATCTGAGACAGACCTCTGATCGCTCGTTGACCATTCCGAGATGGAGAACTGCTTCAGAGCCTTGCCGGTTCCAGAGCCTTGCTCAGCACCCACAATTTGGAATGTCCTCAAAGCCAATCGTAACGTTCCACATTTGCCTTCTCTAGCCGCGTGTGTGTTAAGGCCATGCTGCAGGATTACCTTCACCACAATTGCGAATGCTGCAACTAAACTCCGTTATGTCTGAGGCTGTATACACGCTTCATTTACGTACAGCCATGAAGGGATTTCTTTACACTGTTTTTAATTTGTATTTTAAGCACAAGTCATTGTTGATCCTCTTTGCAGGACGTTTTGGCGTGGGTTTCATGTAAATAATTAGTTGTTATTTTTGCTCTTGTGAGTTTTCTCATTCCCTCCACCTTGCGATGTCCTTCAACTGCTGACGGAGTCTCAGGCTCTGGTCATCCTTGTAAGAGAGACACTTGGCTCAAGAGGGCCTTCCTTACCAAGTGCTATTATACAATGATAATTGTTTTTTTACCCTTCTATCTGGCAACAAAACTGACACCTTTTTTTACAAGGAGTCATGTTTTCATAGACCACAATACCTGCAGTCATAATGCATACAAAAACATAACTCTGATGATGTATGCACTGTCCTTGAAGTTGATTGGTCCACACCCGAGACAGCTTTCATTAGAGCCTAGTCTCACATGGGTTGGACCAGAAAAAAGAGGTGTCAGTTTTGTTGCCAGATAGGAGGGTAAAAAAACAATTTTCACATTTTTTACTGGCAAATGAGGTTCCAATGGTGCTATAATACAGCTTGAGTCTGAATTCATACATTTACGTATTGACAATTGCTCTCTGCTCATCGTTGTGAACTTAATAATCTGCCCAGCTTGCACTGGCCTGAATTAGTTTTACAAGGCACACAGCAGAAGCCCACCAGCCCAGTTAGCTTAGACAACTCCTTCTGATGTAAAACGTGCTTTCCAAACTTCCCCCCACGAACGCGATGTACTCCATGTATCTACATTTATCATTCATCCCATATTATTTTGGCTGCGAATTGCTACCTGGCAATTGTATTCATTAAAATGTATTCAGGAAGTAGGAGCTGGATGCACATATATTGGATTGTTTTGTGTGTAATATGGTTAATGTTTAAGCATTTAAGGAGTTATCAGGCAATATTTATTCTTAATTGAGTGTAAAAAAAAATCTGGTTTTGTAATTTTTACGTATTACAACATACTCACGTATATACAGAGACGTCTCGACTTACGAACGAGTTCGGTTCCAGGGGCTGTTTTGTAAGTCGGTTTGTTCGTAAGTAGAGGAGTCCCTGGATACATAAACATCAAACAGCAACGAATATTTTGCCATACCTTGACTGTCCATCGAGCAATCGATCAACAATCATTACACTCTCTCTGTCGTCCATTTGAATTAAAAACACACATGTGCCTTGTTAGATCTAATAATGGCATATGTTTAAAAACAACCGTTCTTAAAAAAAAACACATCTCAGAGCATTAATTTACCCCCTGCCCTCAATGAAGAGATTGTCTCCTTTTATTAGAAAACAAATCTCTCTTTTTTTTGGCAAATATTTTTTAGGTGTTAAGTGCTGTATGCAAATGGCCTTATTATACGTGGACTATGGTTGCATGTAAACGGACATCAGAGATATACAGAGAGACGGTGGCCGATGGTCAAGAGCAATAAGAGAGTGGCAGCCAAAGAATTGAACGTGTTCGAAAGACCGTTCGCCGGGGTGATGGAGCAATGAAATCAGTTAATGTGCAGGTGCTGGATGGATTGTTACATCACAGGATCATGAGGGGTGGTGGTGGCTTCAGCAGAGAGGCTTTCATCCTGCAGTGGATGGACCATGGTTGCTGATGATGATGATGATGATTTTGATGATCGACTCAAAAGTGAATACGTTCACAAACGAATTGTGTGAGCCACATAATACCGAGCCGTGCCATTATCTTCAAAGTAAAACTTACAACCGCAATATAAATAATAATGCCTTTTTCACACATTAAATGTAATGTCTCCAAATATAAATGTATCGCTAAGTGAATGTTCATGCTATCTTAGAAAAAAATAATAAGCTCGTCTAATACAACATTAATGTCGCTGGCTTGTTAATGTTGTGAAAATGCATGTTTAAAATGCCATTATGGCATTGTTAAATTGTAGTTGGATTTTTCTCGCTTGCTAATCAGCGCCTGTGGTATAGTGAAACATTCATTATCGACTTTAATAAAGGTTATTTTTACAACTATTAAAACAAATTTTAAACAACTGTTAAAACCATATCCTAATTAGATAATGTGGACCACTATCTTCGCCATTGAATGCAAAGAATAATTAGAATTGAGAAAAAAAATGCCCCTTGATAACTTGAGAGAAAATGGTCCATGCGGTGATGTAAAGAAGTGAGCTCAAGGATTGCACACAGGATGGAGCTTGAGCCAAAGAGCTGCGATTTGGCCGAGGACAAATTAAGTTCATTTGAATTCATAAAAATGCATACAACTTTAGTCCCTTTGTCAATCCACATCTGGATGATGATGATGACGGTGATGATTCGGTATTGCCAATGAAGAGCAACGATTAGAGATTCACTTCTATGTGATTTAGCCATTCAACTGCTTCGTATGTGATTTGGTGAGTTACAGATACTCCACCACCTTCAATGTAATATTTGGGGCAGTGCAAAGTTCTATGGTCTATGGTTTGGTGCCCATAGCTTGTGCATTAGTTATCCGCATCTTCCACGGTTTGTGCAGATGAAGACCTCCAAGTCAAGCTAATTGTTTCACCAGATCAGACCCCAAGAGACCAGAATAGTTTAATTTGCAAGAATGATTCCCCACACCATGTAAGTCATTGGGGCTAGTTTGGACATTTCACCACGCTGGTCAGTGTGGATTGGTGAAGGGAAGTCAGGACCATTTCAGATCATGCTCACCGCTGTTGTTAGCCATGGATGGGAGTCGAACACTGATTGCCGTGCAGAGTGCAGTGCGCTAGCCAAAGCACAATACACATCAAATCCCAGTTAGAATTGGGCCTATCTGTCTTGAATGATTAACATGAGTCACAGATTTTATATTCTGTTTATGTTCCAAATGTCTGAGGTCCATATTCCCTTATAAATTTGCTTATTTAATTCCGAATCAATAAATGTTGTACTGATGTCGATTCTAGATTTGAAGCTTTTGTGACTGCAAGGATTCATATTCTTAGGTTTTTTCTTAGTGTTTTATTTTAATAATTTTTTGCCTACGTGACTTTACCGAAAAAACCTAAGAATATGATGTAGATTATTGAAACAAACAAAAACAGCGTTGGTAAGCTTTCTAAATTGTTTACTATGTGTAGTGCAGTCAAACCACGCGGAGACGAGGAATACAATAAAGGCTGGTTGCCGTTAATTAAAACCCGCTCTCACACTGCATTCCACACTCACACCAGTGTAGGTGCACTCTATTCTCCGTCCTTCACTTGGACCTGAGATAACTATATACGTCGAGCCCACTCTGGCTACCCCTAGGCTCTCTCACCCATCTGCCCGGGGCGGGGGATCAGCCAACACCGCCCGCGACGAGGAGAAAGCCCTCTTCCAGCCGATCCTTACCCTAGATTTGAAGCTTTCGTGACTGCAAAGATTCATATTCTTAGGTTTTTTTCGGCAAAGTCACGTAGGTAAAACATAAAAAAAAATAAAAGTAAAATAAAATAAAAATCACGACGTTTCGGAGGCAACACAAGCTTCCGTCTTCAGGTGGAACCGTCACAGCCACGACAGCTGTATCAAGTAAATGATTAATTTTAATGTTTTACCTAGGTGACTTTACCGAAAAAACCTAAGAATATGGATCCTTACCCTGGCTCCCTACGACGACCCCGTGTACTTCACGTGGTTCCCCTTAAGAACCCTTTCGGCAGCTCCTCCCCCCAGCTCGGCCCCGCCCACTTACCCGAAAGTGCTTTCCGAAAGTCCCCCAACGTAACCCGTGACGTTACATCATCCTTGGCCTCGCATAACTCTCTACCAACTCGCACTTCCTTACGCTCATCCTTCATTGGCTACACACAGTACTCCTCTACATATGTATAGAAATAATTATGTAGTGTAGACTATGCCATAATCTAAAAACAAATTCGTTAAAGAAAGACTATATCAGAAATCAGACGTAATTTTGTTCTTGGGTAGTAAGTGTTATTTTGTAATTGCTTATGCCTAAAAAGCATAGAAAATGGCTATTATTCCCCACACACTTTGCTTTTGTGACAAGGACAGTGATATTTTTAAATTTACTTATTTTCAATGATAAAATGGGCGAATTTATGTCTTTTCGTTCACATGAAGTCAGAAAAAACCCAACATGTGAATCAATATTAACATGTATTTATACTAAAGTAATACAAAAATGACTACAAAATATTTTGAAGTGAGTAGCTTTTCGAGATTTATGATTATACTGTAAATCACTTTCACGAATCAGTCCCCAAATGTAGTCTCCCATCATGTTCTCGTTATACTGTCCTTGGTAGCGACGTTCAAAGTCCAGTATATCCTGGTGGAAGCGCTCGCCTTGCTCCTCCGAGTACGCTCCCATGTTCTCCTTGAATTTATCAAGATGAGTATCAAGGATATGGAATTTGAGGGACATCCTACAGCCCATTGTGCCGTAATTCTTCACCAGAGTCTCAACCAGCTCCACATAGTTTTCGACCTTGTGATTGCCCAGGAAGCCACGAACCACTGCGACAAAGCTGTCCCAAGCCGCTTTCTCCTTACTAGTGAGCTTCTTGGGGAATTCATTGCACTCCAGGATCTTCTTTATCTGTGGTCTGACGAAGACACCGGCTCTGACCTTTGCCTCAGACAGCTTAGGGAAGAAGTCTTGAAGGTACTTGAAGGCTGCCGACTCCTTATCTACAGCTCTGACAAATTATTTCATGAGGCCCAATTTGATGTGCAGTGGTGGCATCAGCACCTTACTGGGGTCCACCAGTGGCTCCCACTTGACGTTGTTCCTCCCCACAGAGAACTCGGTCTGCTGTGGCCAGTCCTGCCTGTGGTAGTGCGCCTTGGTGTCTACATCTTTTGTCGTCATTTTTGTATTACTTTAGCATAAATACATGTTAATTTTGATTAATATGTTGTTGTTTTTTTACTTTACGTGAACGAAAAGACACAAATTTACTAGTTTTCTCATTGAAAATAGGTACATTTCAAAATATCAATGTCCTGGTCACAAAAGCAAAGATTGTGGGGAATAATAGCCATTTTCTGAACTTTTGAGGCATAAGCAATTTGGAAATAACACTTACTACCCAGGAACAAACAACAATAACAATTTAGTTACACAGTGTAATTATTAAACATTAAGTCGTGGAGTGTGTTGCAATGCTTTCCAGCTCAGGTTGAAAGCATACATGCAGTTCTCTCTGTCTGTACATCTGTGTGTAATTTGGGGGGTCACTGCAACCCTCATAAATACGGTACAATACAGATTACAATTTAATTTGAAGGTGTGATTAAAGGGTTTGTTGCACACTCGGAATGAAGGAAGTGGGCAGGTGCTCCAAATCGAGGACAAACACCTTTCTTGTTATAACATGTAAAATGCAACAGCACGTGTGTCACACACAGCAATCCTCAACCGAGTCGCCATTAACCACGTGACTGGTGTACAGGTCAGGTTACTCAATAACCCCGCCAGCCACCTACAGACCCGACTCAGTATCGCATGCTGGTGTACACACGTGCATTGATGGACCGCACAGCACATAAGGACCGTCACAAAACCACACTTTACTCCCTTGCTGCACGAGGAAATAATTAAGAAGCAAGGAGTAATGGAAGCCTTTTTGGCCAATGCAATTATCTCACGTTGCCTTTTGCACGCCCATCTCCCCACATCGCCATTGTGTGTGACATAAACAAACGATGTCACTCATCACATGCCGTGCGACATGATATATTTTAGCGACATAGAAGTTGCTGTTATTTTGGCTAATTAAGTGCTGTACTCCTGATGACAAACACGTGTTGGACAGTCGTACATAATCCATGGCTATGCACGATTGATTTTCCTTGTTAATTTACATTAATCTCACTACTTAAAATTGCATTGCATTCTTCTCTATGATTTTATTTGTAAATTATAATTCCATCCATCAATTTGTCAGCTCTGTGATTGGTTGAAATTCAGTGTTTTACCATTTTCAACACATTGTCAATAGCAATGCCTAGGTGCTGAAACATGGGTGTTGAACTTTTATTCCTTGGTGGCATGGGATTCTATAATTAAAATGATTTAATTTTCATCGAAAATAGAACATACTTTGATTAATTAAATAAATTAAATTGACTTGAGTTCCACATTAAACATATGTTAAATTATATTGGCATGTTGGCCTCCCAGACTTGTGTTAACCTGCAGCATATAGTAGTTATGTTTATGTGTAGATGATTTATTTCACTAGAATGGCCAACAACATCACGTAATGGGTGGCTATGATGTTGTGAGTTCTCCAGACAATATAAAACGAACAGGAGCCCGCTTGTGATGTGGGAGAGGTCTTCTTCTTATTATTTTGTCTGCGTTTTGCAAAGCTAAGCATATAAATGAGTCGTTAAACCCGCCACCACCCGACAAGGCCAATTAGTAAGGGTTGTCACATAAACAGACATGCCAATTCGTCACTAGTACAGCACGCCGGTGTATTGGAGAGCCTAGCCATGTTGTGCGTTGATGAATTGGCATGTTCTGTTTACGTGACAATCATTACTAATTGGCTGTGTCGGGTGGTGGTGGGTTTAATGACACATTTATATTTTTACACGATCTAACCCAAAAAAAACAGTTTTATGGGTGATATTGGTTGCGAAAGCCTACAAAGCTAAGCACCTGAGTTTTTGCAGCAGCAACAAATGCCATTAATCGATGTCCAAGTGCTGCCGCCAATCGACGGCGTTGGCCGTCAGCTGGTGGATTGCTTTGATGCCGCCGCTCAACGTATCAATGTGCGGGACAGTAGTTGACCATGCTCCCCGTCGCTGGCACAACTGTCTTCTATTTTGCATTTGTGGGGAGGGTGCGAGCGCATCGGAGAGGTGATGAGCTTCTTGGGAAGCGGTGCTAGCAAGGCGATGCCACTATTGTGTGATACACAATACTATACTATTGTATACTATACTATTGTGTATCTCACAATTTCGTGCGTACTTAGGAGAAATAGGTGGAGAGGACATGGCCAGAGGCAGTCTTGGGGTGGAGTGAGCATGACATTTTATAAAATGTCTCGTGGACTAATCATCGTTTAAAAACAACTTCATGCAAATCCATGGGCTGAACCATTTCAAATCACAGTAATTGCGTTAATATATTTGGAAAACTTTCAACCTATCTTCGCGATTCCTGCATTTGTCTAAAAAGGGAAGTTTCCAAACCGTAGCTTTAATATGAAACAGAAGTTAAAGATTCAAGCAAGTGCCCTTAGGGTGTAATTTAATGGTTTTGGAAAATAAATATTCGAAGCCTTTTTACATGTGCCTTGATGAGTAAGCCTTTTTTGTATCAAAAGCATCGCACGTTCTGTTTACTGTCAGGTTTTTATACATTCTTCAAATGCGGCATGTGCATAAAGTGAAGAGACATGTAAATATTTGCTTTGCAACAAAAAAAGGCTGGATCACACAATCTGATGTGAGCATTACATAGTGCTTACAGTATCTATTCAACATTACACTATCCTTAAGCACGACAACGGCAGCATAATAACAGTGTCAAAGTGGTTTCCCACTGAAACGATTATGATACAGCATTCATCTTCTATTTGCAGACCCTGAACCAGCAGTGGAAATTCCACATTTCTACAGTCGGGGCCAAGTCTAAGCAAAGGACAGCCACTGTTGACTTCCCACCAAGTTATGCGTGGAGGCTTTAATTTCTAAAGGAATATATTTATGGGTCGCTGACAAGGCTTGAGTAGGCACGCGACTAGTAGGCACGACCATAACGAGAGGTATAATGGATGTGGTGTGCCGGCTGCGGGAATATTTTCCAGGTCATAGACCCGGGCAGACCCAGCTTAAATAACGTCCTGGTGATGTTCGCTTTATGGGGATGAAGCCAACCTCGAGCAGGATTGAATCTACCAGCAACCTTCCAATATATAATGAGCCACATGCTCTAATCGCTGTGTAAGCAGCCACAGGTAATTGAATAATGATTGTACGATATATTGTAATATTGTATACGCTCATTTGTGCAGTGTGTTAATGGCTTTTTTTGTTCACTGTAATTGTAAAAAAATGTGTTCTGCATTTAAAAAGGCCCGCACTGGATAATGCACAAAAGCAACAAAGAGGATTTCATTTGCATTTGAAAAAGAACATCTCGAAACACATGGCATCCATGGCTTTCAGTTGCACACGGGGTAAAAATGTATGGGTGTGTAATAACCCTTGCACCTGCAGCTTGAAGCCCCGGAAAATAATTCAGCAGCCTGGGTCACATTGTTCTTTTAATTTGTTTCCAAGCATTGTTGAAGCAAAAAAAAAACCGTCATGGCGAGTCGCATTTGATCAAATGAATAATAACCGTGTCTCGAGTGGCACAGTGGACTAGATCAGTGCCAGTTCCTATGAGGTCCTGGCTTTGATTTTATCCCAGAAGTGAAAGCTTTGAACTCATTCCTCGGCTCCTTGTTGGATCGTGAAGGATTCAATGCAAATACAACTAAAATAACTAATTTCAGCCCTATTTCCCCTGCGCATTAGCATGGCATGCAGTTGTCCTCAAATTGTGTTTGGCACTTCATTTTAAATCTCTCACTCGGAATTTCAAAGTAGCTTGGGCAGGTAACATACAGCTGCGTGAAATACAAGTGCATTGACCAGCCAGTAAAAAAAATAATATTGCCTCTAGACTCTCTCTCTCTTTCTTTACTTTACATATATCAAGTAACCAGTGTTATAATTAGGTGCTGCAAATATGAAATGTGATTCTTCCCTTCACTTGTTGTTCGGTAATTGGCACCAGCAAAAAAACCAAAATCCATTTCACAGAATGTGTTCGCGAACACAATAGACACACTTTCAGACCAATTACACTTTGTGGTTTTTGGAAGGTTTTTGTTTTCACTCGGCGATCCCTGGACCCAGAAGCTCGGGGGACGCGGCGGAATGCTCACGGTGAAGACCCCGGCACCTTGTCCGTCCATTCCGCTCGTGACCGGTCACGCGGAGACCAATTACTGTTTCATTTGAAATCGCTCAAGTTTGATTTAATTAATAGGACGGCTCGGGCACTCTCGGCTGCAGAGCTTAACCTTCTACGCTGGCCCACCCGTCGGGCCTTCTCTTGCACGCGAGCTGCTCATTAGCCCCAGAGGGGAAGAGGCGGCGAGGAAGGGCGCTCTGCGGCGCCACGGCCCAGCAAGATGCAAGACTCGAGTTCAGCTGCTGCGCCTCCCCATCCCCACGGTGGAGATGTACAAAGCCACGGAGCAGCCTTTCACGCCGCCTCACACGGCAACAGCGTCGGCGGCGGCGGCAGCAGCAGCAGCGGCGGCGTGATGCATGTCGCCTTGGTTAACGGATGCCTGACCTCGGGGTTATCGCGTAATGAATGCCGCCAATGACTCCCACGGAGGTTTTGCATCTTTTTTAATGTGATCGCTCCCCACTCCCGCAGCCTCCCTCCATGATCGCCTGCCGTTGGAGATGGAATGCTTTGCGCGTGCTCGCGACGCGGTGTTTTTACATTCGCAGAGTAGTTAAATTGTGGGCAGGGCAATTTGTGCCAGGAGGCAAAACACTGTTTTGTACCACCATAAAAAAAGCAATCTAGTGTGTCGGGCCCCTGTTTCTCATTGATAGGAAACGTGTGCTCGCAATTCGGGAAGGACCCTGGCTTGGTTATGGGTGGTTTACGCATTGCTATACTTAGTTGAGGTAGCCAGGTGGGTCAGGGGTCAGTGCACCAAGCCGGCACAACTGAGATCCTTGCGTTTTCGATTGTAGCAAATCGATGGACTGAGCTTGGTCAACAATGACTGGACACAGAGCCCAGATCACATTGAGTTATGTTTTTCACCTTATTTGACTCAACCCAACACTGAGATTTTTAAAGGTTAGCTTGATTTATATAGCACACTCTTTTTACAGGACACATACATGGGTGTGCCCCTAGCGTAGATAAAGAGGTTTATTGGAATAACTTCAGAAGTAGTTCTGCGAAGTCATATTCCGCGACTGTGCTCTGTTAGAGGATGGCGCACTGCTCGGTATGAAATTCCTGATTGGAAATGTATTTTCCCTGTAGCATGATGCCGACATATTCAGAATGATATTGGCAGAGAATATGGGAAGCAAATAAATATTGCTATAAAATAAATAAAAATAACTTACTATATACCTTTGATTTAAAGCTTTCGTGACTGCAGGGATTCATATTCTTGGTTCTTTCGGTAAAGTCACGTAGAAGGGAAATAATAAAATAATAAACATATTAAACAATAAATATTCTCACGACGTTTTTCTTGCTGTGGATTTCACACTTGATGATGATTGCTTGTGTTGCAGTCGAAACGTCGTGAGAATTTTTATTGTTTTATATTTATATTATTCTATTATTTCCATTCTACGTAACTTTACCGAAAGAACCAAGAATATTACTATATACCATCAAGCAAGATCTTCCAGAAACAAAATATAACCTCTTTGAGGCTTTGTTAGACCAATACAGTGCACTGTATAACATCTTTACTTATAATGAATGAATATCATTCTAAACTCATTGCTACGTTGTCTTTATTTATTTTTCTTTTCTTTCAGGCATTTGTCAAATACACTAATAAGGTTAAGGTGTCCCTACATAATTGCTGTTTATGGGGATTGTTTGACCATACTTCACCAAGCCGGTCATTCCTAGTTATATAAAAAAAGGGTCACCCCAACACAGGTTCAAATATTAGCCGTAGCTGGGAATCGAACACGGCTCGCCGAGCTCACAGCGCAGTGCGCTCACCGCTGCGCCACCACTCCTGCCCTTGTGTTCATCGCACGGTGTGATGCGACACGGTAAACACGCGCGTGTACATAGGAGTCAAATGGGATCTGCTTAGTCCCACTTTTGTAATTAGTCTAGGATCTAAGTTTTACTTCATTCCTGTCTAATGCGACCCTTGCTGATTCACCCGTTATTTTGTGCCACTATATCGTTACATTTTTAATTGGCTACCTTTGGGGCCCGTTGTTTATTGCCAAACAGATCAGGTGCACAGGTGTGTTAATTGATCCGCGCATGCTAACGATTAATTAGGTGGGCAGATAAGTGGGTGCTAAAAACCCCAGGGGTATGTACATTTTTTTATTGGGCTGTTTTGTTTATTTATTTATTTTAAAGCGTCCTGCGCAATGTCCTTGCATGTTTACAAAATTCAGTTTCAGAAAGTCGGCATTCTCTAATGCGATTTTACGAATCTTTGTGGAATCGGTTTAGCGATACCTCAAAGGAATTCTCAAAAGATGCAGATGCTTATTTTGCAACACCGTTCACACAAATAAAACGCAGCGTAATTTTTTCCGCGAAAGAGCTTTCCTGCTTTAAAGCAGCTCACTCGTCCACAATCTCTACCGCTCATTTCAGGGCCGAAAATTTGTGAGAGTTAAGAAATGCGAGTGAATGTACCTCCATTAGGCAGCCCGTACGGCTGTTAAATGATGTGTGGGATGAATTGTATGTTGTGTGTGACTATAACTTCAGAGGAAAGAACTTAATATTCTCCTCATTGAAAGCAATTACAGATTACGAGCAGTTATGCTGATATTCCTCTTCCTATTGTGGCATTAGCTTTTAGTGATTTTTGAGAGAGAAACATTTCAATAGTTACCCACTCTTCCATTTAGATCGCCATTATGAGTTTTTCCTAGAGTATGGGACAGAGCAGATTTGTCTCAATATAATACAGAAACCAATTCAACCTCGCAAAAAATAGCTTCAAACTACTACCATTAAACTCACACAGAAACTTGTTATTTGGAAGTGGAGCCAATTTTCCACATCTCTTCCCTTAAGCCGGTGCTACCATCAAGCAAGACAATTTTAAGTGCACATTTTGCATTAAAAATAAAACTGGCAAGTCAAAAACCCTGCAGGCAGTCTTGCAGCAATGGGGATGCTGGCAGGGGCTGAGCCCCCACCCTATGTTGTAGGTAGGCCTCGGCAAGGTAAGGTAATTTACCATTTATACCGGGTAAAAGGGTAAAGGGTAAAGGTGTCGACATGCCAAGGGGTAAGGTAAAGGGTAGGGTAAAGGTAGCGCGAAGTATTACCTGGTAAATACCTTGCTTACCGCTCGCTAAAAGCTCCGTGGCGCAGTCCACGGCCTCCATTTAAAATTGGAATCATCGAGAGTATTCTATATGAATAAAGCGCTCTACCTAGCATATAAACCTTTTTCATATGTAGTACCCCAGTAATTACCCTGTAATCGGGTAATTTGTATGGGGTAAGAGTAAAAGGTAGGGTAAAGGTAGGCTCGTTGCTTTTTACCTTTTACCCTACCTTGCTAAAGGGTAAAAGGTAAGGGTAGAGTGATTGTATTGTGGTAAGGTAAAAGGTAGGGTAAAGGTAGGCTCGTTGTTTTTACCTTTTACCTTACCTTACTGAGGCCTAGTTGTAGGTCCAGCCCCCGCATACATGATTAAGCTCAATCAAGTGATGGGCGCCTGAGCCTCCCTCCATATCAAACTAAACTCAACTTTTTATTTGTATTTTACAAGCTACGGCCCACTGAGCAATATAGCTCTTTTTCAGAAGCGACATGGCCACAAGTGGTATCTCAGTGAAGTAGCTTATCATGTGGTAATTTATTGCAAACAAATACTCTAAACGCACGTTTATAAGCGTGGAGGGAAAACCCCGGAGGACCCGGAGATAAATCCACGCAACTTCGGAATCAAGCTAACCACACGGACTTGTGGAGAACATGCAAACAACACACACTCTGATTATAATATGTGCATTGTCTTTGAAACTGATTGGCCTACACCAGAGACAGCCTTCATTAGGGCCTAGTCTCACCAAGTGTCAGACCAGAGAACGCCAAAAGGTGAACAGCACAAGGACAATGCACGATCAGAGCATCTATAGCTCGGTGAAAATGGAACCTTTTTGCCCGTATCAAAGTATGGAATAATAAGAATAGGTTTTACCCTTTCTGGCAATAAAGCAGGTGTTAAGATGTTCAAACGTGAGGGTTTATATTTGGTCCCATTTTGTAGACAAGAATCAATTGCATCGTAACTCATCGCGTCTCGTGTTGATGGTCCGTTTAAAGTTTGTTTGACGTTGACTGTGTCGTGCCCGCCTCCTGAAAGAGGTCACGGCTACAGGGCTACTTTCAGGGCTAAGATTTTACTTGAAGTGTAAATGGAGGAGGCATACTACAGATTGCGTGACGTCTTTCGTGAATATGGAGCAATTTGTGTTGATTTCGAGGATTTAACTGAATTATAGAAATGCCAACGGCAATAAACTAAATTATGGGGCGGGGGGGGGGGAAATTCTCAGATCTTTTTCTCAATATTTCCGGAGGCTAGGAAGATGCTGCGCTGAGCTATAGCCACGCAACACCAAACCATCACAGGGCAATAGCTGGCATGCTGATAAGGTTGGGGAATGTTGCATTTAATGAGCCAGTCCAAGAGGGCCCATATCAGGTAAGACCAGTGCAGTTGAAGGTAAAGATTACCAGTATCGCCATGCGATGCGCAATAAATAATTTTGGCGCGGCTGATTTGGGCCGCTTTTGATAAGCCGGCTAGGCTCGTTTTGCTTGGCGTTGAACTTTGAACTTGCTAAAACAATGAATTGCCCGGTGTTTCGAGTGTTACTCTCGTCCTGTTCATTAAAGCAGTTGTGTGCGCACTCAGCATTGATTCATTTGAGTTCATCTGAGCGAGATTGGACAATCTCTCTTATTGATTATTCTCCGCGGTAGTTACACATAAATCGGATGCTCCACGGATTCTGTCCGACTGCTACCGTTTTCCCGACTCCGCTGGGAGCAAATGAAGATGGATGTGTCTGTTTTTTTTAGAGCCAGAGCAATGCGAGGCGCGTTATCGTAAAATTGTCATCAAACCTCCTTAACGGGCACGCGTGCCCGTTTACATTCTGAGGAAGGAAACGAAGCCACGGTGGTGGCGTTGATTCATTTCTGTTTACCCGTCTCATTTGCATTTTACAATAGTAATATAAATGTGCAAAAATGCATCACTGTGAACCGCCCTTGATTACGGTGGCTTAAGGAGACGTCGTTTGTTAATAAAATAAATGTTTGTTGCAACATCACTTTGTTGTCTGCCAATGTGTAATAGAGAAACCGGAATTGTAGTCTTAGTAGATATATCGAAAACGCGCTGCCAAAGGGGATTCAATTACGCAGAGGTCTGAGCATCGAGGCGCCCTTCTCTATCATTGCGAATAATATTTTACAGGCCATTACGATAAGCACAGTGGGTAAGTTCTGTTAAAGAGGGAACAGCTGACAACCTCACGAATAGCGACGTCTCAAACATTCGTCCGGGGCATCTCAGACACATTTAAATTGTAATGCTGCCCTGCGAATACGTCATCCTCTGTTTACGTTTCTGTTATTTTGGTCATTAGCGTGGAGACTTTTTCACTCGTAACCCTCCGTTTGCTGTCCGTTCACACCAGAAAATTGTGGGCTTCGGGAAACCTGGAGGTTGAAATAGCAGAGGCTTCTCTTGTGCACCACAAATACCAATACCCCCTGCCATTCGCCACTAAGTGACGTTGACGTCACCACGGCGCCTGTGCCAGGCCAGGTGCACTTTGAGGGCACGTGAAGTGTCGAAGGCTCGCTGACAAGAGGTCTCGGGAGAGACCCAGGTACCATGGGTTGGCTGACTGGGATGAACGGTAAATGCACCAACACAAAACCAGGTGCCTGCTTTATGTTTTTTTTCTTCACAATTAATTTATAAGTATGATGTCACACGATGATGTACATTTTTCCACGGCTCGGCTGGAACATTTGTAATTAAACGAAGTGTGCTGCATATTTTGCCGTTCAATATCCCTCTTAACAGGTTTATTTCGGAGTAATGCACGCACAAGAGCCTTTAGGGAAAGCTAACAGCCAAGCATTGCTCCTGCACCTCAGAACACGCACTTATTGATCGGTTAAAAGTTGTTGCATTAGAACAGAACGTGCTTTGGTAATACTGTTTAGGCACAACTATAAATAATATGCTAGGCATTTGGTATCCTATTTTCTATATTTTGAAACTGTGTACAGAGTGGCAGAGCGAGCAGCTCGCAATCGGAAGGTTATGAGATTAAACCCTGGTTGGGTTTCACCATTCCTCTGGGGTCGATAAAATAGGTATCAGTTTATGGGAAAGTCAACAGTGGTTGTCCTTCTGGATAGATTCGTCCCAATCATGGGAATATGGAATTCCAGCACTGTCTCAGGCCTGTAAACAGGACATTCGCAAAGCCTTGTTGCTCATTTGAGGAGATCACTTTGACTATTTCAGTTTCCCATTCTGTAAGATCTTCACAAATCATCGGGAACCTCTTTCATAAGAGTTTTAATGCGAAATGTTGATGAGATGTCATGATTGATTAAATTAACGTGCAGAAGCAAGATGCGAATGTATCAGATTGCGTTTCATGAAATCCAATAAATGTGCATGTGATAGCAAAATTATGATTGACAATAAATCTACAGGGAGGGAGATACACATCCTATATCGAACACGTGCATCTGCATTCATATGTAAATGTTAATAATGTTTTATGTTGAATTATGTTTCATGTTGAACTTGTGTATTATGTTTTATGTTGAACTGGTGTATTTATGAACTAGTTCGCAAGCAAGCTAAATAGTCTCCCACCTGACAATTGAGATTGTGTGCGCATGACAACAACTTTCTTAAAAGACGTAATGTGAAATAATGTTTCTGGGTTTAAAAAAGCGTATCGCGATGGAGGGAAGGTTTAGTTTGATGCTGACTGATTTCCTTACTGTACCCATGATGTTTCATCCTTCAATAAAAGGCTGGGGGAGGGCCCAACTTGTTATCATGCGATCAAACATTTCCGACTGTGACATTTGATGTATGATATGCACACAAAATGAAACGATTCCGAAGCACAAGTACAAGATAATAGTATTGCTTAACTTCTTCATCACCATCATCAGCAGCAGGAGCCATTGCATGTCCTCACAATGCTGCGATGCTGCGACAGATTGTGGATTGGGTCGATTGCGAAAGTTTTGTAAAACAAAACCAGGAACTTAAACTAAAAGTCTGATAGTAAAACAGTTAACTGTAAACGATTAACAATTGAGAAATTATTTTCTCAAAGTGCCTGTTTTTATGAACCAGATCACGCACAAAACAAACTCGGCGAAACTAAACTTTACACACTACATCGGCATACAAGTGTTAATTCCAAATGATTACTCAACACGATTGATTGCCCACGCGTTCACTTCGGAGCATTATCGGGTGCTCGTTAGCGCCGTCCGTGGCTTTTCAAACTCCGCACTTGATGTACGTCGCTCTTGCCGTTTTAATGCGCATTCTAGAGGACAGATGGGAGCCCTTTTTGTTCGTAATTACACATGTTATCACGGGAAAAACAGATGCCGATGCAGAGTTAGCAGACCCGTGCCCTCGGCTAATCAGGTTTGTTCCAGCACAAATCCCAAATGCCTTATCCACTCGAGTCTACAAAATGTATAATTCTTTTTCCTCCCTGGGGCAATTATGCAACTTTATTTAAATGCACCTTCCCCCATGCCACCTCCCCCCTCCCCCTCCTTCAGCTGCGGAATTGTCACCAATGGAGCATTCTTGACTCTCCCAAATAGAAGTCTATTGTTTGCGCTTAATTAATCACGGTACTGTGTGTTCAATAATGGGGCATGTGCGTAGGAAGATTTAAGTTATTTACTCTTATCAGTGTTTTGTCATGAATAATGGAAAAACCTCTATCAACTGGTTGGGCTGTGCTTTTGTTCCCATTACATTTATGTTCGCGAAGTCAATGGCGATTCCTACCCTCCAAGCGATGGTGCATTAATCATTCTCATGCACAGCAAACACAAGTTGAACTATCGTGCTTGCGAGCTTCGTCTGCAGCGTAGAGGAGGATGGAGGGGGCGGGCACCTGAAATCTTGAGGCAGCAATATAAACTAAAACCAAGGCCGTAGCCATGGAGCCAACATTGGAGGGGGACCAAATCTTCCAGGGTGTCTGGGGGTCCTAACCCAGAAAAATATCTAAATTTGAAAACTCATTTCCTGCCTAAAATATTTTAAAAAATTCACTAACACATGGGATGGACTTTTTATTTATTTTTTACAATGTCTAAGAGTGTATTGTATTACATTGCTCTGTTTTTACTTTTTTACCATTTCTTGTTTCATTGTATGTAATGGCAAAGATTATGGATTAATAAAGTACAACCATAACCACAATCATATAAACAGAAATCTATGCATTGATTTATATGAAGACAAGTCCAGATATTGTGGCCAAGTATTAAGAAAATTGTTGTTTTTATTTACATAGCATAGCAATTATATATTTTTATAGCAATATATTGGGGGGGGGGGCATTTTGAGCATATTTGAATTTTTATGTTACCAGGTAAGGCCCACTGAGCTATGTAGCTCATTTTCAGAGGCCTGGACACAAATAATAGCTCAACGTAAATAGCTTATCATGTGGAAATCTATAGCAGCCAAATACTCTAAAACGCATGTTTCTAAATGTGGAGGAAAAACCTGGAGATAAATCCACCTGACCACGGGAAGAACACGCAGACCCCCAAATATACAGCAGGCGTTACGATCGGGATCGAACCCACGACCTCCTGTACACCAGGCGAGGTAGTTAACATCTCGCCACCACTTTTTAAAACTCCGCCGTGAAATGAAACCAGCGATCTCAGGATTGATAGTCCAGTGTGCTAACCATCATCCCCACATACAGTATAACCATTATAAAGATGTCATGTAGACATGATACAATGTGTGACCCAATCTTGACCTGAGATGGCTCTTCAGCTATTTTCGCTTTTGCTGCGCACCTTGAACTCCTGAGGTTTTGATGTCTTCAAAGCGTCCGGCGATTGAAGTGCCTGTATACCAGGCGAGGGAGTTAACATCTCGCCACCGCGGCACCACCACTGTGAGCTAAAGTTTGCCAGCATAGAGGAGGAGGAGGGAGGATGGGATGGGGGTGGGAGGGTGCCCATCTCAAATCTTTAAATCGCAATATAACCGCCCCCGAGTGCAATCTATTGAAACGAAATGGTCGGGTGAGCAGGCGCTCGAGGTACAACTCCCAGCATCCACCAGGCTGGTCGATACACCACTTCCAGGCCACGGCAGCGATTGCAACAGGCAGCCACCAAATATAAAAGTCAACCTTTTTTTTAATCTCCATCTTTAAATATCTAACATATGTGCATGCGTGTGTGGTGTATGAGAAGATTAAAACGCGTTTTTTGCCCCCCCCCCAAAAGATACAAAAATATAAAATAAGCATATCACACATTGTTTCAAAGTGGCAATTGAAACAATGAGGTTTCTTACATCCACCACCACTTCTGTCGACCAATCAATATAGATGGGTTGTAGGTACGTATGCATGTGTAATGTAGTAACTCGGCGGGAGACGACTTCACGGGTAACACACTCTTTATTTTATCAAACTCGTTCACAGGTGACTAACACCTACTTTGTATCTCGGGTGACAAACACCCACTTAGTATCTCGGGTGACAAACACCCACTTAGTATCTCGGGTGACAAACACCCACTTAGCTACTTGGCGACTAACGCCCACTGAGCTACTCGGATGACCAACATCCACTTAGTATCTCGGGTGACAAACACCCACTTAGCTACTCGGCGACTAACGCCACTGAGCTACTCGGATGACCAACATCCACTTAGCTACTCGGCGACTAACGCCACTGAGCTACTCGGGACACTCCCTGCCCGGGGTATCCGTCTCGACTGTGGGTCCCCAGCCCGACCCACGGGGGCGTCGGACCCCGGGTCCCACAGCCTCGCCTCCGAGCCACACAGGGCCCCGGTCCCCACAAGGACGGCGGGACTAGGGGTCTCGGGGCACTAGGTCTTCAGCTCCGTCTTCGGGTCTTCAACTGGGTAACTCTCCCCGAGTGCTCTCGCGCGTCCCCCTTTATACCCCACCTGCGGACGTCGCTGCGAGCACCCACTTATTCGACCAATCGCTGGGCGCTGGCTACGATCCTCTTTTCCCACATCTCATCGTGCCTCACCACCCACGCCGCGCCGCCCCGTCATCTGTCACTCCCGGCGCGCGCGTCCACACCACGCCCACAACGCGTGCCCAACCCCGCACCCCGCGCCGCCCCGTGATCCATCACTGTCACAGTCGGCGCACGTCAATACCACCACTACATCACCCCCTACCACATAGCTCGCAGCCGACCCGGCTGCTATAAAAATATACAAACCGCCCTGTGTGCCCCGTAACACAACACAACAACAAGAACAACAACTAACTTAACAACACAACACGACGCGAACACTACCATCCGCAACCCTCAACCAATGCCACCGCGACAATAGAACAATATATACAAACCGGCGAGTGACAATAGCAATGTGTATGCAAAAAGGAAAATAAATGGAAAAATCTTTTTTTTTTTCTTTCGACTCGTGCAGTGTCCCCTTCTTTTTCCGAGCGTCCCTACAACGGGACATTACCCCGGCAGAGGGGAACACCGGGCGAGCTCGGTGTAGAGAAAAAAAAGTCTTCATGAAAATTGTTGAGCCCTAGCCCGAGTCCGCCTTGCCGGTCCGTCGTACGGCACCAGACGCGGTTGAACGTCCGGTGGTGCCGGCGGTTCAGGAAGACATCGGCCAGGCATCGAGGACCCGTGCGTGCCCCGGGGTTCAGGCTCTCGACGGTCAGCAGCCGTCAAGCCCGAGGCACCGGGTTTTGTTGGGATGACTTGTGGCCCTGGTCGTCGTCCCGACGTGGTCCTGTGGCGCGCTGACGCGGGGCCCGGCACCCGGCTGCGACGTGACCCCGAAGGCCGCAGTTGTAGCAGACGACGGACGTCGTAGGTTTCGGTTGCTCCAGCTTGCGGGGCGAACGTGTGGGCGAACGACCTCCCGTTCTCCACTCCCCCGGACGCGATGCAGCGAAGGCCTGCTCCTGCACCACAGCTGGCTGAGGTTCGGCGATCGTGGCGGCCAGTGCCGCGTTCCCCGCCCATTTGCAGACGACCCCCGGCTTGCGTTTGAGGACCTCGTACGCGTGAATGCTCGTGGCGATCGCCAGGGAGCAGATATCCATCTCGTCCGCCACGTTGATGGGGACCCCCAACTCGTGGGCCAACACCAGCAGCTGCTCCGTCACCATGGCGTCCCTCCCCTCCTTATCCATACGGGGAAACGCTGCGTCCGCCAAGGCGAGTAGTGCCGTGCGATAGGCGAGCGTCGTTTCTCCAGCCACCTTCCGCCGATCGTAGAACTGGTGGCGACACGTGGAGGGCGGCCCGAACACCTTCGCCATCAGGTGTAGTGCGGCCTGGAGCGTAGAGCAGGACGACCTTGCAGCAGATGTGAAGGCTGCAAGCGCGTCGTCGTCAAGCATCGCTGGCAACGCACGCAGGGCAGTGGTGTCGGACCACCCCGACATCTCCTGATGAGCGAGGAACCTTCGTTGGAAGGCTCCCCAGTCGCCCCCATCCGCCTTGAACGCCGACAGCGCGGGCAATCTTTGCTGGAGGACCCGATCGTCGTCGACGTCGGAGAGATTTTCCCGCGCTCCGCTGTAGTTGTGTAAAATGTCGGCTCGGTTGTCAGGCGCAAAATGGAGGGCTCCGGCGCGCGCTGATGACGTGGGCTGCGCTGCGCGGAGGTGTCCGGCCACGTGGCGTCCGTCTTTCCCGCCAATCGGTGGCGGCCCCCCAAAAACGGCGGCAACTTCCAGACTTTTGGCGCGAAGCGCCTTTTGGCGGGAATCCTCCACCGTCGCTTCCTCCACGACCCCCGCAGCCGTTTTTTCCGCTCGCCGGAACGGAGATGTCGGCCAAGACAGCGGCGGCGGCGAGTAGCAACTCCGCCAACCGGGAGTGCGCGTCCTGGAGGCTGGTGTCGGAGGCAAGCGGAGCGTCGGCCATCACCGCGAAGTGCTGCATCGGCGGCAACTCCTCGTCCTCTACTCCCGAGGTCGGTGTCCCCGGTACGCCGTCGTCGTCCTGACCTCGCTCGTGGGTATGGGTAGTCTTCCTCGTGTCCATACTCCTTGAAGACAGGTTTACTTCTGACGCCAGTTGTAATGTAGTAACTCGGCGGGAGACGACTTCACGGGTAACACACTCTTTATTTTATCAAACTCGTTCACAGGTGACTAACACCTACTTTGTATCTCGGGTGACAAACACCCACTTAGTATCTCGGGTGACAAACACCCACTTAGTATCTCGGGTGACAAACACCCACTTAGCTACTTGGCGACTAACGCCCACTGAGCTACTCGGATGACCAACATCCACTTAGTATCTCGGGTGACAAACACCCACTTAGCTACTCGGCGACTAACGCCACTGAGCTACTCGGATGACCAACATCCACTTAGCTACTCGGCGACTAACGCCACTGAGCTACTCGGGACACTCCCTGCCCGGGGTATCCGTCTCGACTGTGGGTCCCCAGCCCGACCCACGGGGGCGTCGGACCCCGGGTCCCACAGCCTCGCCTCCGAGCCACACAGGGCCCCGGTCCCCACAAGGACGGCGGGACTAGGGGTCTCGGGGCACTAGGTCTTCAGCTCCGTCTTCGGGTAACTCTCCCCGAGTGCTCTCGCGCGTCCCCCTTTATACCCCACCTGCGGACGTCGCTGCGAGCACCCACTTATTCGACCAATCGCTGGGCGCTGGCTACGATCCTCTTTTCCCACATCTCATCGTGCCTCACCACCCACGCCGCGCCGCCCCGTCATCTGTCACTCCCGGCGCGCGCGTCCACACCACGCCCACAACGCGTGCCCAACCCCGCACCCCGCGCCGCCCCGTGATCCATCACTGTCACAGTCGGCGCACGTCAATACCACCACTACACATGTATGTATGTTGAACTTCTTTTGCACCATACGTCGCCAACCGTGCTAATCGGGGGGGGGGGGTCACCACAGTTAGCCGATCGGCAGGTCACGCGTGATTGGGGAAAACTGTGGGTACTTCCAACTATACTCCCAAATATTCCAAGAAATCTTGCCACCGTGGAAGTGTAGGGCAAATACACTCCTATAGATGGGCTTTCTTGAGCTCCCCCGAGTCGAGGTATCTCCACAAGCAGTTGAGTGAGCAAGTCATTGTAGGGCTGCACTTTTGTATGTATGCATGTATGTTGAACTTATTTCGCACCGTAAGAAGCCAACCGTGCAAATCAGAAGTGTGGGGGTAGGGCAACAAACAGTTCTCAGAAGTGGGTTTTCAATTTAGATTTAGAAGTCCATAACTCCAGTGGATTCCTGATATTGGAAGGAAGAGCGTTCCAGAAGGCCACAGAAGCACATCTGAAAGCGCCGCGCGATGCAGTGAAGGTCTTTGTTCGATGGTTAGCCAAAAGCCGCTGGATATAGTTTTGAAGGCAGCGTGGCATCAGTGGTAACACTTCAAGAAGGAGCCTGGGTTCGAATCCAAACTCGGGCACCTTCGTTGTAGACGATGTATAATCTCCCCCTATTCTGCATGGGATTCCTTTGGATTGTCCCGTTTCCTGCCATAGCAAATAAACAAAATGTAACTGTCTTCTTGGTTATTTCGGTAAAGTCACGTAGAATGGAATTAATAAAATAATAAAAATAAAACTTCATTAAATAATTCTCACGACGTTTCGGCCACAACGCAAGCAGCCGTCCTCAGGTGGAGATCAGGTCTGTCGAGTAGACAGAGTCTGAATGACACACTCCAGGCTTGGAGCTACTATTTAAGCTGGGATGGAGGGGGGAAGGGCGCCTTGACAAAAGAATTTGCATATCAAGAGGAATTTAGCATATTTATGGGAAATGCAGATATGCGATTAGTACTACTTGTGAAATGCGTAGGAGGTTTGGCGGGGGGAGGACGGCTGCTTGGCCGAAACGTCGTGATAATTATTTTATTATGTTTTATTTTTATTATTTTATTATCTCCCTTCTACGTGACTTTACCGAAAGAACCAAGAAGATGAATCCCTGCAGTCACAAAAGCTTTAAATTGAAAAATGAAACTGGTATTGGTCAAACATCCTTAATTGCTCAATTGGGATCATACGTACAGTAGTAACATTGCCCACTGCTGTGAAGAGTTGGCAGGACCCTCCTCAAATATAGTTTTAAGATTCAGTCAGACTTTCCTGGGTAAATAAGCACAATATTCAAAAAAATATAATATGGTGGGAAGCAGAGGGCTAGTGCTTAAATATCGATTACTGTGGTCCTAGCCTTCACCAACCCACATTGATTGGCACGGTAAAGTATTCTCAAATAACCCCATGAGCGATATGACATGGGGAGGTCTCCATCCAGAAGTTGAATTAAAACGGCGGTTACCTGTAGTTATCTAAAGTTTGAGAAATCGCGGTTTTTCTTTAGCGGAATACATAATTACCCTTTCAGAAGTACATACAGTGCAGTACTTCAAAAATATGTTATCGTCTGGGGGCTAAACGTAAATTGTATCAATGTCCAGTATGTCCTAAAGTTTGTAATGAAACGCAGACCCGGCAAGCAAAATATGCAGCGTTATGTTTCCTGCACATTTTGATTTTACAATTAATTACCACCCGTTATTATGGAGCCACGTGACTCATGCTAGAACATTTTGGAGAGTCCATAATCATAGCCCTTGACATTTCTAAAGCATTTGCTCGTGTCTGGCATCACAAACTGCTTGCCACGTTACCATTATTTGGAGTCCATTTTATTCTAAAGCCTTTATCTCAAACTCTGAACAATTATTGCTGCTACACAAAGGCCTAAATTCTGACAAAGTTGGAATCCTGTTACAATTTCATTAAGTGCAGCACCCAGATCATACTTCAATATACAGCACTTGATATCATTCAATGTGAAGCAGTTCGGTAGTTTGATGATCCAACACCAACTCATTCACTCCAATGACTCACTCACCAGTCGCCTCCATTTCACAATTTCTGTGATTACTGTTATCACAAACTTCGCTCATTAATTCCTCCACCTGTCTTGCGGACTTGGTCTACCACACCAACTGTTTCTAGGCACCGCGGTGGCGAGATGTTAACCAGCTTACCTAGTATACAGGAGGTCGTGGGTTAGATCACAACCCTGACACCTGTATATTTGGAGTTTACATGTTTTCTCCGTGGTCGCGTGATTTGTTCTCCGGGTCCTCTAGCATTTCCCCCCCCCCCCCACATTTAGAAACATGCGTTGAGAGTATTTGACTGTCTTCTTGGTTCTTTCGTTAAAGTCACGTAGAATGGAAATAATAAAATAATAAAAATAAAACATAATAAAATAATTCTCACGTTTCGGCCACAACGCAAGCAGCCGTCCTCAGGTGAAGAACAGGTCTGTCGAGAAGACAGACCTGTTCTACGTGACTTTACCGAAAGAACCAAGAAGATGAATCCCTGCAGTCACGAAAGCTTTAAATCGAAAAGTATTTGGCTGCTATAAAATACCACGTGATAAGCAACTTCATTAGGCTATCATTTGTGGTCAGGTTGCTTCTGAAAACAGCGATAAAGCTCAGTTGGCCTTACCTGGTAAAATTTAAAAAGTGACTCGTTTCATCTCATCCATGTCATGCTATAAAATACCACGTGATAAGCAACTTCATTAGGCTATCATTTGTGGTCAGGTTGCTTCTGAAAACAGCGATAAAGCTCAGTTGGCCTTACCTGGTAAAATTTAAAAGTGTGTAGTTTCATCTCATCCATGTCATGTTCGACACCACACTGCAGGTCACAGGAATTCTCTTTCTGCCTCTTCTCTTTGGCCGCTCAACTTTGTAAGTCCGTACCACGGATTCTTTTCTCAAATTCTTTCTGACCTTGCTCAATTGTACTGTGCATCCGTGGAAAAAGAGCTTCATAGCTCATCGGATTCCTCCAGTAAAAATACATTTTTTTAAAATATCTGATTCTGATTCTGAATTCACGTATAAATTATCGTCTGCTATATATTCACGAGTGCTCTTCGTTACCGGCCACTTGGTGTTTTGAGCTTTTTGGGGCTGTACTCAGCAACTGTGAGAAATAAAAGAAAGAAGGGAACATGCCGGAGAGATGTCCACCGCGGAGAATTGTTGCATTGTGAGACCATAACAGATGGTGACAGTTTGGCGAGGCCTTCATCCAGCAGTGGATAGATCATGCTTTATGGTAATGATTATATAACTATTTTTGCTTCTTCTCAGATTTGTACATTAATTTCTGACATGGCTCTCGTTAACACTGCTATTGTTACATCCCAGATGAAGATTACAATTACAAAATGCTTTTTTGGTAAAATAATCCATGAAGGCAGAAAGGTGCTTGCACCTGTTTTGTAACATCTGATAAACATTTTAAATAACAGTATGCCAATAATGTTTAAAGAATATTTTTTGACAAATTCGAATGATAAACCAATTTTTGTCAGTGTGTTGGGGGGCAAGTAGCTAATTTATCCACTTTTTCTCATCATGAAACTTCCAGTAATACAGAATAAACTACCGTCGTGTATAATTAAACATTTTCGAAATAAATTGTGCTCATGATAAGGCCACGGCAACATATACTGCGACCAGGCCGACTTTTAACAACCTGTGTTTGAAGGTCAAACATGCTATTTAGTATGTAGCTTTGAATGTGAAATCCTCCACGGTCATGCAAACACCTGGTTTAAAGTGCAAGCATTTGGCCTTACTTGCCCTTTGCGTCTTTGTCTTGAATTTCTGTGCAAATACCGAGAATCCAAACCTTCATATGTCACCTTTACACACTGCGGCAGTGCTCTATGCCAGCCTGCCGTCGAATTTTACACAAGGCTGACTTAAGGTCATCCTGGACCCCATGCAAGAACTATATACCAGAGGTCGCAAACGGGTTTTGATTCCTTACCCGTACCCGTACCCGGCCGCACCAGGGTCGCAAATGGGTACCCGTATTCGGCCGGGTACGGATACCCGTTCCCTACCCGTACCCTACCCGAAATGAGTGACAAACGGTTACTCACCAGTGACTCACGGCCTACCCGTACCCGTACCCGGCCGCACCAGGGTCGCAAACGGCTACCCGTACCCGGCTGAGTACGGGTACCCGGTTGCGACCTCTGCTATATACGGTGCAGTGCAATGGCGCACAGCTGACTCGCTGGGGACTGAGGTGTGGGCGGATGTGTGAAACGGTCGGTTATGTGAACGTCTCTAGATAAATGACAGCCACACGATGCACAGCACTGTACTGGTAGTCCGTGAGCCCAGATGAAGTATTGCACATCACGTGACAGACATTCAGCGGTTCAAAATTATGTATGTGGCCAATAGCATTAAATTGTGTGCTAACCATTAGATATGAGTGGGTTATCAAACAATTCACTCTTATTTGCTATGCAAGTAAATCGATACGTACTCATGTTTTGCTACCATGGACTATGATTCTTGGGGGTTCATTGGTCAGGGTGGATAAATAACTGTAGTTTATTATGCGATGCTGTCTTAAACCTGATTAAATACCTGTGGGTTCTGCTTTACTACAGGGTGGCCATAAAAGGTGTCATCCATTATTCTTTAATTATCATTAGGCAACAGTTTGAACCGCGCAATTTAAATATTAGCAACATTCTTTCCTTCTGTACATCGCCAGCGAATAACAGAAGTGATGACACGGCCGATGGGTCGTGCGTGCCCTGCTCGTTACAGAGGTTCATAGTTCCAATCCATTGGCCACCCTGATCATGACTGCATATTAATCACAATACCACGAGCTTTCTGCATCACGGTGGATGTTGATGCAGAACGCCTTCTGCGTCTTTGTGTGCCACGGCCCAAATGTGTCACATTCAACAATTGCCCACAAATTACTCTATTGGGATGAAACTGTACATAGCAATCATTGCTCCCTCCTGGCAGACAAATGCCTCAGGTCACTCCTGAAAAATTAAATTTAAACTACCCCGGTCTCTTGACTTCTCACTAGGTTAAACAAAATAAACTAGGAACAATCGTAGCCAAAATGTTGGTGAACACCAGGGACTCAAATCTTAATGTGATTGATGTGTGGCGCCAATGCCCAGATGGGAAACGTGGAGATACAGAGGAATGAAACTCATCCAAGAAAATGTTCATTCAACTTCGTATGTGCAATTTCATCAAACTATCTCAAAATGTTGTCTTCATTATAAGTCTTCAGGAATGGACGACACTCTCCTGTTGAACCACGCACAGGACATTTGTAGGCCAACTTAGTTGCTACCATGACAGACAATGTTTCATGGTTACTCAAGCAGAACGCTTTCACACAAAAAAAACACTGTTGCCAATGAACCATGGCTGGGTGTACGACTCAACAGCAGTGTGTTGGAGATAAGTGGGCACTCACATGTTTGGGGCCATCAGTTGCAAGGCTTCTGAAGTCTAAAACCTCTTTTACACTGGCAATTCTGAGCTAAAACAGCACAGGGCCCTCACAGTATATGGGTGGTTTTCCACCGGATATTTTCTGTGTCAAGGTGAAGCCAAACAGTGGTATTTTGCTGACCTTACAAGACATCTAAATCTGGCTCGGGGCCATTCGGTGCTCGGAATAGAGCTAATGATGCATTCGTAATGAGATATTGCAAGTGACGTATGCATCATGGCTCGGTTCATGCAGAAGAAAAACAACCTGGTACCACGTAAGCTATGCCAGGTTGGCTCAGCACGGCCTTGCTGTGGCTTGGTCATGTAGTGGGAAAAGAATGATCATTTGCTCATCTGCATCCCTTTTCCTTGACATGTGACCATGTGACGATCTTGAAACCTTCCGCACATACAACCTTAGTTGGACATTGATGAAAGTGTACAGCGTGCGCACATGCCCGCACATCTACACGCTCACACGCTCACATACACGCATTGGTGACTCCTGACATTGGCGTTTTAGATTTCTGATTTGTTTCCTGGGCCAAGTACAGTGCTTACACTCTCAGCCAGTGCGCCGAAGTGTGAAATGGACTCTAACCTTCTACTGTGTCTGCTTAACCCTTATACCCACAATCCTCTAGACACAGGCATATAATGAAACTGCAGTTTGAAGCTTTGCACTTGTTTTTCCCACGGCTTGCGGATCTTTTAGCCCGCAGCTCCAATTCACCATGCATTCGATGTTATTGTAGGTTGTGAAAAAAAAGGTTAAGAAAAGCTAATCTGTGAGTTTGTCCATGGATTATCACAGGATAGTGTAAGTTACAAAGTGCAGTTTTGTGCACTGCTCAACCTTTGCTCTATTTCCTCTGCCACTGAGCATGCTTCTGATCCATGTCATAGCAGGTAATATGCACTGATTTTAAACTCTCATCTTTGGGTAAATTGGTACGTTGCCAAATTCAATATTCCAAATTCACTCCACCCTGCTGTCACTCTCCTCTCTATTCACGACGTTCCATAATCTCCCCAGTATAGACATTCTGTTGTGTTTTCACTTGCGTCTACTCAACAATGAGGGAACAAACGCCAATGAAAGTGATAGTAACTGTGAATAAAACAAGTGGGCTTGAGCAGGCCACATTGTTAGAGGGATTCACTTAACATGCAGATTTCCACAGCCAGTATTATGCTTCATGATAGATTTTTTTTAAAATTAGGCTATGTAATAATCTGGTTAAATTTTTGTCGGTAAGACAATTCACCAGTCGACAATGATCAAAGGGCTATCAGTCGATGGATGAGACTGAGACTGATGACAGAATGACAGTCAGGTGAGGGATAACTACCGCGGAGATTGAACGATCAGCTAAGCTCACATGCGGGAAGCGAGGTGGACTGTGGCATCACAGAACCATGGGAGAGTGGTGACAGCATGGGAGAGGCATTCATTCAGCAGCAGATAGAACGTGACTGATGATAATGATGCTGAGATCCTCTCTCCATTTGCCTCCAATAAGTCAAAGACTCGCGACTGTAAGGTTAGGCTGTGGTGAAATAACTGTCTCGTTAAATTTGTCACCGCAGATAACATCGCCAACATTTGCATGCGTCACAACAAAGCCTCAATTTTGGGGTTAGAGTGCAACCACCTTTGGCCGTTAAATTTGCCATACGTATGCAGTGACAGTGATTGCAAACTGCCCTTAAATAATTATAAGTAAAATGCTACAATTTGAGTAAAATGTTACATCGCAGATTTAATGTCTATTCCCTGACCATGCTATTAACAAGGGCATGCATCGTGCACAATAACATTTGATGAAGAACAGGGCACGTACAGTATAAGATCCCCACCACCATTATTCAGATATAAATTCGTCCTAACAGTTTGTCAGGAAGTTGGTAAACAATTCCTGACTGAAAATAAATTATCCGAGACAAATAAGTATAAGCAGATAATGATTCTGATTCTGAAGTAAACATGCCTTGAAATACAAATTGTAAACTTTGTTAAACGAAGACTATCACAGCAGTGTGCTACAGACTAGTTTGGTTTGAATATATAAAAACAATGGAATGCAACAAATTAGCATCAGTGGCCTTGCACTGCCATGTGGAAGGATGGATACCCAGTAAACGTGAATTGTTGGCCCAACGGTAACCCAGCTTTGCATATTTACTGGATAAGTAGAGGGCATATAGGAGCAATAAGTAGAAGTGGATAGATGGCATGGAGGACCTAACATAAACACAAACGTGAGCATAAAGCAAGGAGTCATGGTATGCACACTGGATTTGAAATCCAGAGGACACCAGCTCCATCTCCCGTCACGACGGGGAGACAGAGCCGTCCACCCAGCACTACAAATTGGTACAATGCAGGAAGTCAATCGGCAGGTCACGTGCGGTGGCATAAAGTGACAGCTGGCCAGCATGGAAAATTAGGCAAAATGTCCTCTAAATGGGCAATCTCGAGCTCACTCCAATTAAGGCCCTTCTGCCAGCAGTGGCATCAGTCGTAATTGCACGGCTGCACCTTCACTTTTTTACCTTTTACAGGGTGGGAAGTTGAAGCCTTCATGCAGCCCACCTGTTGACTGTTTCAGCACGTGACTAATACCATCACTTCGGCCTTTTTGGAAATCATTAATATACAGGCAAAACTCTTATAGCGCTCAGGATGAGTTCTTGGTAAACGGGGCACTGAACGAAACAACACTATAGGAGGTGATTATAACATGGTTCCAATGGAGATGCGTTACCGAGAGCACATTTTTTATTATTATTAATCTATGAGTCAAATATGAGGGCTTCATTGACGTATCGGAAATAGGCTTAACAATGTTACTGTACACGTGATAAATGCATTACAGCGTTTTATAAGTAAAACAATAATGACTTTTAATGATAATGACATTAAAAAAAAAAATACAACAATTGATGTACTCACCAGTGCATCCTGTCAGAGTTTGTGTAACATTAACCACCGAATAGAGTTCAAGACTAACGGGCAGGGGCGTGGGCGCTGATTGGCTCTGAGCTACTGAGCGTTCGACGCTGAGTGTCGCCGGTTGACCGCTCGGCTCGGAGAAGAGAGGGAGCGTCACGCGCCGCGTGTTCTCGCGCAGGAATTTTGAATCGCGCACTCGAATTTTCCGCCGGGACCAAGAGCGTTATAAGGAACTTCTTTCGCACCGCACGTGGCCAACCGTGCTCATCGGAGACACGGACGAAGGATGACAAACTCAACACAAGGAGCAGTTCTCAAGAAACAAGTTTTCAATATAGATTTTAAAATGCGTAACTCCAGTGGCTTCCTTGTATAAGAGGCAGCGCGTAAAAAGTATGCGTAATTCCCATCCGAAAAACGGTCCTTTAGAGGAACAATAGACCAGACTTGAAGGAGTGGATGACCAAAATAAAACAACTGACTGCCACGGAGCACCCTGCTGAAATGTCATAATGGATTTCAGCACAGATAGCAAGCAGAGAGGGGGAAAAAAAGTATTGTAAATAAAGTGGAATAAAATCAAATCCTTTGGTCGAAAGGTTACATCGCCAGCGTCAGTGAGAACAGGGAACCCAGAGTGAGTGAAATGGTGCTGTTTTATAGAGCCAGATAATGTGCCCCTGAGCTAATGCCTGTGTTGAAGCCCACAGGGCAGCGACCTACCAAACCCCGCTTATGAGGACTGCAAACACGAAGAGACTGGAAAATAACTCTTGGGTCAAAGTATCTGATGGTAAGGTATAAATCGGAGCATATCAGCAGATCTCCAAATACATAACTTTCTCTTACGTGCACGTTCAGCAATTGTGTCATTCCACTGCTGTATCAGGGCCTTCTTCCTACGCCATGCGTGCCGTGAGGATGAATTGATCGGACGACTTCGTGGGTCAAGCGTGGGTTGGTTAAGGTGGGGAGCATAGAAGTTGGAGCATGGTACAGTCGATTTTACTGTGCGACAGGGTGTTTTTCCTGTGCGGCCCTTTTGTTCCCAGAACCGAGCCCTGCAGCAGCCTATAACGCCTGTTGTTTTATTTATGGCGGTCACCAATTCAAGCGCTTGTCTACACTCAACGATGCTTAACTTCAGAGGTCTAACGAGATTGGGCACACCATGGGTCATGGGCTAATTGGCAAGATACCGCTCACGTTCTATACATACCTGCAATTGTATTAGTTCAGGAACCATTTCCTTACGAATTATTGGCTGATCAGTAGAAAAAAAACCTTCTGAACTCAGCAAAATAATGTTTTGAGAGTGTTTTAACCTCCGATGTAAGCCGTATCAGAGTGAGTTCAGAGCAGAATACGTTCCACACAGTGTCCCACTTACAACTGATTATATGCTGTAGTCACAGACTGAAAAATACCTTGAGACCTTTTTTCATTGTAATAATATATAAGCCAAAATTGGGTAATAGTCCTCCTGCATTCGTAAAGACCTTTATTTGAAACATTATCTTGTTATATATCCGACACATATTATATATTCCCACCACTTTAAATCACTTTAGGACCACAGATTTCCTTTCCTTGTACGTGAAATTGATCGCCCTGCTTTTGCAGATTTTAAGTTAACAATTTTTTTTTTACAATCGGTACCTACTACCTCAGTGCTGTTTTACACCGAACATGGTTTTTTGTATAAGATGCATGCTACTACCCTTGTAATATATATTATTCTTTAATGCTGATTGTACCATGTTGATGTACGACCTTGCCATTCGGAACTAACATATAACGTACCGTATTTGGGTTTAGGGCTGTATGTGCTTATGATGGATGGTTGAAGTATTTATGCAAATTATTTTGGTAATGCTGCTGGGCTGACAGTAGTGGCCAAGCACAGCAAACAATAAGACTGTCTTAAAAGGAGTATTTACCCTCTCTAGCCTCTCTATGTACTGTGAACAAGGGACATTGCCCGAAGCATCACCTATTATATACTTTTTGTTACTGACAAATGTTTTGACGTTTTTTTAAGTGTGTGAGCATATTTGGACCAATGACACACATGCATAGTTCCTTAACATACATTTCAATTGGCACACATCAGCACCACTCTGCTGTAATGTATTGCAGCGTTGGATGTGAGCGACCTCTGAAGAAGCGACCTTTGCCATCCCTGCTCTGAGCAGACAATGTACTATCCCACGATATTTTTCCAAAGTAAAATGAAACGCATTTAAAAACTATTTCCTGTTCAGCCGAACGGTGTACCCCATGCGATTTCAAGAACATAACGGTACCGCAGAGTCTGTTCCAACAAAAACGTTGACAGTTTATGAATGCCGGCTATCATCGCCGAGTAATAACGCCCTTCAGAACGCAAATGAATGGTTTCCGGACACATGTAAATGTCAGTGACGGTGTTGCAATGGGGGCTGCGTTTCGGTGACCTTCAGTGCCAGTGACAGGTTGAATGGTCTGGAACCTCCAGTGAACGTGTGGCTGTGTACACACCATCACACTGAAGGGTGGTTGTGTGGCAACGGGTAATGATGGTGAACAGATAGGTTTCGTGAAAACGATGACAGCCCGCACTGTTGCCATGCAATAGAGTACAAGAGTGTGTAATTTTTTTTGAAGAGATGAACTCCATTTCGCAAAATCAATGGCACGTCCTATTGATAGCATCCTGCATTAATTCCGTTCCAACCTAACCTAACTAATGAGGACCGCCCCCTCTGCAGCTTTCTGGATCCAGTCAGCTGATAAGAAAAAGCTGCACTATGTCGGGTTGCCACCTCTGAGATGCGTACAAAAAGAAAAACGGAATCCATCATGGGAAGAGGAATATCTTACAATACCGGCAGAGGAGATGACTGTGTGTAAATGCAATATCTTGAGTGGTGTATTCACGGCTTAATTTCTAACTCGATATTTTCTGCAAGACTGAGGGAGCCTCGCTGAAGTAGGGCTTATCAGCATTAGGCACTAGGACTACAGTTTGAGGTATGACTATCCATAAAAACAATAATCCTACGTAGTCATATCCTATGACCTCACGCACCACTGCAGTACAGCAATACCCCGGGTTACGTTGGGGATGTGTTCCTGAAAGGCGCGATGACGAATATCGAAATGAAATATTCTTAGGTTTTTTCGGTAAAGTCACGTAGGTAAAAAATTAAAATTAATAAAAGTAAAATAAAAATAAAATAAAAATCACGACGTTTCGGAGGCAACACAAGCTTCCGTCTTCAGGTGGAACCGTCACAGCACGACTGCTGCATCAAGACGGAAGCTTGTGTTGCCTCCGAAACGTCGTGATTTTTATTTATTTTACTTTTATAAAAAAAAAATACCTACGTGACTTTACCGAAAAAACCTAAGAATATGAATGCTTGCAGTCACGAAAGCTTCAAATTTAGAATTAATATCGAAACGACGTCAATCGAAGCGATTTACAGGGGTAGGTGGTGGTGGAGGCGAAGGCTGAGAGGCGATGGATAACAACGAGGAGGGACGATGCTGCTGTCAGCGACTTAAGTGCGGGTTGAGCGCGACGCAAATCAGGCAGTGGTGTCAATTAAGTGCCGACGCATTTGTGAAAAGAAGTTAAAGGGGGAGACGTAAATTGTGTTTTACCGTATCGTGGAGACAAAATAAAGCGAGATGGATGTGGCATGGGAAATAATAATCTGCAAAGTGTTCTGGACTGTTCCATGTGAAATTAAGCACTGGCTATATTATTACTACACAGATTATTTTTTTTTAAATTGGAACTTTTAATGTCCAGGGACAAAAAAAAATGGGACAATTTTGGGAAAACCAGGAGAGGTGACAATGTTATCACGATGGCCCCATCATTGCATTATCTTTAGGAAACTGTCCTTTGCAGGGAATTGTATAGGAGACTCATTCGAAAGCAATTAATGAGTTAATATTCATCTTTTTTAATGAGTATAGTTACAAAGTACTCTGACAGCCTCTGCAGGTTTTCCAGTTGTTCATTTAAGTGTTTCCCCGCCCACGTCTCCACCTTACAGTCATTACCCGGAATAGCTTAATGCCCTCCATTACCCACACACCCAAGTGTTTTATGGCATCTCTTGCTGATCGCTTAAAGGCACGCGGCAACCTCCTTTACAGGTGAGCCCACAACTTTCGCCATGAATAGTACTTTCTCACCCAACTGCATTTGTTCACATTTCTTAAGCACTGCAGCAATGCCGGGTATAAATATTCGTACGTCCCTCTGGGCCTGCCAGGAAACTGTGTAATTGATTTCTGACAAAATGGTGATGATTGAATAGTCATGGTTGGGAGCTACACCAACCATTTGCAGCGCAAGAGTGATCATTCTGTCCATTGAACGCGCAATGTGTGTACTGTGTTAGAGAGCATGTTATTATGGGTCATCTGTGAGGCTGGATTTACATGTTAAATCCCCAATAAGTCAAATCATATATGTAGCGTTCTCATTGTTAACGTTGTTTTTGTTGGAAATTGAACAAACGTTTAATTTAACCGTGAAGTATAATCATTTAAGCGATTTTACATCGTTGACGCCAGTTGTTTCTATTTAAAGCAGGTGTTTAAAGTATAATTATGAGGGCTGTTGAAATGTAGGTGTGGTTTACAACACCGATAATGATATTCATTATTCACTGCCAGCATTACTTACTAATGAAGGCTTGCCCACATTGCCATCTAATTACATGTAAAATATATTTGAAATGTGTGTGTTATTGTAAGCGATGCAACCTATTAAAGAGCCAATTTTCTCTCTTTTTTAAGATGCACTTAATATATTACAAGCAATAATCTGGTCCCAAAGGAATGACAATTAAGTACAGTACTGCCAAGGCCCTGTATTGTGAGGACAATCTTACACTGCCACCTTGTGCCTAAGCGTTGGAAGTGTGTGTGTACTCTTAGTTCTTTCGGTAAAGTCACGTAGGTAAAATTAATAAAAAATAAAACAATAAAAATCACGACGTTTCGGAGGCAACACAAGCTTCCGTCTTCAGCTTGTGTTGCCTCCGAAACGTCGTGATTTTTATTGTTTTATTTTTATTAATTTTACCTACGTGACTTTACCGAAATAACTAAGAGTATGAATCCTTGTAGTCACGAAAGCTTCAAATCTAGAATTAAGTGTGGGTGTGTTTATCTGGAGCACAGTATCGACAGCCACCGACTTACGGACGCCGGAACTTACGAATACCAGCACTTACGAACGACCACCCCACCACTCAGGCAAGATATATATTGTTTTAACTATCCGACGTACGAACAGGAGCTCGTGCGGTAGTGTAGCGGTTAGCGCGCTGCGCTATGAACCTGGCGACCCGGGTTCGATTCCCGCTCACGGCTAACACCAGTGACGATTATCTGAACCGGTCCTGGGCCTCCCCTAGGTCGACTCAGCCTTAAATGAGTACCTGGTACGGTGTGTAAACATAGCCGCTGGGGAGACAAAGGCGGTGGGGCGTGATGCTGGCCACCCACCCCCTCGTGTACCGTTCTGGCCTTCATAGGTGCTCGCTAACAGCACTTGCCCCTACAGTCTGTTAAGGCTATACGGGGGATCTTTGGGGGGGCAGTAAAGTCAGCGACCCAAGTTCGATTCCCGGACACGACCAACACCAATGACGATGGGTCCTAGGCCTCCCCTAGGTCGAATCAGCCTCAATTAAACATCGCCACTGGGGAGTCAACGGGGGGCCAGGCGTGGTAGTGGCCACCCACCCTCTCGTGTGACACAGTGCCGGCCTTCGTAGGTGCTCGCTAACAGCACTTTCCCCAACAGTCTGTTGAGGCTATAGGGGGGATCGTTGTTGCGTGTTTGCGTGTGCCCCGTGTGTTTATAGATGTCGGGACAATTGTGGGGATTGCTTCCCTAACGCCAAACAAGCCAGGTTCAGGACTCAAGGCAAGTTAAAATAAAACTGATTTTTCTTATATTTTAATGACTATACAGTATTTATCACAATATAGCATGCACATGTAAAATATGTATTCTTATTTGTGAGTTTAACAATGCTTGCCTTTTTTTGTTGAATCATAACACTCAACACAACACATTTAAACGAATGTAAGATAGTTTTCCTAAAACTCAACACTCTATCATATATTGTATCTCTTTAAGTATACATATACCAAAAACTAAAACCGCTTGTGTGTTTAAAAATATATTCAGTATCTTACATCATTCTAAATACAGTATGGTGATATAAGGTTTTTAAATGGGGTGAAATAAAGTCAAATTCAAGCTGTTTGTGTGTCTGTTTTTTTACATCTCCGTTAATTGGCCAATCGACCAATCAATACATGCCTATTATATGACGTCACAATCCACCCCTCACGCGCCTAAGCAAAAGGTTAATTGTGAGGCACGGTCTGTCGGAGCCCTCGAACACGTGTCTCGGATGAGGGGCCCGTCCACTCACCAGGACCACCTAATCCGCACCACCCACCACTTAGGCAAACCACTCCTCAGTTCGCAACCACGAAACAACGTAATAATGCAACGAGAACCCATTCATGGAAACACGAGACACGTAAGGGGCCGTCCATAAATGACGTCACGCGATTTTTGACGATTTTTGACCAACCCCCCCCCCTCTTCGTCACACGGCGTCGGCGTCACAAAAAGTCAGACCCCCCCCCCCCCACAAATATGACGTCACAAAGCTCTGCCCTCCCCCCCCCCAAAAAAAATAAAACATGCTTCAAATCGCGTTAAACTATTGTCATTGTAGTGCGTATTTAATGTGGCGCTGCACTCTGATGTTGTAGGAGAAAACATGTATTAAAAAGTCTATTTAATTAAGTAGAACGTGTTGTCTATATTTATTCAAAGTTGCGCATTTTTATGTGACGTCACATTTCTCAAACCGCCCCCCCCTCCACTTGTCACACATCGTCACAAATGTCTGACCCCCCCCCCCCGCCTAGGTGCATGACGTCATTTATGGACGGCCCCTACCCAAAGGCTCGACGCCACATAGACTCAGGGACGAGTGTGTATGGTCCCACTTCCAGATGCCGTGAGTACAACTGTCGTCTCGAAATCATCGACATTTCTCCCTGAAAAGGGTTTTGCGTGTATTCGATCGCCAGCATTGTATCGTCCCGGCTGGGAACTCTGCTTGAGCAGAGCGTACGATCTCTCGCTCTTCCCTGCCAGGCGTTGGGATTGTTGCACTTGGACTCAATAAGTAATACTCGAAACTCTGCCTGGGCCAAGGCCGTAATTATAATATATATTGGGTGGGGGACGCATCCCCCCCCCCCCATATTAAAATATGCTCAAAATATCCCCCCCAATATATTGCTATAAAAACATTTGTAAAATGTTTTATAGCGATGCTATGTAAATAAAAACAATTTGCTAAACCTTGGCCACAATGCATCGATTTCTGTTTATATGATTGAGGTTATGGTTGTACTTTATGAATCCCTAATCTCTGCCATTACATACAATGAAACAAGAAAAGGTAAAAAAGAGCAATGTAATACAATACACTATAGACATTAAATTTCGATTTAAAGCTTTCGTGACTGCAGGGATTCATCTTCATGGTTCTTTCGGTAAAGTCACGTAGAAGGGAAATAATAAAATAATATAAATTAAACATAATTATCTTGCAGGGGGTCTGGGGTCCCCCCCCCCGAAAAAAAAAATCTAAATTTGAAAACTAATTTCCTGCCATTTCCTGCCTAAAATTTTAAAAAATTCACTAACACATGGGATGGACTTTTAATTATTTTTTTACAATAATGTCTATAGTCTTCTTGGTTCTTTCGGTAAAGTCACGTAGAAGGGAAATAAAATAAAGTCACGTAGAAGGGAAATAATAAGATAATAAAAATAAACCATTATTATTTTGTTATGTTTGACACGGGAAAGCGTCACGGCGCGTTGTGGTTATGGTAAGAATGTGGTTGCTTCTGGTTGTTGCTATATTGTGGTTGTGATTATATTCTGGCTGTTGTCGTTATGATTGTGGTTATAGCTGTAAGTCATCATCTGTTTCCAACCCTGGATAATCCACATCCCTATGGCGGAATTGAGTCTATAGGACAACCACTCTTAACTTCCCCACAAAGTGGAATGGTATTTTATCGACCACGAATGCATGATGGGCTGAGTGAAGTGCAAACCAGAATATGAACTCGCAAATTTCTAATGTGAGTCACTCGCTCCATCGTTGAGTTTCTTGGCTGGTCTACTCACACTTAGCAGACATTGACCTGTCATTCACCAATGACTGCACATAAAGCCCAAACCATAAAATGGTCTTCTTCATTTCATGTAGCGGAACCCCGGCTCTGAGAACAAACAACACGAGTGTGACTGTCTTACGACGAACATTACGACGAACTCTTGGTGGTGGAGTGGTTGGAAAAATTGTGCCACCTACTGTGTGAAGGGATATCAGGTCAGCTTATCGCGATTTGGGTTAGAGCGTATAAATATGAATTAGTCGTTAAACCCGCCACCACACGACACACCCATTTAGTAAGGTTCGTCACGTAAACGAAACATGCAAATTCGTTACTAGTTCAGTACATTGGTGTGTTAGAGAGTAAACACACAACATTAACAATTGGGTTTACTCTAAATGGCTGTGTCGGGTGGTGGCTGGTTGAACTACATATTTATAATTACGCGATTTAACCCAAAAACCTCTCTTCGGGATATCAGGTATTTCTGTGTTATCGGCACACATAGACACCCTTGCAAATTACATGTTTAATTTAAACGCATTATTCAGTTCAACATTTTAATAAAATGCAGTGTGCCATTCTTTACCACAATCGGTTGCAATGATCTGCACAATACATTAACATTAGATTTTCTGTATCATTGCATGAGGCCGTTTACCAAAATTATGATAAATTTGTGGCAGATTTTTTTAAATACATATTGTCAAAGTTGTCACTCGCTGAGGCCGATGGCCGGGCTTGGGCAGCTTATGCCGACGATCCTCTTCAGTATCTCCGTGTGGCGGAAGGTTGAAGTGTCATTGACAGCTGTCTGCGTCAGGCAAGGCCAACAAAGGACACAAGCCCGTGCGTGCAGCCTGGAGGAGGGTAGCTCAGCGTCAGCGACCGGCAGGGCTGAGTGTGAATGCGTTATCGTGCCCATGCACGGAGCTTGCACGCTTTGCCCTCTCTCCCCACTGCTGTGTTGCTGGTGGGGCCCTCTGAACTGTTCAAGTTCAAGTTCATTTATTAGGTATAGCCCTGTGAGCCATTCGGCTCTTGAATCGGGTGCAACCGCAACAAACAAAAAACAAAAACATGAACAAGAAAACATCTTAAAGTGACTGTGCAAACAGAAAATCCAAGAAAAGACAGCAAAATATTTCAGAAAAAGCACCGTACACCAACGCTGTGTGCAAAAATCCCAGTGGGATGCAAGTCAAACAACAACAACCACAAAACAAACATGGCCAAACCAAAAAACTTTTCGAAAATCACCAAAATAAATCCATAAAAGCAATGAAACAGTGATCATAGGAACTGTGACCGAATTTTCACAATAAACTACGTAAACAACATGTACTACCAAAACTCTGCAGCCATAGCTGGCTGCATGAGTCACTCCACAACAGCAGGAGCATCAGTCGGAGTATCAACATTTTTCAATGCACCTTTAAGATCAGCACACTAAATCAAAACACAGATCATACTTTGCAGCGATCATCCGGAGCTCGTGTTGGTCATGGCTTCGTATTGGTTCGAGCATTCTCTAATTTCTTTGGAAATTGAAAACTCGCTTATTTAGAACTGCTTTTTGTGTTTAGTTTGTTATTCGTCCAACTGTTTCGTTCCTTATATCGAGGCGTAGATGTGGTAACCACACTTCTGCGCTCTTGCGCAAAGTGTGTGGGGGGGGAAAGGGGATTAATGAGTCAAATTAATTCATCATCATACTCTTTGGTTCTTTCAGTAAAGTCACGTAGGTATAAAATGATGGACGCTTGTGTTGCGCCTGAAACGTCGTGATGTATTTTATTTTATACCTACGTGACTTTACCGAAAGAACCAGAGTATGGATCCCTGCAGTCACGAAAGCTTCAAATCAAAATGAACTCATCATCCTTCCTCCACGATAGATAACATAAGCAACGCTTTATAAGAATGTATTAAATCCCATAATCGCATAGGGTATTTATATTTATATTATTAGTATTAATGATGAATGTGGTGAGTTGGGTATTTTTTTGGAGTGTGACAAAACTGTACTCTTTGTTTTTTTCGGTAAAGTTACGTAGGGATAAAATACAATAAATTAAAAATGAAAACAACTAAATTAAAACCACGACGTTTTGGGTGCAACACAAGCATCCGTCTTCAGGTTGAGACAACGCAGCGAAAGCACAACCGCTTAAGTGTGTCTAAGAGATGGCTGTGACGAGGAATTATATATGAGAATAGGTTTTCCCCTTTTTTCTGGCAACAAAACAGGTGTTAAGATGTTAAAACACAAAACTGAAACCTTTTACAAGGAATCATGTCTGCATTAACCACAATACTTGTGGTCAAAATGCAAACAAACAAAACACATACTCTAATAATATATGCATTGTCTTTGAAACTGATTGGTCCACACCAAAGACAGCTCTGACACCTGTTTTGTTGCCAGAAAAAAGGGGAAAACCTATTATCATATTTTGGTACTGGCAAAGGAGGTCCCATGAGAAATTATATAGTTGCGGGGGAAGGAGGGGGGGGGGGACATGGTGAATGTGGGGGGCGGGGTGTGGGTTGGGAGGTAACGCATGTAGTTCAAACTGAAGCTTTGTGTCACAAAACTGATTCTAGTAAAACGCTGCGAGGGCCTGGAAGGGTCACGTGAACTCGTTACATAAAACACATTCAAACGTAATAACATGTAGTCGTTCACACGCGATTTAATTCATGTATCACGAGCTTAGTAATTTAAATGAATCGATTACAGAATAATTATGTGCCTATACTATTAACCACGGGAACTATTGAGTCTGAAAACTAAATTTTTTTAGCGGCCCTATGTTTTAAATTTTTGCAATTTTCCCAATATTTCATTGCAAAATTACTTCTATTATACTTTTTTATTGATAAGAGTTGAAAGGCAAATTCATACTATTATCCGCAAATATTTTTTCCACCACGGATAGGTGGAGTAGAAATGCGGATAAACTCTCAGATAGCATCATCACCACGATCCATTAGCAAGTAACCCGTAGGTTTTTGTGCCCACTTTCCTCTCTCTGGTGCCAATCTACTCAAGTAGTGCACATCTTCTGGCACCAACCTCTTATGTCGTCAAGCCATTTTCTGTCAGGTCTTCCTCTCTTTACATTTATTTCCATTTTGCCGAACAGACACACTTTTAATTTCCCTGTTGTCCGTCTTACGTGTGTCCAAATAGTGCCAGTTTCCTTCTCATCACTGTCTACATCAGGTCTTCTTTGAATAACAGGATCCGCAATATCCCCCCCCACGCCCGTCCACAACAACTAAAGCTGAGAGTTAGATACTCAATACACGAGTTCAAATAAAATGTGACACTTCATCAAATGCTAGCGAGCTGTTAACTACCTTGCGTGTTATACAGGAGGTCGTGGGTTCGATTCCGATCCTGACGCCTGTATATTTGTAGTTTTGCGTGTCTCTCTCTTTCTGTCCTCGTGGTCGCGTGGATTTCTCTCCGGGCCCTCCGTTTTTTTAAATCCTTTATATTAAGTTCGCTTGCTTGCTTAGGACCGTGCAAATCTTTCGGTCGTTTTTTAACCCACTTCCCGTGATCCGATCGAGCTGACATTTTGCACACAGACTCGTTGTGCGTGACAATGTATTTTCGTGAAATTTTTTTTCAAAAATTTTACACTGTTTAGGGGAAAATGTTTAAATATTTAATTACCAATTGTTTAATGCTGCCAGACAATCATCTGACCCATAGGTGGCAGCCATCTCAAGCCAGACGACGATAGGACTCTAGCCGCCCCGATGCCACGCATATAAAGGATTTATAGTGAAAAAGTTTGTTTTTACGGGTTTACTTGTTCCCCTCTACATTTCGCAACATGCCGTTCGGAGTATTAGGCTGCTATAAAATGTCCACGTAGTGATAAGCCAATTCGTCGAGCTATCATTTGCAATAACCAGTTGGCTTCCGCAAAAAGTTGAACACTGTGTAACCCTCACAAATTCTCGCCACCACAAAAGCGTGGCCTTGCCTGGTAAAATCTAATCTTCATTTGAAGCTTACGTGACTTTACCCAAAGAAGTATGGTAAAATCTAATGAACAAAAGACAGTGTTCATGAGTTTTAGCTGAGTGTGTGTCTTTCTCTCCACTGACTGCAATTGGATTGAGCGCTCTCCCATTGCTTGGCGTCCGATCACGACACCCCCCCGCCCCGCCGCCCCTCCCCCTTCCCCCGTGCGTGCCCTTTGAACCCGGAAGCGAGCGAGCGTCCTCCCACGTCTGTCAACATTTCCCTGGTTCAGTGGGTGGCAGAGAGAGAGAGAGAATTAAAAACATTCAATCGTCGCTAATTGTGTGTGTGTGGGAGGGGGGCGGTTGTTTTGTGTTGTTATCGTCGTCGCCGCATCTATTTAAAAGCAACAAAACCCATCGATGTTAGGCGTCGTGTCGCTCCAGTCGGTAATGCTGCTGGTGGCGGTGGCGTTCGTGGTGGCATTCGTGCTGCTGCTGTACATGCTGTCTCCCCTCGTCAGCCCCGCGCGACTGGGGCTCAGCGGCGCTCATGTGGTGGTGAGAGACCCCCCACCACCACCACCACCTTCCAGCATCAAAGTAACACTGACACCGAGTACATTTGTACAGTTAGGCGAGAGCTCGGCTGGTGGTCGTGGAGGCTATGCTAAGCAGCATGAGCCAACGCGAATTCATGTCATGCTGTTGAGTTAACTGCATACGAGCGTAAGGCGCTCATGTGGTGGTGAGACCCCCCACCACCTCCTCCCTCTTCCAGCATCAAAGTAACACTGACAACGAGTACACTTGTACGGTTAGGCGAGAGCTCGGCTGTTGGTGGTGGAGGCTATGCTAAGCAGCATGAGCCAACGCGAATTCATGTCATGCTGTTGAGTTAACTGCATAAGAACGTAAGGCGCTCATGTGGTGGTGAGACCCCCTCCCCTCCCCAGCATCAAAGTAACACAACGTCACAAAGTACACTTCTCATTAACTTGCTTCTGCTGCTGGTGGTAGTGGAGGCTCTGCTAAGCAGCATGAGTTAACGCGAATTAACGGAATGCTGTAGAGTTAACAGCGCTTGCTAACGCCACGTGTGAGAGCCAGCATTAGAGTGGTTTAACTACAGCGATACACTTTGATTTAAAGCTTTCGTGACTGCAGGGATTCATATGCTTGGTTCTTTCGGTAAAGTCACGTAGAAGGGAAATAATGAAATAAGAAAAATGTTAAACAATAAAATTCTCACGACTTTTAGATTGCAACACAAGCAATCGTCATCAGCTGTGAAAACTCACAGCAATACACTCTGTAACTCATGCAATTACGTGAAACTCGTGTGATGGTGAGGTGATGCTAATCAGCAATGGTTAACACGAATTAATGGATTGCATGTCACAGTTGAGACCCGGCATTAGAGCAAAATACTACACGAATACACACGTCAAATATTGGTCTAATATAATAACATTAGGGCTGGTGTGGGTTTGAGGCGAGTCAGCATTCGTTAACATGAATTACTGTTTAGATAACTCTCATCTCGCTTGATAAGGAGCTCATATGGCAGTGAGAGTGTTGGGTTACACAGTGTTAACTAGCGTGTTAACTAGCTCGTGTGGCGGTGAGACTGTTAGTGTTACACAGTGTTAACTAGCTCGTGTGGCGGTGAGACTGTTAGTGTTACACAGTGTTAACTAGCGTGTTAACTAGCTCGTGTGGTGGTGAAACTGTTAGTGTTACACAGTGTTAACTAGTGTGTTAACTAGCTCGTGTGGTGGTGAGACTGTTAGTGTTACACAGTGTTAACTAGCGTGTTAACTAGCTCGTGTCGTGGTGAGACTGTTAGTGTTACACAGTGTTAACTAGCGTGTTAACTAGCTCGTGTGGTGGTGAGACTGTTAGTGTTACACAGTGTTAACTAGTGTGTTAACTAGCTCGTGTGGTGGTGAGACTGTTAGTGTTACACAGTGTTAACTAGTGTGTTAACTAGCTCGTGTGGTGGTGAGACTGTTAGTGTTACACAGTGTTAACTAGTGTGTTAACTAGCTCGTGTGGTGGTGAGACTGTTAGTGTTACACAGTGTTAACTAGTGTGTTAACTAGCTCGTGTGGTGGTGAGACTGTTAGTGTTACACAGTGTTAACTAGTGTGTTAACTAGCTCGTGTGGTGGTGAGACTGTTAGTGTTACACAGTGTTAACTAGTGTGTTAACTAGCTCGTGTGGTGGTGAGACTGTTAGTGTTACACAGTGTTAACTAGCGTGTTAACTAGCTCGTGTGGTGGTGAGACTGTTAGTGTTACACAGTGTTAACTAGTGTGTTAACTAGCTCGTGTGGTGGTGAGACTGTTAGTGTTACACAGTGTTAACTAGTGTGTTAACTAGCTCGTGTGGTGGTGAGACTGTTAGTGTTACACAGTGTTAACTAGCGTGTTAACTAGCTCGTGTGGTGGTGAGACTGTTAGTGTTACACAGTGTTAACTAGCGTGTTAACTAGCTCGTGTGGTGGTGAGACTGTTAGTGTTACACAGTGTTAACTAGCGTGTTAACTAGGTCGTGTGGTGGTGAGACTGTTAGTGTTACACAGTGTTAACTAGTGTGTTAACTAGCTCGTGTGGTGGTGAGACTGTTAGTGTTACACAGTGTTAACTAGCGTGTTAACTAGGTCGTGTGGTGGTGAGACTGTTAGTGTTACACAGTGTTAACTAGCGTGTTAACTAGCTCGTGTGGTGGTGAGACTGTTAGTGTTACACAGTGTTAACTAGCGTGTTAACTAGCTCGTGTGGTGGTGAGACTGTTAGTGTTACACAGTGTTAACTAGCGTGTTAACTAGCTCGTGTGGTGGTGAGACTGTTAGTGTTACACAGTGTTAACTAGTGTGTTAACTAGGTCGTGTAGTGGTGAGACTGTTAGTGTTACACAGTGTTAACTAGCGTGTTAACTAGGTCGTGTAGTGGTGAGACTGTTAGTGTTACACAGTGTTAACTAGTGTGTTAACTAGGTCGTGTGGTGGTGAGACTGTTAGTGTTACACAGTGTTAACTAGTGTGTTAACTAGCTCGTGTGGTGGTGAGACTGTTAGTGTTACACAGTGTTAACTAGCGTGTTAACTAGCTCGTGTGGTGGTGAGACTGTTAGTGTTACACAGTGTTAACTAGCGTGTTAACTAGCTCGTGTGATGGTGAGACTGTTAGTGTTACACAGTGTTAACTAGTGTGTTAACTAGCTCGTGTGATGGTGAGACTGTTAGTGTTACACAGTGTTAACTAGTGTGTTAACTAGTACGTGTGGCGGTGAGACTGTTAGTGTTACACAGTGTTAACTAGTGTGTTAACTAGCTCGTGTGGTGGTGAGACTGTTAGTGTTACACAGTGTTAACTAGCGTGTTAACTAGCTCGTGTCGTGGTGAGACTGTTAGTGTTACACAGTGTTAACTAGTGTGTTAACTAGCTCGTGTGGTGGTGAGACTGTTAGTGTTACACAGTGTTAACTAGTGTGTTAACTAGCTCGTGTGGTGGTGAGACTGTTAGTGTTACACAGTGTTAACTAGTGTGTTAACTAGCTCGTGTGGTGGTGAGACTGTTAGTGTTACACAGTGTTAACTAGTGTGTTAACTAGTACGTGTGATGGTGAGACTGTTAGTGTTACACAGTGTTAACTAGTGTGTTAACTAGCTCGTGTGGTGGTGAGACTGTTAGTGTTACACAGTGTTAACTAGCGTGTTAACTAGCTCGTGTGGTGGTGAGACTGTTAGTGTTACACAGTGTTAACTAGTGTGTTAACTAGCACGTGTGGCGGTGAGACTGTTAGTGTTACACAGTGTTAACTAGCGTGTTAACTAGCTCGTGTGGTGGTGAGACTGTTAGTGTTACACAGTGTTAACTAGCGTGTTAACTAGCACGTGTGGCGGTGAGACTGTTAGTGTTACACAGTGTTAACTAGCGTGTTAACTAGCTCGTGTGGTGGTGAGACTGTTAGTGTTACACAGTGTTAACTAGTGTGTTGACTAGCACGTGTGGTGGTGAGACTGTTAGTGTTACACAGTGTTAACTAGTGTGTTAACTAGCTCGTGTGGTGGTGAGACTGTTAGTGTTACACAGTGTTAACTAGCGTGTTAACTAGCTCGTGTGGTGGTGAGTCTGTTAGTGTTACACAGTGTTAACTAGCGTGTTAACTAGCTCGTGTGGTGGTGAGACTGTTAGTGTTACACAGTGTTAACTAGCTCGTGTGGTGGTGAGACTGTTAGTGTTACACAGTGTTAACTAGTGTGTTAACTAGCTCATGTGGTGGTGACACTGTTAGTGTTACACAGTGTTAACTAGTGTGTTAACTTACTCGTATGGTGATGAGACTTCGTTAGTGTTACACAGTGTTAACTACCGGTAAAATCACGCAGATAGAAAAATAATTAAAAAAAAAATCACGACGTTTCCCAAAGAATATGAATTCCTGCAGTCACGAAAGCTTTAAGTCAAGATGTAACCACCTCTCCGGGGAGGGTTTCCACACAACCATTAGATCTTTTAACAGACTCCGCGACAAGAGGGCTCATCTGATCGAGTCGCTCACTTCTCTGGAGAGATACCGCGACACCCAGGTCATACCGATCGCCCTCATTTTAGTTTGCATTCTGACCACAAGTATTGTGGTGAATGCAGACATGATTAGCCGAGGTATTCCTAGCTCTGCGATCTTACATTTACTTGCAAATTCCACCTCTAGCCCCGCCCACTTCAAACATATAACACCTTCCTGCGGAGGGAGCTGGTAGCAACGTTGGGTTGCTCGGTCAATGCCCAGGGTCAACGGCGGCGTGGTGTATTCCACAAATATGGCCGACTCTGAGGGCGGGCACAAGCCGGCATGAGTAGGTTAAACGTTGAGTTTTATAAGGGCACCACGGGGTGACCAGCCCCTCCCCACCCAGCCCCACCCAGCCCCACCCCCCACCCAGCCCCACCCTCCCCTCCCCACCCAGCTCCTCCCCACCCAGCCCCTCCCCACCCAGCCCCTCCCCACCCTCCCCACCCAGCCCCTCCCCTCCCACCCCCCACCCAGCCCCACCCTCCCGACCCAGCCCCTCCCCACCCTCCCCTCCCCACCAAGCCCCTCCCTGAACGACGGACACAATAATCCCCTGTGGGCTGGTGTAACCAGGAGGTTCCTACCAGTATAACCTTTGGCTGTAGTAGTTCTCTCGCTGTATTTCTTCCTGCCTCAGCAATCCGCCTGCTCTATTTTTTCACCTGAAGACGATTGCTTGTGTTGCGATCGAAACGTCGTGATTTTTTTTTCATTTGATTATTTTTCTATCCTGCGTGACTTTACCGAAAGACCCAAAGAATATGAAACTTAACATTTTAAGCCAAGGTGTAGCATGCACATAGTGCTGTACAACTAACCGCGTCCACTAGCACATTAAGTGCATGTGGTGTTGATGCCTTATAATTTTACTATCAAAATAAAACGATTATTAAAATTGGCCTGCAGCACAAATGTGACGCGAGACTTTTTTTTTATGACAACAAACGCAATCGTGACAAAGTGGCACACTGCACTGTGAACTTTCTGACCTCACTTGCATTCCCAGCCGCAGCTCACATGAGTGGCGAGTGGCATAAGAATTGGCGCTGGCCCCAAACATTAGTGAAATATGGCCAAACAACCTTCATTGATCTTCTTGGTTATTTCGGTAAAGTCACGTAGAAGGAAAATAATAAAATAATATAAATAAAACATGAAATAATTCTCACGACGTTTCGGCCACAACGCAAGCAGCCGTCTCGACAGACCTGTTCTCCACCTGAAGACGGCTGCTTGCGTTGTGGCCGAAACGTCGTGAGAATTATTTTATTATGTTTTTTTATTTTATTATTTTCCTTTTACGTGACTTTACCGAAAGAACCAAGAAGATGAATCCCTGCAGTCACGAAAGCTTTAAATCGAAATTTAACCTTGATTGACACATTTTTGGAGATAATATGTAACTCTTCGTTTAAATAAAACGCTTATAACGACTAAATATAGCCATTCCTTACTCATATTTTATACAATTGTGTATGCGAGTTTCACGACCAATAACTGATGAGAAAATACAACACTGACATCATGTGATGAGCATTTGGGTGGTGATTTTCTTTCAAACAATAGATGCACTGTTGTACCATACTGTGTGCACATGTTTTCAATAAACGCCAGCCAAAGTAGCAAAAATGTGGAATTTCAATGAAGAACAGCATTACGCTGTACATGTTTCAGTGGTCGATTTTGCATCAAAATGCCGAGCAAGCACATCAATTTTGGCTTGACCATCTGAATGTGAAATTGTAGTTGTTCTGCAGCTACATCAGCCATACGAAAGAATAAGTTGGCCTATCATTGACGTGGTTGTATGGTAATGGAGGTTAAGTTTGAATCTTTAAAGAATTGGAGCGATAGCATCACCATTTAAAAAACAAACGTACGTCTTTGAATGCCCCCAGTTTTCTGATCGTATTAGCTACTTCAATCCGTTGTAAATCTAAGTGTACTACTGTACATTGTAAGAATTTTGTGTTTGGTAGCGATTTAGGGAGTGTGGTGGCATGAGGGCACATGGTAATTGCTGCATTACAACTTAAACAGAAATAAAAGATGCCTAATCATCTGATGGTAACCCTTGCGAGATTTCCATAATCTGCTTTGCAAAGTAGAAAAAATGCTCATAATTAAGTTTTTGGGTTAGATCGCGTTATTTATAAATGTGTCGTAACCCTCCACCACCCGACACGGCCAATCAGCAAAAAGTGTCACGTTGACAAAAGACAAATAGTTCACTACTTTAGCCCACCCGTGTGTTGAATTGGCCGATGATGCTGGATGCAATTACCAGCGAAACGTCGTACTTAAAAATTGTAAATGTTGTGGTTTCACGCTTCAACACACCGGTGGGCTAAAGTAGTGATCTATTTGTCTTTTGTCAACGTGACACTTTTTTGCTGATTGGCCGTGTCGGGTGGTGGAGGGTTACGACGCATTTATACATAACGCGATCTAACCCCAAAACGTTTATTAATAATATTGGTCGCGAAGCCTACGTGTTAAAAAAAAATGCTGCAAACGTGCATGTGCACTTGTGGATACGATTTGTTGGTGCTCGACCTTTCACTCGGAATATTGCTTCTGCTGTGCAGCCAATTCAAACACAACACGTTACAGTGATGTTGATGTGAACGTTTTGTCCCATAAAAACATACACGTGCAGTTAAACCACTGTAAACATTTTTTATTTGTTTTCAATTTGAATTTTGTAAAAAAAAAATGTTAGGAATCTTGAATTAAATAAAAAATGGGTAGCTTAAAAATATAAAATACTATTAAAAAATGTGCATATGAATAGTAATTATATTACAACATCACCGATGTGCTATTGAGTTTTTAATCACGCTGTGTTTAGTTCACAAAACAGTTTTTCCTGTTATCTTGCAGCCAGCCGTTATACTTCCGTTTTAGTTAAGAACAGTTTTGTTTGTTTTTATGCAAACAAATAGATAAAAGTATGTAGTTTAGACTTTAGTCTTATCAGAATTTTCAGTCGTTGGTTGCCGAGTTCAATGAACTGAAGTAATGCAGTTTTGTTTGTTTATGATAAAAAAACGAATCTTTAGCAAAACAGAAAACACCCCTGAGGCTTGAATATGATGATAAAAGTACAACGTGTAAGAAACACTCTTGTCTAGAAGTATTTATGTAGACTTTAAAGTAATTTAACTCTGCACATGAAGTCAAAACCGGACACAAAAATACTTTACGTGCTTTGTTTTTTTTGCCTTGTTTTCTGCTGTGCATTTAAGGGGACAAATCTGGGGGGGGGTTTCTGTGTTGTGGTCTTGGCCTCAAAGTAATCTTTATGATGTGGTCTAATTTGTAGGTCGTGTACCAAAAATCACTTTTATCCTAAATGCCAAATACCTTCACTAAGTATTCTCTAAATGGTGAATGTAAAGCCAAATAATTATTTTTATTCGACTTTTCAACAAATTAACT